>NC_073313.1:165927702-166227702 GCF_027595985.1 Sorex araneus
CTCCTGGCTCTGCACTCAGGAATTAACCCTGGCTATGCTCAGGGGACCATATGGGATGCTGGGATTTGAACCTGGGTCAGCCGCCGCGTGCAAGGCAAACGCCCTACCCGCTGTGCTATCTCTCCAGCCCTCATCTCAGATTCTTTAGCGACCAAGAATGAAACTCTCGTGACGCGGACTCAGGCTCCTGGAATTTTGTTCCCACTTGATTTTGTGGTCCAAGTAGTCTTGAGTCGGCCCGGAAGGGAAGCCAGCGTCCCTTGTGGACCCACGCTGGTCCCTGGCCTCCCCTCTTGCGTCACAGTTCAGCGATGAGAACTGCACGTCGTTGTATAAGCGAACATACTCCTAGGTCTTGGGCCTTGGCCCGTTTACAGAAGCCTCAGCACCAGGCGTGCAAGGAAGATAGCAATTAGGGCTGGGGAGGAAGCCCAGAGAGCTGATGTGCAGGTTCTGGATGCTGGAGACCGGGGTTCGATCCCCACCTTTGCCCTGTCCCTTGAGCGGTGAGCTGGGAGGAATCTCTTGAGTGTCTCTGACTTTGGCGCCCAAATCAAACACCAGCCCGAGAGGACCTTGGGAGCCGTGGTCCGGGCCAGACCAGCATTTCCCTCCCGGCCCCAATAAGAAGGGCAGATTTGGGGACTGGAGCGAGAGCACAGCGGGGAGGGCGTTTGCCTGGCATGCAGCCGACCCGGGTTCGATCCCCAGCATCCCATAGGGTTCCCCGAGCACTGCCAGGAGTGATTCCTGAGTGCAGAGCCAGGAGGAACCCCTGAGCATCACCAGGTGGGACCCAAAAAGAGAAAGGAAGGAAGGAAGGAAGGAAGGGAGGGAGGGAGGGAGGGAGGGAGGAAGGAAGGAAGGAAGGAAGGAAGGAAGGAAGGAAGAAAGGAAGGAAGGAAGGAAGGAAGGAAGGAAGGAAGGAAGGAAGGGAGGGAGGGAGGGAGGGAGGGAGGGAGGGAGGGAGAGGGAGGGAGGGAGGAGTGAGGAGGGAAGGAGGGAGGGAGGGAGCAGGGAGGGAGGAAGAGAGGAAGAAAGGAAGGAAGGAAAGAAGGAAGGAAGGAAGGGAGGAAGGAAGGAAGGAAGGAAGGGAGGGAAGGAGGGAGGGAAGGAGGGAGGAGTGAGGGAGGGAGGGAGGGAGGAGTGAGGGAGCGAGGGAGAGAGGGAGGGAGCAGGGAGGGAGGAAGGGAGGAAGGGAGGAAGGAAGGAAGGAAGGAAGGAAGGAAGGAAGGAAGGAAGGAAGGAAGGAAGGAAGGGAGGGAGGGAGGGAGGGAGGGAGGGAGGGAGGAAGGAAGGAAGGAAGGAAGGAAGGAAGGAAGGAAGGAAGGAAGGAAGGAAGGAAGGAAGGAAGGAAGGAAGGAAGGAAGGAAGGAAGGAAGAAGGGCAGCTTTGGGGACTGGAGCGATAGCACAGCGGGGAGGGCATTTGCCTTGCCCGGGGCTGACCCGGGTTCGATTCCCAGCATCCCATAGGGTCCCCCGAGCACCACCAGGAGTAATTCCTGAGTGCAGAGCCATGAGGAACCCCTGTGCATCACCAGGTATGACCCCACCCCAAAACAAGGGCAGCTTTGGAAGCTCTGGTTGAACTCTGACCCCTGAGAATCTCTGGGTCATGCAGTGCCGCTGAGTCTGGGCTGATCACGGGAGCAGCCACACAACCAAGTTCACCAGAGGAAAAACCTGGCACAGTCTCACAGTAACCCCGGGTGAAGTTAAGGTGCGGTGAAATTAAGCCAGAGGAAGAGGAAGGGGAGGTGCAGGTGAAATTAAGCCAGAGAAGAGGAAGGGGAGCCCCCATGAGAGGCCCCAGACCCAGCCCAGAGAGGGGTGTGGGGTACAGAGCAGGCGCCCACAAACCCTACGACATCTCTCAGCCTTTTTTTTTTTCCCCTTCCCCTTTCCGTGCAGAATTGGTTTTCTCTCCCCAGGCTGCGATTACATGGTTTTAGTTCCACAAGCACAGGGTCCCCGGGGTGGGCTGTAGATTACATTAATCAATCTATTCGGCTTTATCTTACATGCCGACTTAAAAGCCTCTTGTCCTTCGGAAGGAAATGTATGCAGAGTAACGCTCCCGGCCGCCCCGCCTGGCATCTTTCCTAAGCCCGGAACATGCAGTCAGCATGTCTCCAGAACGTTTCTGGGGGACAGGGTCAGCCCACAGCCATCCGTCTCCCGGGAGAGGGCATCTCTGCCTCTGCACAGCCGGGAGGGGGGCTCACAGTGCTCAGAAAGGAAGAATAGCTCCAGCCACTAGCAGCAGTATTATTATTTATTTATTTTGCTTTTCCGGTCCCACCCGGTGATGCTCAGGGCTGACTCCTGGCTCTGCACTCAGGAATCACTCCTGGCGGTGCTCGGGGGACCCTATGGGATGCCGGGAATCGAACCCGGATCGGCCGCGTGCAAGCAAATGCCTTACCCGCTGTGCTATCGCTCCGGCCCCCGGGAAGCACTGTTTTTTTTTATTTTTTTGCTTTTTGGGTCCCACCCGCGGATGCTCAGGGGTTACTCCTGGCTTTGCACTCAGGAATCACTCCTGGCGGTGCTTGGAGGATCCTATGGGATGCCGGGGATCGAACCCGGGTTGGCTGCATGCAAGGCAAACGCCCTCCCCGCTGTGCTATCACTCCAGCCCCGCGGAGCACCATTTTTTTTGTTGTTGTTAAATCTTTATTTTTTTTAAATTTTATCACCATGTGGAAAGTTACAGCGTTCTCAGGTTTATGTCTCAGTTATACCGTATTCAAACACCATCCCTTCACCACGGAGCACCATTTTTTGAGGGACCATATTTCACTGAAAAAATTGTCCCCACCCTATCATTGTCCCCACCCCCCATGCTTTAAAGTAATGCCAGCTCAGGGTGTTTTGGTTTGTTTTTGTTTGGGGGGGTCCCACCCGGCGATGCTCAGGCCTGACTCCTGGCTCTGCATTCAGGAATCACTCCTGGCGGTGCTCAGGGGACCCTATGGGATGCCGAGGAGAGGATCAAACCCGGGTCGGCCGTGTGCCAGGCCAACGCCCTCCCCACAGTGCTAGCACCCTGGCTCCCTCTGATTCAGTCTTGGAAGCTACAGTCAGGCTGGGGTGGTGCTAAGGGCTCACCTACTTAACAAAACCAATGTATGGTTGGCGAGTCCCTGGACCGGGGACAGAAGATTCCTAAGGGCAGGTTTAGGTTTTCCTTCCAGGAAGGAATGAGTCTGCAGGCTGGAGACTAACTAGGGCTGGGGAGGCTAAAGAGTCTCTGAAACAACGTTCTGGTTTACCAGATGGCTGGGAAATCCCAGTGAGGATTGAGGAGCAGCTGGACCAACACCTGTTTCTCTAAGACCGACAGTCCCAACTTGAGATTTTTCTATCATCTTATTTCCCTCTTGTTTGAATCTTTTTTTTTTGCTTTTGTGGTCACACCTGGCGATGCACAGGGGTTAACTCCGGGCTCTGCACTCAGGAATTACTCTTGGCAGTGCTGGGGGGCCATGTGGGATGCTGGGAATCAAACCCGGGTCGGCCGCGTGCAAGGCAAATGCCCTACCCGCTGTGCTATCGCTCCAGCGCCTTGTTTGACTCCTGTTATTGTTGTTGTTTTTGCTTTTTGGGTCAAACCCAGCGATGCACAGGGGTTTCTCCTGGCTCTGCACTCAGGATTCACTCCTGGTGGTGCTTGGGGAACCCTATGGGATGCTGGGAATCCAACCTGGGTTGGCCATGTGCAAGGCAAACGCCCTCCCCGCTGTGTTATCGCTCCAGCCCTTTGTTTGACTCTTTTGTTTTCGTTGTTGTTGTTTTTTGCTTTTTGGGTCACACCCAGGGATGCACAGGGGTTACTCCTGGCTTTGCACTTAGGAATCACTACTGGTGGTGCTCAGGGGACCCTATGGGATGCTGGGAATCAAACCTGGGTTGGCCGTGTGCAAGGCAAACACCCAACTGTACTATCGCTCCAGCCCCTTGTTTGACTCTTTTTTTTTTTTTTTTTGCTTTTTGGGTCACACCTGGCGATGCACAGGGGTTACTCCTGGCTATGCACTCAGGAATCACCCCTGGCCGTGCTCAGGGGACCATATGGGATGCTGGGATTTGAACCCGGGTCGGCCGCGTGCAAGGCAAACGCCCTACCCGCTGTGCTATCTCTCCAGCCCCATGACTCTTAAGACTCAAGCCAGTTGGGAACATTCTGGAACATTCTGGAAACATTCTGATCTGTTCCCCCTCCCCCCCCCCCGCACTTTTAAGCTCTTCATTCACCCCAGGGACTCTTGGGTTCTCATCTGTCCTGGAAGGTTGATCAGAGACATGAGGGGAAAAGGGAAAAAGAAAGAAAAGAATGAAAGTCCTGTCTCTTAAAGTAGTTGACGTTGTCACGTTTCAGAATCTACTTCCAAAGAGAGTCAGAGGCAGCCACTCATCTATCTGCTTCACGGCTTAGCTTAAACCATGTGAAAAGTTGGGAATAAGGGTGAGAGATATAGCTCAAGGACTGAATCCAAGATTATATGTACACAGGAGGTCCCGGGTTCGAAGCTCAGCACCCCATGATCCCCAGAGCACCACGGGGGGTGACCCCTGAGCCCTGAGCCCAGAATAGCCTCCAAGCACCACTGGATGTGGTTACCAGACAAAGTTGGGAATGAAAAAATTCATTTCACCTCATTTCCTCAAACAGCTTAATAATTGGGGGACAATTACAGAATGTGCCACAGCTACTTTCAAAAAAAAAATTGTGGGGGAGGGGCTGGAGTGATAGCACAGGGGGTAGGGCGTTTGCCTTGCATGTGGCCGACCTAGGTTCGAATCCCAGCATCCCATATGGTCCCTTGAGCACCGCCAGGGATAATTCCTGAGTGCATGAGCCAGGAATGACTCCTGCGCATTGCCAGGTGTGACCCAAAAAGCAAAAAAAAAGAAAAAAAAATTGCGGGGGCTGGAGCAATAGCACAGCGGGGAGGGCGTTTGCCTTGCACATGGCCGACCTGGGTTCGATTCCCAGCATCCCATAGGGTCCCCCAAGCACTGCCAGGAGTAATTCCTGAGTGCAGAGCCAGGAGTAACCCCTGAGCATCGCTGGGTGGGACCCAAAAAAGCAAAAAAAAAAAAAAAATGAGAAAATGCCAGAAATCTGACTCACGTTCCTTTTTATAAATAAAGATGAATCTGGATGGATTTAGAATATATGAGTTTTCTGGGGCCGGAGTGATAGTACAGCAGGTAGGGTGCTTGCCTTGCACGTGGGCAATCCAGATTTCCGGGCCCCCCCTCCCCGCGCCCCACACCCTGTCTGGTTCCCCCGGGATTTACCGAGGTGGTCCCTGAGCACAGAGCCAGGGGTGAGTCCTGAGCATCCCCAGGTGTGTCTCCAAAGCAATCCAAAAAAATCTCTCTAGGGGCTGGAGCGATAGCACAGTGGGGAGGGCTTTTGCCTTGCACAAGGCCAACCTGGGTTCGATTCCCAGCATCCCATAGGGTTCCCCAAGCACCAATAGGAGTAATTCCTGACTCTCCTCTCTCTCTCTCTCTCTCTCTCTCTCTCTCTCTCTCTCTCACACACACACACACACACACACACACACACAAAACAATAGAATATGAGTTTCTTTCTTTTTCTTTTTTGCTTTTTGGGTCACACCCGGCGATGCTCAGGGGTTACTCCTGGCTTTGCACTCAGGAATTATTCCTGGAGGTGCTCAAGGTATGGGATGCTGGGAATCAAACCCAGATTGGCCGCGTGCAAGGCAAATGCCCTACCCTCTGTGCTATCGCTCCAGCCCCAAGTATCTTTTCTTTTTTCTTTTTGAGTCACACCCAGTGATGCTCAGGGGTTACTCCCAGCTCTGCACTCAGGAATCACTCCTGGCGGTGCTCGGGGGACCCTATGGGATGCCGGGGATTGAACTCAGGTTGGCTGCATGCAAGGCAAACGCCCTCCCCGCTGTACAATAGCTCCGGCCTGAATATGAGTTTCTAAACAAACAGACCAGATAAGCAACCCTTTCAAATCAACTGGACTGGGAGTAGGAGGTGTCTGTACCATATATGTGTAGATATGTATATATCCCCCCCCCATACACACACAACTTACTTTACAAACTTAAAAATAAATATCAGGGTTTAGGACTGGAGCGATGACACAGCGGGGAGGGCGTTTGCCTTGCACGCGGCTGACCCGGATTTGATTCCCAGCATCCCATAGGGTCCCCCTGAGCACCGCCAGGGGTGATTCCTGAATGCAGAGCCCGGAGTAACACACCTGTGCATGGCTGGGTTTGACTCAAAGAGCAAATAAATAAATAAATAAATAAATAAATAAATAAATATCAGGGTTTGGGAGATGGCTTAAAGGGTTACAGTGCAGTTTTGCATGTGAGAATGCCAATTCCCCCACCCCCAAAGAGAAAGTAGATGCTATTAATTCTTAGTCTGGGTGACAC
Organism: Sorex araneus; assembly: GCF_027595985.1. Classification (NCBI taxonomy): domain Eukaryota; kingdom Metazoa; phylum Chordata; class Mammalia; order Eulipotyphla; family Soricidae; genus Sorex; species Sorex araneus. The sequence continues at coordinate 165,934,142 of NC_073313.1, forward strand.
AAGTATAAAACAGGACCATCCAGAGAAAACTTTAATAATTATGTCACCTTAATAACTATGAACATATATGTTTTTTAAAAATTTTTTTATTAGTGAATCACCACGAGGTACAGTTACAGACTTACAAACTTCTGTGCTTGCGTTTCAGTCACACAATGGTCGAGTGCCCATCCCCCCACCAGTGCCCATTCTCCACCACCAGTGGTCCCAGCATCCCTCCCCCACCCCCACCCTGTCACCCCCACCCCACCCCGCCTCTGTGGCAGGGCATTCCCTTCTGCTCTCTCTCTCCTTTTGGGTGTTGTGGTTTGCAGTAGAGGTGTTGAGTGGCCATCGTGTTCGGTCTATAGTCTACTCTCAGCCCGCATCTCCCATCCCGAGCGGGCCCTCCTAGCACCCTTTACTTGGTGGTCCCTTCTCTGTCTGAGCTGTCTTTTCCCCCAGCATGCAAGGCTGGCTTCTAAGCTGTGGAACCAACCTCCTGGTCCTTATCTCTACTATTCTTGGGTGCTAGTCTCCCATTCTCTTACTTTATATTCCACAGATGAGTGCGATCTTTCTATGTCTGTCCCTCTCTTTCTGACTCATTTCACTTAACAAAATACTTTCCATATCTGTGGGGTTTTTTTTTTGTGAGACTTTAAGACGATCCAGAAAATAACATCAAAAATGTAAGTTTTCCTCATTTCAGCCACCCTGACCCTCTGTGCTCACTCCTGGCATTCTCTGCAGAGACGACAAAGATGCCTTCAGGCCACCTGTGATCTTGTCTCAAGATAGTAAAGCAAAGTTTGGGGAAAAGGAGAAAGAATTTGCTACACTGATGACTTTTTTCCCCCCTTATTTGAGAAAGGAAGAGGCTTGTTCCAACAATCAGGACTAGATGTCAAATTATTTCGTGGGGTAAGGAATTTTTTTTTTCTTTTTGGGTCCCACCCGGTGATGCTCAGGGGTTCCTCCTGGCTCTGCACTCAGGAATCACTACTCCTGGCGGTGTTCAGGGGACCCTATGGGATGCTGGGAATCGAACCCGGGTCGGCCGCATGCAAGGCAAACACCCTCCCAGCTGTGCTATCGCTTCAGCCCATTGTGGAATAAGGAAATTATAGGGTCTGGAGTGATAGTCGGTGGGGCACTTGCCTTGCATGTAGCCAACCCGGATTCGATCCCCGGCATCCCATATGGTTCCCTGAGCCCCCACAAGAGTGATCCCTGGGCACAGAGCCAGGAGTCAGCCCTCAGCACAGTTCATTGTGGCCTGAAAAGAAAGGGAAAAAATACATATATTTTGTATGGAGAAGGCTGGAGTGATAATACAGCGGGGAGGGTGTTTGCCTGGCACCCGGCCGACCCAGGCTCGATCCCCGGCATCCCGTAGGGTCCCCTGAGCACCGCCAGGAGAAATTCCTGGGTGCAGAGCTGGGAGTAAACCCTGTGTATCGCTGGGTGTGACCCAAAAAGAAAAAAAAAAGTTCACCTAAGGGCCGGAGTGATAGCACAGCGGGGAGGGTGTTTACCTGGCACGCGGTCGACCTGGGTTCGATCCCCGGCATCCCATAGGGTCCCCCGAGCACCGCCAGGAGTGATTCCTGAGTGCAGAGCCAGGAGTCAGCCCTGAGCATTGCCAGGTGTGGACAAAAAGTGAAGATGGAGAGAAACACAGCAATAGCTTGGGGGAAATAGTAACAGGATATAATTCTAAGGTAGTGTTTGCCAACTTTTTCCCCATGTGTGTTTCTTCCTCTGGGCTCTGCTGTCCTCCAGGCCAGTTCTCGAGTCTTCTGCCCTGGTCCCCTAATCCCCCATTTACGATTTTCACCTGTGGCCTTGCTGGCATCTCCAGTGACCTATTGGGGGCTGATATATCCACATTTGAAACATGTTGTCCTAAACCCTTCACTCCCTATAATCCCAGTTTCCTTATAACTTCAAAATTGATGATTTTTTTTTAAAAAAAGCCTGTTCAGTTTTCATCCAAATGTTAGGCAATTTTTTTTCTCCCCCTGCACTGAGGATTGAACTTGGGACCTCAGGCATGCAAGGTGAATGCTCAGTTGCTGGTCCACGGCCCTGCGGTGGATGATTTAGTTTCCTCCTGAGAGCCTGACTTCCGGTGGTGCCCAGTGAAACATTGACAGGATGTGCTTTGCAATGCAGGGTCCTTGGTGATCACACGGTGCCCCATTTCTGCCAGTGTCACCTTTTCAATCTGCATCTCAAGTACCATGAGAGCAAAAGCAAATCGTTTTCAAAAAAAAAATTTTTTTTGTGGCCACACCTGGCAGTGCTCAGGGCTGACTCCTGACTCTGGGCTCAGGAATCACTCCTGGTGGCCTCAAGGGACCCTGTGTGGTATCAGGGATGGAATCTGGGTTGGCCGTGTGCAAGGCAAACGCCTTAACCGCTATATTATCACCTTGGCTCCAGGTTTATAATTTTTTTTTTTTTGCTTTTTTGGGGTCACACCCAGCGATGCTCAGGGCTGACTCCTGGCTCTGCACTCAGGAATTACTCCTGGCGGTGCTTGGACCCTATGGGATGCTGGGAATCGAACCCGGGTCGACCATGTGCAAGGCAAATGCCCTTCCCGCTGTGCTATCCCTCCAGCCCCAGGTTTATGACTTTTGAGCGGAAGTCCAGCCCCCGTCCTGAGCTTGCAGGCAGTCGGTCGTCTGGAAGTATGGTCTAGTGCAGAAATGAAGTCCCGTTTCCCGGACAGCTGGGAGCACCCCTTTCCTCACTTCCAGAGACGCACCCTTCTCATGACAATCTGGGGCAATCTGGGAGACACTTGTTACCCCAGCTGGGCAGAAGCTTCCAGCACACGCCTCGTCTCTGTGTGTCCCCCGTTTCCTGCTAGCTTCTTCACATACCACCACATTCCTTACGCTGCCCGGGAGCCCAGGACGGTTAATAATAAATCTCCCAGCATCCTGAATCATCTACTCATGTGTTTCTTACAAACAAGAGGATTTACTCGAGCAACAGCTAATATGTGCTCTTTCCTTGGTACTTTCCTTGGACAAAAGGTACTTGTGAAAGGAGCTCGGGCTCTCTAGAAAGACAGCCAAGATGTTTGTCAAGAAACAGAAAAATTGCCAAGTTGTACGTATGGCGCGTCGCGCCTGAGCAGAAACAGATATAAATATAATATGTGTTGGGGCCGGAGCGATAGCACAGCGGGTAGGGCGTCTGCCTTGCACGCGGCCGACCCGGGTTCGATCCCCGGCATCCCATATGGTCCCCCAAGCACTGCCAGGAGTAATTCCTGAGTGCAAAGCCAGGAGTAACCCCTGAGCATCGCTGGGTGTGACCCAAAAAGCAAAAAAAAAAAAAAAAAAAATATGTGTTAGTATATGAAGAGAGGGAATCTCCAGTATGGAACATAGTATTAATAGCGATTACGTATGAAGCTGGGGTCTCCTGGCTTTTAATTTCTGAAGAACTTCTGCGGCAATTAAAATTACCTGTTCTACCTTAAGCATCTGTTGCTCTGCCAATCCCAAAGCAAAAGGGGGCGCAGAAATGAAGTTTTTAGATGCATTGAATGGAATTCTATTTTTTAATGCAATTCTTGATTCGTACAATTGAGCAAACTGGCTTAATGAAAACAGAAGAATCTTAGCAGTCAGGCTGGAGCGATAGCACAGCGAAGAGAGCGTTTGCCTTGCACGTGGTTGACCCGGGTTTTGTTCTCAGCATCCCATAGGGTCCCCCAAACACCGTCAGGAGTAATTGCTGAGTGCATGAAGCAGGAGTAACCCCTGTGCATCACCAGGTGTGACCCAAAGAGAAAAAAAAAAACACTTAGCAGTGGGGACACAGCAGTTGGGTTGGATCAGCAGAATTGTGATAGATGGCTAATTATTTGATTCAAATTTCTCAGAGCACGAGCAAAAATAGAGGCCAGAGAGAGACAGAGAGAGCATTCTGTAGGCTGGCTCGTCCTAAGAAACTTGCTTGTGGGGCTGGAGTGATAGCACAGTGGGGAGGGTGTTTGCCTTGCACGTGGCCAACCCGGGTTCGATTCCCAGCATCCCACAGGGTCCCCTGAGCACCGCCAGGAGAAATTCCTGAGTGCAGAGCCAGGAGGAACCCCTGAGCATCGCCGGGTGTGACCCAAAAAGAAAAAAAATGAAGAAACTTGCTTGTGACCTTGGGGTTCAGGGGTTCAGGGGGTAGAGCATCGGCCTTGCATGGGTGGGGGGTCTCCGTTCCAATCTCAGCACTGCACTGCTGAGCACTGTGCTCCTGAGAACCCCTAGGCATGCACCCCCACCCCCTGCAGCAACAATAATAGCAAAATAAGGACAAAAATCAATCAAGTTGTTTCCAAAAGTAATGAACTAAAAAAGAAAAAAAATCTACTTAGCTTTTTCAAATTCACAGAATTATTTTATTTTTTATTTTTTGCTTTTTGGGTCCCACCCAGCGATGCTCAGGGGTTACTCCTGGCTCTGCACTCAGGAATCACTCCTGGCGGTGCTCAGGAGACCCTATGGGATGCTGGGGCTCGAACCCGGGTCGGCTGTGTGCAAAGCAAATGCCTTTCCCACTGGACTATCTCTCTGGCCTTATTTTATTTATTTATTTATTTATTTATTTAATTAATTTTTGGGTTTTGGATCACACCTAGAAATGCTCAGGGCTGACTCCTGGCTCTGCACTCAGGAATTACTCTGGCAGTACTTGGGGGACCCTATGGGATGCCAGGGATTGAACCTGGGTCGGCTGTGTGCAAGGCAAAAATCAAAAATGCCCTTTCTGCTGTGCTAGTGCTCTGGCCCTATTTTATTTATTTTTAAAAAATTGTTTATTTTTGGGGGGGGCTGGAGCGATAGCACAGCAGGTAGTGCATTTGCCTTGCACGCGGGCAACCCGGGTTCGATTCCCAGCATCCCATACGGTCTCCCAACACCGCCTGGAGTAATTCCTGAGTGCAGAGCCAGGAGGAACTCTTGTGCACTGCTGGGTGTGACCCAAAAAGAAAAAAAAGAAAATTGTTTATTTTTATTTATTTGGAGGGTTGGCTTCACTTGGTGATGCTCAGGGCTGACTCCTGGCTCTGCACTCAGGGATCACTCCTGGCGGTGCTCGGGGGACCCTATGGGATGCCAGGGATCGAACCCAGGTTGGCCGAGTGCCAGGCAAACACCCTCCCCGCTGTGCTATGGCTCTGGCCTTCTCACAGAATGATTCTAGAAACCTCTTTGGACTGCCTGATCTGAAGGCTCAAGCTTAGGAAAACGTCCAACAAGAACGTCAGGTGATGGCGTCAATTACCCTGATACGTAATTCGAGGACAGCAGCTCTGATACACTTTTTTCTGTGATTCCTGAGCACTTTGGTGGGTGTAGTGGAAAGACGTTGGGGTTTGGAGGTTCCACCCGTATCCCCGCCCCTCACCCCACCCCGCTCCTTGTATAAGGTTTTCAATGCCTCATTTTTTTGCTTTTTGGGCCACACCTGGCAATGCACAAAGGTCACTCCTGCCTCTGCACTCTTAAATTACCCCTGCTGGTGCTCAGGGGACCATATGGGATGCTGGGAATCGAACCCGGGTTCCCTGCGTGCAAGGCAAACGCCCTCCCTGCTGTGCTATCTCTCCAATCCAGCCTGCCTCAATTTTTTTAAAAAAAGTTCTTTAGTTGTTTTTTTAAAATTTTTTATTAGCGAATCACCATGAGGTACAGTTACAAACTTACGAACTTTCATGTTTGCATTTCAGTTTTTTAACTGAAGGAGACACAAAGTTACAACGTGAGAGTTACACAGTTGCAAAGTTGTTCACGGTCGGGTTTCAGTCATACAATATTCCAACACCCATCCCTTCAGCAGGGCACATTTCCCACCACCAATGTCCCCAGTTTCCTTCCACACCCCGAAGACACTTTTCTTTCTTTTTTTCTTTTTTTATTTAAATTTTTTTTATTAGTGAATCACCGTGGGGTACAGTTACAGATTTACAAACTTTTGTGCTTGCGTTTCAGTCATACAATGATCGAGTGCCCATCCCTCCACCAGTGCCCATTCTCCACCACCTATGGTCCCAGCATCCCTCCCGCCACCCCCACCCCGTCCCCTCAACCACACCCCGCCTCTGTGACAGGGCATTCCCCCTTCCCCCTTCCTGTTCACTCTTTCCTTTTGGGTGTTGTAGTTTGCACTAGAGGCCTTGAGTGGCCATTGTGTTCCACCTATAGTCTACGTTGACTCACATCTCTCGACCCGGGTTGGTCCTCAAATACCCTTTACTCGGTGTTCCCTTCACTATCTGAGCTGCCTACCCCCAGACACTTTCCCTCCCTCTCCCTCTTTCTCCCTCTCTCTCTCTCTCTCCCTCTCCCTCTCTCTTTCCCTCTCTCCCTCCCTCTCTCTCTCTCTCCCTCTCAGCCTTCTTTCTCTCCCTTTCTCTCCCTCCCTCTCTCTCCATCCCTCTTCCTCTCTCATTCCTTCTCTCTCTCCCTCTCTCTCCCTCCCTCTCCTTCTCACTCCTTCTCTCTCCCTCTTTCTCTCCCTCCCTCTGCCTCTCTCCCTCTTTCTCTCCCTCCCTCTGCCTCTCTCCCTCTCTCTCCCTCTCTCTCTCCTTCTCACCCTCTCTCCCTCCCTCTCTCTCTCCTTCTCACCCTCTCTCTCTGCCTCTCTCCTCTTCCTCTCTCTGTTCCTCTCCCTCTCTCTCCTTCCCTCTCTCTCTCCTCTCTCTCCATCCCTCTGTCTTTCCCTCTCACCCTCCCTCTTTCTCCATCCCTCTCTCTCTCCCTCTCACCCTCCCTCTCTCTCTACCTCTCTCTCCCTCTCCCTCCCTTTCTTTCTCCCTCTTACTCTCTCCCTCCCTCCCTCTCTCCCTCCCACCCCCTCCTCCTTCTCCCTCTCACTCTCTCCCTTCCTCTCTTTCCCTCTCTTCTTCCCTCTCTCTCCCTCTCTCCCTCTCTCTCTATTCCTCTCTCCCACTCTCTCTCTCTTCCCCTCTCTCCCTCCCTCCTTTCAGGCATTATAATTTGCAATACAGGTACTGAAAGGTCATCGTGTCCATATCCCTTTACCTCCTTTCAATCCTCAGTTCCTGTCCAGCGCCTTCACTTCCTTCTATTATTGTCCCACGGATCCCCTCTCTAGCATAACCGCCCTCTGCCCCCAACACTTGTAAGCAGCGCCTCACTTTTTTCTGAATTAAATGCGTTTTGTCTTAGTAGCAACTGTTTAGGCTGTTTGTCTGAACTAAAAGGAAACTAAGTTCTTTCAAAGCAGAGCGCTTCCTGCAATGAGATTTCAGCAACAGTTATAAAATGACCCCTCCGGCCAATTAGCTTGTGTTTGTCCAGGAATTACTTTCTCTAACCAACGGCTCAAGGCAAGACAAAGAGGGTCATGGGTGACCCCGCGGTGACCGCAAGGCTGACGGTCCCCTTGCCACAAGGCGCTGAGCTTGAAACATGTGTATTTATGGCAGTGTTTCATGTTGTCACAGAGAAAGGCTGGATGCCTAAGGCGCCTTGAAAACCAAGCCAGAGAAATGGGGTATCGAACACAGGAACTGCTGAGTACCAGGCAAGGAATGTGTCTGGCTAGTTGTGATGCCCTGGGTTCGATCCCTGATACTGAAAAAATATATATAATGTATATATTATACATGTCTTATACATATCTTATATACAGCAATATATATTATATAATATATTATGTATTATTTAGAGGGCTGGAACGATAGCACAGCGGTAGGGCATTTGCCTTGTATGCAGCCGACCCGCATTCCTCCAGGTTCGATTCCTCCGCCCCTCTCGGAGAGCCCGGCAAGCTACCGAGAGGATTCCGCCCGCATGGCAGAGCCTGGCAAGCTCCCCGTGGCTTGCCAGGGGAGTATTCGAGATGCCAAACACAGTCACAACAAGTCTCACCATGGAGACGTTACTGGTGCCCGCTCGAGCAAATCAATGAGCAACCAGATGACAGTGACAGTGACAGCGATTATGTATTATTATAATAATATGGACTAGAGCGACAGCACAGCGGGGAGGGCATTTGCCTTGCACACGGTCGACCCAGATTCTATTCCTCCGCCCCTCTTGGAGAGCCCGGCAAGCTACTGAGAGGATCCCGCCCGCACGGCAGAGCCTGGCAAGCTCCCGTGGCGTATTTGAGATGCCAAACACAGTCACAACAAGTCTCACCATGGTGACTAGTGCCCGCTCAGGCAAATCGATGAACAACGGGAGGGTTCATCTTAATAGACTAAGTACATATGATGTACTAAGAGAGGTCATCCATTCAGACCCCTGGTTGGACACTTCAGGAAACTGAATCTCTGAGATACTGTGTGACAGAATGTACCCAGCTTTCTTTTCCACATTTATCTTTTCCTTTCCCTATTCTATCCTCTTGTTTTTCTGAACCTTTATTTCGGGAGCTTATTTTGCGTTACTTGCTTTATACTTCAGTGCTGTTTTTTCTTCCCTTGTGAGGTTTTTTTTTTTTTTTCTATTTAAAATGTTTGGAAGTTGGGCTGGAGTGATAGCACAGAGGGGAGGGTGTTTGCCTTGCATGCAGCCGACCTGGGTTTGATTCCCAGCATCCCATAGGGTCCCCCGAGCACCACCAGGAGTGATTCCTGAGTGCAGAGCCAGGAGGAACCCCTGTGCATCTCTGGGTGTGACCCAAAAAGCAATCAATCAATCAATCAATCAATAAAACGTTTGGAAGTCATCTGCACTTTCATGTCATGAAATCCATGGAGTGCACTGTGTGAAAGGGCAACTAGCCTCTCTTTGGGAACTTCTTTCTCTCAAACACAGTTCCTCTCTGGTGAAAACCTCTGCTCATGGACTGGTGGGTATTCGTCCTGATTTCTCGATAGGCGTTTCCAAATACACGTAGCGTTTCTTTCCTCATGAAGGGAAACCGTCTCTTCCTGCTTCTATGCCCCCTCTTAAAATGCCTGTATTCATCTAAACAGTCCCTTTAAAACTGAACTAGAGTCCACGTATCTATAAAATCTGATAATTTTAACACTTAATGTGTATTTAACATTTAATGTGCATTAAGGGCCAATGTGTTTAACATAGCCATTGTGCTGCAATTAAAAACACTAATTCTAGGGGCTAGAGCAATAGGTAGGGGGTTTGCCTTGCATTCGGCCGACTCGGGTTCGAATCCCAGCATCCCATATGGTTCCCCGAGCACCGCCAGGAGTAATTCCTGAGTGCATGAGCCAGGAGTAACCCCTGTGCATCGCCGGGTGTGACCCAAAAAAACAAAAAAAAAACCCCACTAATTCTAGAACATTCCCTCCCCCACCCAACAAAAGCCCAGAAACTGTGAGAAGTGAGTCTCGGGGCTGGAGCAATAGCACAGTAGGTAGGGCATTTGCCTTGCACGCAGCCAAACCGGGTTCGATTCCCCGCATCCCATAAGATCCCCTGAGCACCACCACCACTGAGGGCAGAGCCAGGAGTAACCCCTGTGCATTGCCAGTGTGACCTAAAAAGCAAAAAACAAACAATCAAACAAACCAAAAAAGGGCTGGAGCGATAGCACAGCGGGGAGGGCGTTTGCCTTGCACGTGGCCGACCCGGGTTCAATTCCCAGCATCCCATATGGTCCCCTGAGCACTGCCAGGGATAATTCCTGAGTGCATGAGCCAGGAGTAACCCCTGTGCATCACCAGGTGTGACCCCCCCCCAAAAAAAAGTGAGTCTCAATTCTCTCGTTCTCTCCATTTCTGACAACCATGGCCTCATCTTCTACTTCTCTGAATTTGCCTCTTCTGCCTGTTTCTTAAAATCAGAATTACATGAAATATGGCATCTGGGGTGTGACTTCTGCAGCTTCTCTTCATGTCTACCAAGCAGCCCCGACTGTCGCTTCTCTTCTTGGCTGAATAATCCTTTCTGAAGCTGGGCTACACTTCGTTTGTCTATTCACGACTCGATGGACATTGGACTGTCACGAGTCCACAGAAAAAGCAATGAAGTGTGATTTTTGTCTATTCATGACGGACAGAAATACCCCCCGTGGGAGCTATCACGAATAGTGCTTTTATATGTTTTCAATTCTCTGGGGCTCATTCTTTTGAATTGCTGCTTAAAAGTTTATAATTTGAAGACACCGTATAACCACATTAGTAATCACGAATGCTGGCATTCCCTTCACCTATTTTCTGCTATAAACAATGTGTCAGGGGTGACTTATATTTTTTCACTTCTATTATTTTTAAATTATATTTTACACTTACACCTTATATAAATAATGTAGTTTACAATGAGAGAGAGAGAGAGAGAGAGAGAGAGAGAGAGAGAGAGAGAAATAAAAGCAAATAACAGGCCAGAGCGATAGCACAGCAGGGAGTGTTTGCTTTGCACGCGGCCGACCCGGGTTCAATTCCCAGCATCCCATAGGGTCCCCCAAGCACTGCCAGGAGTAATTCCTGAATGCAGAGTCAGGAGGAACCCCTGTGCATCGCTGGGTGTGATCCAAAAAAGCAAAAAAATTAAATAAATAGTGAACTCAGTTCTTTGAACATCTCCGGAGCCCTTCATTTTAATTCTCTGTTTTGTTTTTGTTTGGGGTCATATCAAATGGTGCTTAGGGCTGACTCCTGGCTCTGCCTTCAAGGATCACTCTTGGCAGGTTTTGGGGACCATAGGGGGTGCTGAGGGTTGAACCCAGATTAACAGTGTACTATGCAAGGCAAATGCCCTCCCGGCTGTACTATGCTCCATTCACTTTAATCCACTTTAATTTTAACTTCATCCATTGCATAGATGAGAACGGCCTATGGTAGCTTATTTGCTTCTCCCTGATTACAAGATTGAGTATTTTTTTAATGTTTATCGATCCTAGAGCACCAACAGGAATAATCACGGCACACAGAGCCCTGAGCACGAGGGATAGCTCAAGCCAAAGTTTATTGATTTCCCCTATTTCTCCAACTGTGAAATAGAGGCTCCTATGGAGACACACTATTCTATTGATTGGTGACCTCTCTTTATATATGAATAGTAATCTTTTGTTGCGTAGTCTGAAAAATATTCTCTCAGTTGGTTCTTTTCTAAAGGCGCTTTCCCAAGGTCTTTCATCATCTTGAAGTTATTCATGCCTAGGAAATCTAAAATATGTCAATATTTCCCACCACCACCCCCCCCCCCTTCTGGACACTCTCCGAGGCAATTAAAAGCTCAGCCTAGAAATCGGTCACGTGGTCCTGCCCACCTGCGGAGGCACCAGGCTTTGGTCCAAACCCTAGTCCAGATGGAGAACCACAGGACCAGATAACAAGCAGCTGGGGGAACTGCTGCAATGATCAAAGATGAGAGAGAGAGAGAGAGAGAGAGAGAGAGAGAGAGGGAAAGCGCAACAAAAGCAAATGACAGAATGGTAAGTAGAGGCAAGGTGAGCGTTAGGCGAGCAGAATCTATCTGGTAGCAGAGCACGGATTGCAGCTGGGTTAGGAATTATGTCTCCAAGAAACCGTTTTTTTTTTTTTTTTCACAAGGCTGGAAGCATCAGCTATAGTTGCACAAGGACCCCGTTTGCTGAAGGAGCAGAGAAGAGTCTCAGGTGTTTAAGGGTGTGCCCGGGACTCCTATTCTGTCTCACCGGGCATCGATTTGAGCCAGACGGGAGGAGCTTGTGTAGATCATTGCGATCTTAAGCCCCCCTGAACCCGAGGCTATTTTGAATGCGTCTGGGGACCGTCAGACCCGTCTGTGCTTCCATCAGCGCGCCCTGCCCCCAGCCCCTGGAAGCATCATGCTTAGTATGTGTGTGCGCGCGTCTCAGGGCGGAAAATCGATACCTTCCAGCCTCGACGGGAATGGAGCGATGTCGGGGCACGCACGCATTGCTGATCGCGTCCTTCTGCCAGGAATCTAATAGATTGATTGATCAGTTTTCCCTCGCCAAGCCCCTGTGCAGGAGAACCTCAGCAAACAGGTTTGGGGGAGGGATGGAGTCTTCCCCATCACTGGGGGGAAACAGTTTCTGGACCAGAACAGCATCCAAGATAAAGGCTGCCCTGGCCGGCTGGGTCTCGGCCTCCCCACGGAACAACCCCGGTCAGGCCGTTTCCTGCACACTCACCTCCTGCTCTCTTCCGAGGGGACAATGCCTCGTGGCACTCAGAGAAGTGAGCCTTCTTCTCTCCGTTGCCTCTTCCTCGGCCTTTCTTCAGCGAAAGCCATGCTCCCTTTGGGTCGGGGGTCAGCACCAAACACGCAGCTGTCTGCTTCTGTCTCTCTGTCCCTGTCTCTGTCTCTGTCTGTCTCTGTCTCTCTGTCTCTTTCTCTTTATTTCTCTCTGTCTTTCTATCTCTCTGTGTCTCTCTCCCTGTCTCTCTGTATCTCTCCCCATCTCTCTGTCCCTCTCCATCTCTCTGTCTCTCTTTCTCTCTCTCTCCCCATATCTCTGTCTCTCTAGTCTCTCTATCTCTCGCTCTCCCTCTCCCCCGTCTCCTCCTCTCTCTCTGTCTCTCTGTCTCTCTATTTCCCTCCCTCTCCCCCTCTCCTCCTCTATCTCTGTTATTGTCTGTCTCTCTGTCTCTCTCTCCCTCTCTCCCCACCCTCTGTCTTTCTCTCTCCCTCTCCCCCTCTCTACCTCTCTACCTCTTTCTCTCTTTGTCTCTCTGTCTCTCTCTCTCTGTTTTTCTTTTTTTTTCTTTTTGGGTCACACCTGGCGATGCTCAGGGGTTCCTCCTGGCTCTGCACTCAGGAATCACTCCTGGCGGTGCTGGGGGGACCAAATGGGATGCTGGGAATCGAACCCAGGTCAGCCGTGTGCAAGACAAATGCCCTCATGGCTGTGCTATCACTCTAGCCCCCTCTCTCTGTCTTTCTCTGTCTCTCTCCATCTCTCTCTGTTTCTGTCCCTCTCTCCCCATCTCTCTGTCTCTCTCTGTCTCTCTCTGTCTTTCTATGTCTCTTTCTGTTTTTCTCCATCTCTCTCTGTCTCTCTCTGTCTCTCTCCCCGTCTGTCTCTCTCCCTCTCCTTCCTCTTCCCCTCTCTCTCTGTCTCTTTCTCTCTCTCCCTCTCTCCCCACGCTTTGTCTTTCTCTGTCCCTCTCCCCTCTCTACCTCTCTCTGTCTCTCTATCTCTCTCTGTCTCTCTGTCTCTTTCTGTCTCTCCCTCTCTCCTCCTCTCAGTCTCTCTCTGTCTCTCTCTGTTTCTCTCCCTCTCCCTCTCTCTGTCTTTCTCCCTCTCCCCCCTCTCTCTATATATCTCCCTCTCCCCCACTCTCTCCCTCTCTCTCTGTCTGTCTCTGTCTATCTCCCTCTCCCCCCTCTCTCTTTTCCTCTTTCTCTCCCTCTCTGTCTCTCTCTGTCTCTTTCTCTGTCTCTCTCTCTGGAAGTTGTATCTTGGGGTCCCAGGGAGACAGGACAGGGGGTAAGGCTCTTGCTCTCCACATAGCTGACCCAGGCTCAATCCCCGGCATTTCATCTGGTCCCCGGAGCCCCACCAGGAGTGATGCCTGAGCACTAAACCAGGAGCAAGCCCTGAGCACGGTCCCAAACCAAACCAACAAGCAAATATTGTTCCTTGGCATACCCAAGGACCTTGACTGGAGGAAGGCCAGGCTGGTGGTGGGAAGGAGGAAGGACCCGGGGCCTGGCATTTTTTTAGTCAGGCTCAGTTGGAGCTCGGGACGGTGACACATAAGTGTAAGATAGTGACTGATGCCTCGTCATTACCGACCGCGTCCAGCTACTAAAGAGGAAGGGACATATCCAAGCTCAGTGGAGAATATACCTGTGTTTTATTTGTGTTGGAGGGGGCAGGGCATAGCCAGTAGTACTCTGAGGCTTCTCCCAGTGCTTGGGGATCTTACGGGGACTGTTCGGTGCCAGGGTTTGAACCCTGGGTTCTCACATGCAAAGCCCCATGCCCTCTGCTTCCGTGTCTGGGGTTTAAAATAAACTGCCTTGTGATACAGAGAGCCTAGGGAATCTTTTAGATCTTGAACCCTGGGTGCATGGAAAACTACTCACACGCTTTTATATTTGTCCCACCCCCCCACACCCCCCACAATGACTCTAGGAACCCAGTGGGAAATTATTTCAGTGAAATGACTCACCCACAACATGTTTTCTTGACTGTATCTGGGTAAGGAAGAGTCTATTCAGAGATAACAATTTATTATTTAACATTTCGACAGGTTCACAGAAGCACAAGTCAATTGAGCCCAAATAAAGAAACGTGCTATTTTTAACGACTTCTAGATGTTCTTGGCAAAATCTAGGCTAGACTTTGTTAGAGGGAAGAACAGGTTTCTGAGCCTTTGCCTCCAGATTTTTAATTAAGACTTGATCATTGAAATCAGGCCTTAACAGAAAAGCCAAGGAAATGACCTTAGAAGTGTTCAAGATGATGAGAGGGCCAGCAAGAGTGGGGGAGGGGGGTGGGAAGGAGAAGGAAAAGGAAGAAAAGGAAAGGAGTGAGAAGGAAGGAAGCGAGGAAGGAAATCGATACGCTGAAGACAGAGAAACAGCAATATTTCTCCTACCTTATTTCTTTTACTGTGTGGGTTGTAAGAGGAGATTTCACACATCACCACAGGCTTTTATTTCCCTCTATTGTTCATATGCCAAAACCAGTAACAATGATGGGTCTCATTCCCCTGACCCTGAAAGAGCCTCCAATGCGGCACCGTTGGGAAGGACGAGTAAAGAGAGGCTGCTAAAATCTCAGGGCTAGGACGAATGGTGACGTTACTGAGACCGCTCGAGAAAATCAACAGGATGATGATGATGAAAGGTACTTTCTCGTCTATAGACTTAAAAAACAAACAAACACAACACTCCATTGGACTTCCCACGTCCACCCCCATTCATCTTTTTTTTGCGGGGGGGGGGTCTTGTTGGGTCACACCCAGCGATGCTCAGGGCTGACTCCTGGCTCTGCTCTCAGGAATCACTCCTGGCAGTGCTCGGGGGACGCTATGGGATGCCGGGGATCGAACCCAGGTGGGCTGTGTGCAAGGCCCTCCCTGCTGTCCTATCACTCCGGCCCCATCTTTTCTAAACTCTTTTGAACCCTTTAAGTGCTGTCATTTAGATGCACAACAAACCTATAGGATTTCTGTATCTTCACGACTATTTCCAATGTTCTATGTCCAAGGTCCTTGAATTGAGAAGGAGGTTTTCTCGTCAGCTAGGTATTATCCCATTCATACTCCCATTGTATTGAAGACACAACGATCTCCAAGCTCTCAGGACAAAGGAATGATACCTTTGGAAGCCAGTGAAATTGGGATGTGCTACCTGAGACCATTTTGGGGGGCTCTCACCCCCATTTTCTTTCTTTTTTTTTTTTTTTGCTTTTTGGGTCACACCCAGAGATGCTCAGGGGTTACTCCTGGCTTTGCACTCAGGAATTACTCCTGGCAGTGCTTGGGGGACCATATGGGATGCCGGGGATCGAACCCGGGTCGACCGCGTGCAAGGCAAACGCCCTACCCGCTGTGCTATCGCTCCGGCCCCTCACTCCCATTTTCTTTCCGGGAATGGCTTTGAGTCCAAAGTCCTTGAAAAGTTTGGTTTGGTGTGCCACATTTTTATCTTTCTCCTGAAGAAGAACAGGCCAGCAAGGGTTTAGTTCCCTTTGTAGCAAAAGTGCACCAGCAGTTTTTTTTTTCCTTTTGGGTCACACCCAGTGATGCACAAGGGTTACTCCTGGCTTTGCACTCAGAAATTACTCCTGGTGGTACTCAGGGGGCCCTATGGGATGCTGGGAATCGAACCCGGGTCAGCCAAGTGCACAGCAAAGGCCCTACCTGCTGTACTATCGCTCCAGCCCTGTACCAGCATTTTTTTTTTCCTTTTTGGGTCACACCTGGTGATGCACAGGGGTTACTCCTGGCTCTGCACTCAGGAATTACCCCTGGCCGTGCTCAGGGGACCATATGGGATGCTGGGATTTGAACCCGGGTCGGCCGCGTGCAAGGCAAACGCCCTACCCGCTGTGCTATCTCTCCAGCCCCTGTACCAGCTATTTTTTTTCCTGGTTTAGGGGCCAAATCCAGCAGGCTCAGGGGTTAGTCCTGGTTCTACACTCAGGACTTACTCCTGGAATTACTCGGGGGACCCTATGGGATGCCGGGAATCAGGGAACAAACCTGGTTGGCTGCGTGCAGGCAAATGCCTCACCCACTGTGCTATCATTCTGGTCCCTTTGTGGTAAAAATGGATTTGGGATATTGTGTTGGTTTTCCAAGGGTCAAAGAAGGATAATGGGTCCTATTTTATCTTATACTGCTTCTTAGTCACTCTTCTCTGGAGTGACTTAATTTGAGATCAATGGTTGTAATAATGCAGAAATGCCTCCATCATGACCAATATGGATGCTAATTGGATATAGACTTCCTGTGTCTTTAATAAGAGTTTGAATAACGACACAAAGCAATGAGTTTCCTCTCTCCTCCTGTCTTAAAGGAAGCAGTTAGTTCTATACTGTCAACCGTGGCTTACGTTTAAGGCTGGTTTTACCAATGCTTGCATATAAACTGAATGTAGGACTGTCTCATTTATTTGTAACCCTAATAATGGTAGAATCTCCCCTCTTCAGAAACCTTTTTTCTATTTTAAATAAAATAATTTCATTTTATAAAGAAAATAATTCTGCATTGAAAACCTTAGATCATGCTGCTAATGGTGGCACAACTTAAAAAGGATTTATGTTTTAAAGAGAAGCATCAACTATACTTCTAATATTAGTGATAATTTTAATACAATAACAAAGAATGACATAAGACTATATTTGCTATTTGCCTTAAAAATTATAAAACCTGATTGATTCACTATAAACATCTCAGAGGAGAAAATTGCATGACTTTTTGTACATGAATCTATTTTCCTTCATCTCTTTTAAAAATCCATTTTGAATGAAACAAAAGCATGTCTTGCTGATTGAAAATTATAATTATCTATAACCACCCTCTCCAGCAAGACTAACATATTACACACACACAAAGATACATATAAAAACACACTAATCGATGCCAGAAAAGACAAAAGATTCTCATTTCAAAAAAGGAAAATAGATTATCTTCCAGCTTTTCAGAATCAAGTTCTATTATATATTCTTTTTTGGGGCGGGGGGGGGGGTTACCACCCGGCGATGCTCAGGGCTGACTCCTGGCTCTGCACTCAGGAATCACTCCTGGCAGTGCTCTGGGGACCCTATAGCATGCTGGGAATCGAACCCGGGTCGGCCTCTGCCAGGCAAATGCCCTCCCCGCTGTGCTATGGCTCCAGCCCCTATTATTTATTCTTAAACTTAAAAAATATCACATGGAATTGGATAATTCTTAAACCGATTAGTATAATTCCAATAGCAGCCAAAAACATCTTCAGAAAGCCCTTGAAACTCTCTTCACTTAAAAATATCCCATGCTCCACTTTTGCTGTATACTATAGATTTTTCACCTGACTTCCACACTGAATTTATTATATGCTGAAAATAGCTTCCCCCGTTTATCCCTTCATTTATCCCTTTGTTTCTCCATCTAGAGGGGAAGTACTTATTCACTCCATCATATTAACCGTGTTGCACTGTCTTTTTCTCTTTCTCTAGATCTAAAGAGTCAGAATCATCTTTAAATATCATGATGCACCTATGCCACGGTACTGTATAATCTATATATTTGGAGGAATGGCATCAGGAAACACATGACCTTTCAGCTCATGACTAGGCTATCTAGAAATTGACCCCTGTTATTATTATTATTATTTTTTTTATTATTATTATTATTTTTGCCTTTTGGGTCACACCCGGCGATGCACAGGGGTTACTCCTGGCTCTGCACTCAGGAATTACTCCTGGAGGTGCTCGGGGGACCCTATGGGATGCTGGGAATCAAACCCGGGTCTTCCACATGCAGGGCAAACGGCCTCCCCACTGTGCTATCGCTCCAGTCCCTAATTCCTGTTTTGAGGGGTAGTAGAACCAGGGCTCACCTAGCAGTGCTCAGGGGCTACTCCTGGTTTTGTGCTCAGATATCACTTGGGTTGTGTTTGGGTGATCACCTATAGTGCTTAGGATTCAACCAGGCTTGGCTCTGTACAGGGCAAGCACCTTGCTCCCTAGTATTGACCCAACCCTAATTTCTTTCTTTTTCTCTCTCTTTTTTTTTTGCAATGCTATATTTTTTATTTTTTTCATGAATTTTAAAAATTAATTAATTTATTTTGAGTTTTTTTGGATCACACTCAGCGATGCTCCAGGGTTACTCTGGACTCTGCACTCAGGAATTACTCCTGGGGTTGCTTGGGGGACCATACGGGATGGTGGGGGTCGAACCCAGGTGGGCCGTGTACAAGGCAAACGCCCTACCAGCTGTACTATCACTCTGGCCCTTCTTCATGCATTTTTAGTGGAAAGAAATCCAAATAAACATTCATTATTTTGAAAGTCGGGAAAAATGTAGGTAATAATTTAAGCAAATATCCTGCATCAAACACAGTGTATTTTTTAATTTTTAAAATATTTTTCCTGCAAGTCATGTGCTTTATCACATGGCCCCAATGCACAATTTTAATTGTTTATTTGCCTTTCATTTAAAACAATCATTTTTAAATTTTTAGTGTTTTTTTTTTCTTTTTTGGGTCACATCCGGCCAATGCACAGAGGTTACTCCTGGCTCTGCACTCAGAAATTACTCCTGGCGGTGCTCGGGGGACCCTATGGGATGCTGGGAATCGAATCCGGTCGCCAAGTGCAAGGCAAACGCCCTACCTACCCGCTAGTGTATTTTTTAATGGAATCAGTTGGATACATAGTTACAAAGCTGTTCATTGTTGGGTTTCAGTCATACAATGTTTCAACACTGATCCCTCCACCAGGGCACACTTCCCAGCACCAGTGTCCCCATGTTCCCTCCCCCCCATCCCCCTCCCCTCCACTGCCTTTATAGTGGGAACTTTTCTTCTCTCCCTCCCTCCCTCCCTCTCTCTCTCTCTGTCTCTCTCTGTCTCTCGGTCTCTCTGTCTCTCTCTCTGTCTCTCTCTCTCTCTGTCTCTCTCTCTGTCTCTCTCTCTGTCTCTCTCTCTCTCCCATCCCTGATTTCTTTTACTTTGTTTTAACCACTCTCCTCTTTGCTGTTTGCTGTTGATGTCTGGGGTTTGAGGGTGGGATCACACGCTAAATTGTAATGCTCATATATATTCCGTAGAGGTGTGCCAGAGGGTATATATTTTGAGAACAAGCAATCAAAAATACGAATTTCCAGGGCTGGAGTGATAGCACAGTGGGTAGGGCGTTTGCCTTGCACGCAGCCAACCCAGGTTCGAATCCCAGCATCCCAGGTTCGAATCCCAGCATCCCATAGGGTCCCCTGAGCACCGCCAGGAGTAATTCCTGAGTGCAGAGCCAGGAGTAACCCCGTGCATCGCTGGGTGTGACCCAAAAAGAGAAAAAAAAACCCAAAACAAAAAACCGAATTTCCTCCAGATGCTACCCAAAATGTGTGGGAGGGGTGCGGAGGGGGGGAGTGGAACCTCATGCCAACTAGGGAAAACATTCTTCTACCAAATCACATTTCCCAGATCTTATTCGTTTATAGGACTGGAGCGATAGCACAGAGGGTAGGGCGTTTGCTTTGCACGCAGCCGACCCGGGTTCGATTCCTCTGTCCCTCTCGGAGAGCCCGGCATGCTACCGAGAGAATCCCGCCCTCCTGGCAGAGCCTGGCAAGCTCCCCGTGGCGTATTCGATATGCCAAAAACAGTAACAAGTCTCACAAAGGAGACATTACTGGTGCCTGCTCGAGCAAATCGATGAACAATGGGACGACAGTGCATTCATTTATAAATGCAAAGTTAGAACTAGTTGAGAGACCAATATTCTACCTTTTGTGGGACCTGAGTTCAGTCCCTGGCATCCCATAGGTTCCCTGAGCCCTACCAGGAGTGATCCCTGAGCACAGAGCCAGGAGTCAGCCCTGAGCATCCCTGGGTTGTGGCCCCCAAACCAAACAATAAAATAAAATTGCAGTACTGTGTAGAATCCTGTCTTGGTAAATAAAACAACTTTTCCTGGGGCCAGAGTGATAGGACAGCGGGGAAGGCATTTGCCTTGCGCACGGTTGTACACGGCTGACCCGGATTCGATCTCCGGCATCCCATAGGGTCCCCCGAGCACCGCCAGGAGAGATTCCTGACTGCAGAGCCAGGAGTCAGCCCTGAGCATTGCCAGGTGTGGCCCAAAAATAAATAAAATAGAATAAACCAAAAAAACAAAAAAAACCCACAAAACCAAAAAAAAAAAAAACTCATTCTGGATATTAAATACTCCTAAAATTATTCAACATTTCATCAATAAAAGACCGGAAGATACTTCAAGCGCATGTGGTAGCCCCAGGTTTGATCCCTGAGCACTGGTGAGAGTGCCCTCCCTCCAAATATCATCATCATCATCATCATCATCATCATCATCCCGCTGATGGTCGAATTTCTTGAGTGGTCTCAGTAACGTCTCCATTCATCCTAGCCCTGAGATTTTAGCAGCCTCTCTTTTCTCATCCTTCCAAACGATGCCGCATTGGAGGCTCTTTCAGGGTCAGGAGAATGAGACCCAAATATATTTGATATAAATGCACATTTTTCCATAACACATTGCCGCAGGCCTGCTGCAATGGCAAAAAATCTTGGATGGTGAGTGAATATATCATATATGAAAATCCTGTCCGGGGGCTGGAGCAATAGTACAGCGGGTAGGGCGTTTGCCTTGCACGTGGCCGACCCAGGTTCGATTCCCAGCATCCCATAGGGTCCCCTGAGCACCGCCAGGGGAAATTCCTGAATGCGAAACCAGGAGTAGCCGCTGTGCATTGCCAGGCATGACCCAAAAAGAAAAAACAAAAAAAAGAATAGGAAGAAAGAAAATCCTGACCGAATGTGCACAGCTAGCAACAACAAAAGCTTACAGAATTTCTGGGGGCTGGAGCGATAGCACAGCGGGGAGGACGTTTGCCTTGCATACAGCTGACCCAGGTTCAATCCTTGGCATCCCATAAGGTCCCTCAAGCACTCTTCAGGAGTGACTCCTGAGTGCTGAGCCAGGAGTAAGTAACCCTTTTGCATCACCAGGTGTGACCCAAAAAGCCAAGAAAAATTTAAAAAAGCCAATGGAGTTTTCTTTCCTGTATTTATTTGCAACCTGGCCGCTAAACTCGCCTGCCTTGGGTTTACAGTGGTGGCAGCAGATGACAGCATACCTGGAGCGGCTGCTTGGGTTTGCCCTTGGCTCAAGGACGGTGGCTTGTGCTTCCCGCCCTGGGGATGTGTCCAGTGCCGCCAGGGCCCCCGAGACTGAGGTCAGGGCCCTTGCCTTCCCCACTGCTGACGCTGATGTTTCTGGAGCACGCCCCATCCCCTCATTAACCGCTGGTGGGAGGCAAATATAATTAAGAACTTGGCCAGTCCAAATCAGGGGTGAGGTATCTCCTGTGGTGTGGATGTGTCCTGGGTGGAGAAAGGCCCCAAAGGTGCCGGGGAGGGAGGGGGCCAGTTTGGGGGGGTCCAGCGTCATCACTCCTGAATCCACATGATGATACTGGCTTTGGTTTCCCCACGCCCTTCCCGGGGGGCTGGCGGGGTTGAGGGGGGGTGACTCCTTGGGTGAGTCACTAGCTCAGCTCTTTGTTTTTTTTTTTTTTGCTTTTTGGGTCCCACCTGGCGATGCACAGGGGTTCCTCCTGGCTTTTACACTCAGGAACCACTCCTGGCGGTGCTCAGGGGACCCTATAAGGATGCTGGGAATCGAACCCGGGTCGGCCGCGTGCAAGGCAAATGCCCTCCCCGATGTGCTATCGCTCCAGTCCCTGGCTCATCTCTTTGCCTGGCACCCCACTGGCCCAGAGAGGGTGACCCAGAGGTGATGGGACATACAGGGCTAGGCCTTCCCCCCCGTGCCCCCCCCCCCCCGCTGCCTCAAGCCCAGGGCCAGAACTTGCTGGCGGAGACCCGTCTCGAGACAAACTGGCACCACTTTGCAGGGGTGCGGCGGGGCGGGCGTCTAGAAGGTACCTGGCAGCAGTTGGAGTCTGGAAGGGTAATGAAATTAGGGACCTCCAGATGTAGCCTTTTAAAGGAATTAACCCAGTGGGCCAGGAAGTCTTCGGAGGATAATCAATTATTTAGTCAAGCCGCTGGAAGGAGCAAACGTTGGCTGGCGGGCAGGTGTCTGCGGAGGTGGGGGGTGGGGCGGGGATGGCCCTATTTCTGGGTCACCGTGGAGCTCTCCTGTCACCCGGGTCATCGTCCTGGCTTGCGTGCACCCCCTGAGGTCACCAAACACAAAGAAAACTGGACCGTGTGCAAACTCCAAGCCGTCTTGAGCCAGGAAAGAGAACAAACGCTGATGTTTGCCTGCGTGAGATTCTACTCAGTCACTCCGCTGTTTCCTCCCCCCCCCCCGGGATTCTCTTCTTTATTGACTCTGGGCAGATGTCCTGGCGGAGGGGGGGTTGGGGGGCTCAAATTGGGCTCCTGGAAGAGGGGAGCCAATAAATCCCTCTCAGGGATGCGGCAGGCATGGCGTGGGTTGTGCCCCGGACGTAGAAACTCTTCAGTGTCAAGACACTTGGGAAAAAGTCTGCCAAGCAAGGGCCGAAAAGATAGCCTAGTGGGTTGTGCATGCAGGAGGCCTGGGTACAATCTCTGGCATTGCCTGTAACCCTGAGCACTGCTGGGCGTGCCCCCCTCAGTATACCTTCTCCCCAAAAAACAGTCAAAGCAAGTCTGCATAGTGGAGGAGGTGGATTGGAGCGATAGCACAGCGGGGAGGGCTTTGCCTTGCATGTGGCTGACCCAGGTTCGATTCCCTGCATCCGAGTCAATCAATCGGGGCTTCAGGGGACCCATGCTGGGTGATCCTTGGCTCTAGGCATCTCGGTTCCTTTTTCTGTCTTGGAGACCCCACCGTTACAATAATTACTAGTGTGTGTGCTTGTGCCCACGGGAGACTTCCCACTGTCACAGCAGGAAGTAAAGTTTAGGTGCCTCTAATGTTCAGCTGCCTCTTTTCTTTCCACCCCAAAGAGTAATTCTATTATTTATTTATTTGTTTATTTATTTATTTGGGCTGGAGCAATAGCACATCGGTAGGGCATTCGCCTTCCACATGGCCGACCGGTGTTCGATTCCTCCGCCCCTCTCGGAGAGCCCGGCAAGCTACCGAGAGTATCGCGCCCGCATGGCAGAGCCTGGCAAGCTCCCCGTGGTGTATTGGATATGCCAAAATCCAGTAACAATAAGTCTCACAGTGAGAGACGTTACTGGTGCCCCCTCGAACAAATCGATGAGCAACGGGATGACAGTGACAGTGACAGTGATTTATTTATTTATTTTTGCTTTTGGGGTCCCACTCGGCGATGCTCAGGGTTGACTCCTGGCTCTGCACTCAGGAATCACTCCGGGTGGTGCTCAAGGGACCCTATGGGATGCCGGGGATCGAACCCGGGTTGGCGGCGTGCAAAGCAAACTCCCTCCCCGCTGGACTATCATTCCAGCTTCAAGTATTCGGCATATTCTTGAATTGAGCTTGGAGGTCACTCCTGGCAGTGTGCAGGAGATCATCTGGGGGTGCTTAGATTTGAACCCAGGTCAGCTGCATGCAAGGCAAACACCATACCTGCTGTACTGTTGTTCTGGCCCTTTGAAAATTGTTGTAGGCAGTCATGAACACCAGGTTTGAGAGAAAGACAGAGACAGAGAGACAGAGACAGACACAGACACAGATACAGAGAGGGGGAGAGAGAGGGAGAGAGAGACAGAGAGAGATAGAGAAAGAGGGAGGAAGAGAGGGAGAGACAGAGAGAGGGAGAGAGAGAGAGAGAGGGAGAGAGACAGAAACAGAGAGACAGAGAGACAGACAGAGACACAGAGAGAGACAGAGACAGAGAGACAGACAGAGACACAGAGAGACAGAGAGACAGAGAGAGACAGAGAGAGCAAAGCGCAGGATGAAGAAAAGATGAATGGGGACTGGAGCAATAGCACAGCGGGGAGGGCATTTGCGTTGCATGCAGCCAACCCTTCAATTCCCAGCATCCCCTAGGGTCCCCTGAGCACTGCCAGAAGTGATTCCTGAGTGCAGAGCCAGGAGGAATCTCTGTGCATCGCCGGGTGTGACCAAAAAAAAAAAAAACAACAAAAAAAAAAAAAGAAAAAGAAAAAGAAAAGATGAATGCTTCTCTTTTAATTAAGTGGCTCATCCCTGGCTTGGAGCCCTCCTCTTCCTCCTCCTCCTCCTCCTCCCCTTCCTCATCCTCCCCCTCCTCCCCCTCCTCCTCCCCCTCATCCCCTCCTCCTCCTTCCCCTCCTCCTCTTCCTCTCCTTCCTCTTCCTCCTCCTCTCCCTCCTCCCTCTCCTCCTCCCCCTCCTTTTTTTCCTCCTGCCTCCCTTCCTCCCTGACACCCCTCCACACTGACCCTCTCAGAACCCATCAGCGTTATCTTTGAAACACACCCGCCCAACGTCCGCCCAGCCCTGTGCCACTCACAACATGCCCACATACCCCAAGCCCCCAGCAGAGCCAGCTCCCGCAGGAACGCCCCAGCCTGTCTCCCCAGATCTCCGTGAGGCTCCCCGGGCAGCTGCCAGGACGCGAGAGAGCCGTGTACCCTGGCGGGGAGGCCACGCAGGACCTCCCCAACTGTTTTTTCTTACTCGGAGTCCGTCATGCGAGAGAAGGAAGGAGCTTCGACACAATGTATCTCTCTGTCTCACCCCCACGTCGCAAGCTTCGGGGCGGCGTGGGAGGGCCTCGCGAGGGGAGGTGGTCTTGAGCGTCTTTTTTTTTTTTCTTTTTGGGTCACACCTGGCAATGCACAGGGGTTCCTCCTGGCTCTACACTCAGGAATCACCCCTGGCGGTGCTCAGAGGACCATATGGGATGCTGGGAATCGAACCTGGGTAGGTCGCGTGCAAGGCCAACGCCCTTCCCGCTGTGCTATCGCTCCAGCCCCAGTCTTGAGCCTCTTGAGAGACCCCCAGCAACTCCTGATGTCAGGAACGGCCAAAGGCATGCGAGAGAGGGGCCCGTGCCCACCGCAAGGCCTCGTGTTCTCGAACTTTCCGGTCATGTCAAGTCGCTGAGATGACGGTGAGAAATCGGTTGTTGCTAGTTGCTAGTATTTCCAGGTGGGTGATGAGCTAGGAATTGGTTTTCTTTTTCTTTTTTCTGTTTTTTTTTTTTTTTTGGCTTTTTGGAACATACCGGTGCCCGCTCGAACAAATCGATGAGCAACAGGATGACAGTGACAGTGACCCGGTGATGCATAGGGCTGATTCCTGGCTCATGCACTCAGAAATCACTCCTGGTAGTGCTCAGGGGACCCTAAGGGATGCTGAGAATTGAACCCGGGCCGGCCTCATGCAAGGTAAATGCCCTCCCCACTGTGCTATCGCTCCCGCCCTCATTTTGTTTTTTTGCTTTATTGATTTGTGTATTTATCCAGGTGTGTTTGGGAGACTCCTGGCAATACTCAGGCCAACCAGGTTGGAGTTTGATGCCAAGGGCTCAAGGCCTGCAGTAACTGGGGGATATTAGCCCCTGCCCCCCACCCAATCAGGTTCAGGGTCCTCCAGGGCTGCAACTAACAGTGCTCTGGGGACCGTGTGTTGCCATGGATGCAACATTATTCAGTCACATTCAGAGCACGCCTCTGAAACCCTGTACCCTTCTCTGGCTCTCTTTGCTTTTTTTTTTTTTTTTAGATACTTTCTAAATTTGCTCCAATGAGTGTGCATGGATGAGATCATGAAGATAAAAAACAAACAAACAAATAAAAAAAAAAAACTTAAAAATTCAGGACTGGAGGATACTTTCCTTGCACACACGGCCGACCCGGGTTTGATTCCCGGCATCCCATAGGGTCCCCCGAGTACCGCCAGGAGTAATTCCTGAGTGCAGAGCCAGGAGTCAGCCCTGAGCACCAGAAACCAACAAAACCCCAAATCAAACAACATGACTATCAAACTTCCCAGATAGGGGCCGGAGCAACATATAGTTCAGCGGGGAGGGCGTTTGCCTTGCACGCAGCTGACCTGGGTTCGATCCCCGGCATCCTATAGGGTCCCCCAAGTTCCACTAGGAGTGATTCCTGAGTGCAGAGCCAGGAGTAAGCCCCGAGCATTGCCGGGTGTGACCCAAAAAGGCAAAAAAATAAAAAAATTCTCAGAGATTAGGAATTAGGGGATTGGCTATACTTGCAACTGAATAATACCAAACCGTTCTGTTTCCTGAGAGGTGGCCTTGGGCACCTTTGACAATACACCCACCCCCTTCCCCCCTTCCTCTCCCCAAAGTGTGCAGACTTTTCTCTGTCTATTTTCTCTTACC
Organism: Sorex araneus; assembly: GCF_027595985.1. Taxonomy (NCBI): domain Eukaryota; kingdom Metazoa; phylum Chordata; class Mammalia; order Eulipotyphla; family Soricidae; genus Sorex; species Sorex araneus. The sequence goes on from NC_073313.1 coordinate 165,960,470, forward strand.
GCTTGGGCTGAAGTCTCTCGCTCCAGCCTAAATTTCCCGCCATCCCACACGTTGGGAGACAAGTCTCGATTTCTGATGACATGTTTATGCTCACAAATGGATCTTGCAGGGGTTCAAACGCTCTGCCGGGACCTGGGGTGGGAAAGGCAGAAAGGCTCTTCTGATGCAGTTTGCTGAGCTAAGTGCCGTTGCGGGGCGCTGCTAGAAACGGGTCCTGTCCCTCGAGATCGAGCTGCAATTTGGGAAAGTCTGTCTCTCCGCACTTGAAAGGGGGTAAGTGTTGGCAGCACGCAGTTCTTCTTTGATCTCTGCAGTGGGGTGAGTTCCAGCCAAGACAGAGCCTGTCAAAATGAGTCTCCACTGCCCTACAGCAGCCGTTGGGAACACAGCACTCAGGTAAGTCACCAGAACAAATACTCCAAAACACCCTTCCGGAATCATTTGACTCGCTAACGTAACATAAGCAGCGCTTTTGACTCACAAGTTTTTTTTTTTTTTCTTTTTGGGTCCCACCCGAAGATGCACAGTGATTACTCCTGGCTCTGCACTCAGGAATTACTCCTGGCGGCGCTCAGGGGACCCTATGGGACGCTGGGAATTGAACCCAGATCAGCCGCGTGCAAGGCAAACGCCCTTCCCGCTGTGCTATCACTCCAGCCCCAATTTTTGTTGTTGTTTTTTTTTTGTTTTTTGCTTTGAGCCTTCTGAACCCTTGTTGATCCCAACCCTGCTCGACTGAGACATTGTCAAATAACATTGACCATAACACAGAGTGTCCAAGAGGGTGCCCTAGAGGGGACCTTGAGAGATCATTGAGAACATCACTTCAAGTGATCAATTAAGGCACTTTCTTTCAATCCACTATTTTATTGGAAGTGGAAACTGTTTCTTCACTGAAAATTAGCATGGGGGCTGGAGTCATAGCACAGTGATGAGGGCATTTGCCTTGCAGGCAGCCGACCCGGGTTCGTTCCCAGGCATCCCATAAGGTCCCCTGAGCACCGCCAGGAGTGATTCCTGAGTGCAGAGCCAGGAGTCAGCCCTGAGCATCACCGGGTGGGACCCAAAAAGCAAAAAAAAATAAAAGAAAGAAAATTAGCATTAGATGCTCCAGCAGCTTGGCTTACCCCCCACCCCCAACAGACACTCACAGACACACACACACACACACACACACACACACACACACGTGCGCACGTTGATTGAATGTCCTCAAGGTCTCAGGAGCTGGTCTCAACATTACCATGTAGGGATTCCCGATGGAACAATGTTTTTTGTTTTTGTTTTTGTTTTTTTTGGGGATCTCACCCGGCGATGCACAGGGGTTACTCCTGGCTCTGCACTCAGGAATCACTCCTGGCGGTGCTCAGGAGGACCCTATGGGATGCTGGGGATCAAACCCGGGTCGGCCACGTGCAAGGCAAACGCCCTCCCCGCTGTGCTATTGCTCCAGCCCCCCCTTTCTCTCACTTCCTGAGCAGACACAGCACTGATTGGGTGGCAGGATGGTCAGTAAAGATGCTCTCTGTGGGCAAGGAAGACTTCCTGTCTAGAATAAGCATCTGTTCTAGAGACCATGGGTGACTGCCTCTCTCCGGGAGCCATGATGGAGGGAGCAAGACCGTCAACTTGCCTTCCGGGCCCCCCCCCCCCCCGTCTGTTATGTGTCATGGTGGGGACTCGGTCTCTGCTGGGAAGCCCAGTAATCACTTGCCAATCAACCAAGGCGAGGGGGGGTATAACCTTTGCCAGCACCCACCTGTCCTTCAGACCTGCTACTTCGACTCTCTGATCCATGAAGCCATTGATCAAGCCCAGTGACCTTCTCAGAAAATCATTACGTGCCTCTGACTCTCGGCTTCTTTTTCAGCAACAGCTACTGAAGAAAGTTTTTTTTGTTTTTGTTGTTTTTTTCTTTTTTGCTTTTTGGGTCCCACCCGGCGATGCTCAGGGCTGACTCCCGGCTCTGCACTCAGGAATCACTCCTGGAGGTGCTGGGGGACCCTGTGGGATGCCGGGAATCGAACCCGGGTCAGCTACGTGCAAGGCAAATGCCCTCCGCGCTGTGCTATCGCTCCGGCTTCTCATTGGATTTCTTTTGGGAGCCTGGAAAACATTTGAGGAAAGATGAGAACCCGTTCTCAAAACCAGCAATGCCACCAAACGAGACTCAAACAACACTTCAAGTTGGGCATGTACTTTTGCGGGGGTCAGGGGCCATCCGTGTCCCACCTATGGAACCCCGATGAATCCTTAATTTTTTTTCTAGCTTACAGCAAACCGGATATCGGGAGATGGTTCAACAGGCTGGAGCATTTGCTTCGCATGCAGAAGGCCCAGGTTCGATCCTCGGCATCCTATAACATGATTCCCCAACACTATCAGGGGATGTGGCCTCCCAATGAGCACCACCCACATCAGAAAGTGGGACCGGCCTGAAAGAACGCAGCCTGGGCCACAAAAAAAGGCGACCTTGGCTCTGGTCCCCCATGCAGTGGCCGTGGTGAGTGTCCCCGTGCCGGCGACATTCCTCCACCGGCTGCTTCCTCGCTCCCTCCAGCCCGATCACCCGTCTCATTTGCTCCAGCAACAGTCTGACTTTATATTTATCACGTGTAATTCTAAGTTTAGAGCACTTACTTTGTGGTAAGTCTAACTGCTCCGAAACTTAGAATTACGCGCGATAAAAATAAAGCCTTCAGACTCAGCACTTATGAATTTCTAGATAAATCGCTGACTGGCCTACAGGATTCTCACTCCCGGTCATCTGGCAACACTGATGCAGGCGGTCAAGGAGCTGGGAAAGAAGTCAAATGCCCCCCAACCCCTGCCCCACAGCTGTTTGTCACCTTGCAGATCTGGAAGTAGATGATCATGAAATTACCCTTGGTACCTTATGAACATCCCATCCTGTCTTGCTGATCCCTGTGGCCTTTGAGAAACTTCTAGCTTTTGTTACTGTTTATTTTGTTTTGGGTAGGGGTCACACTTGGTGATGCCCAGGGCTTATTCCTCGCTCTACACTCAGGGATCATTCTTGGTGGTGCTCAGGGGACCCTTTGGGGTACAGAGGATTGAACCTGGGTCAGCCACGTGCAAGGCCAGCGCCCTCCCCACTGCAACCCCCGCCTGGCAAACCTTCCAGCTTTTATAGCCGGGATCCTGAAAGTCAGGCTGACACTCAGCCACTGTCCCGCCCCTTCCTCCTTACAGATTTTTTTTTTCTTTTTGGGTCACACCCGGCAATGCTCAGGGGTTACTCCTGGCTCTGCACTCAGGAATTACTCCTGGCTTGGGGGACCCTCTGGAATGCCAGGGATTGAACCTGTGTCGGCCGCGTGCAAGGTAAATGCCCTCCCCGCTGTACTATTGCTCTGGCCCACGCAGTCTCTTTTTCGGGTGCAGATAATATTCACCAGACCCTTTAACACTTCCGCCTTGGACACTCTCCAGGTGAACTTATAGAACTTAATGATTACCTAAATGTGAATGACGCCCCAGGGTTTGGCCATCCCTGGCAGTTCTGGGGATTCCTCCTGGCTCTGTTCTGAGGGATGATTCCTAGGGGGAATCTAGGGATCTTATGCAGTGCCGAGGATCGAACATGGGCCAGCCACATGCAAGGCCAGAGCCTTACGTACTGTGTTGTCTCTCTGGCCCCGTCTTTTTTTTTTTTTTTTTTAATTTTATTAGTTCACCATGTGGAAAGTTACAAAGCTTTCAGGTATAAGTCTCAGAGGCCCCGTCTTATTTATTTATTTATTTATTTTTGCTTTTTTTTCGGGGGGGGGGTCACACCTGGCGATGCAAGGGGTTACTCCTGGTCTTGCACTCAGGAATTACTCCTGGCGGTGCTCATGGGATGCCACATGGGATGCCGGGAATCGAACCCGGGTCGGCCGTGTGCAAGGCAAACGCCCTACCTGCTGTGCTATCACTCTAGCCCTTGGCCCCGTCTTATTTATTTCTGAGCTGTCATTTTCTTCCCACACCGGCCGGACTCATTTCTCATAATCCCGTCTAAATTTGGCGTCACCAACTGGTTATTTGCCTGTTTAATCAAACAGTGTGTAGGACAGGGGATGTGGGTTCAGAGTCAAAGGATGCTGGGTATCATTCATGGTACCCAGCGCCCATCTCTGCAGAAACAGGTGTTCAAGCAATGCGGAGGCATTTGGTGGTCCAACCAGGCATTTTGGAGTAATGGTAGTAAGAGACACTTATAGTCAGTTTAGTTCTATGTTTGGGCTGGAGCAATAGCACAGCGGTAGGGCATTTGCCTTACACGCGGACAACCTGGGTTTGATTCCTCCACCCCTCTCGGAGAGCCCGGCCAGCTACCGAGAGTATCCCGCCCGTATGGCAGAGCCTGGCAAGCTCCCCGTGGCATATTCGAGATGCCAAACACAGTCACAACAAGTCTCACCATGGAGACGTGACTGGTGCCTGCTTGAGCAAATCGATGAGCAACAGGATGACAGTGACAGTGGTACAGTGATACAGTTCTGTGGATAACGGGTTTCATGTCCATAGGAGAGTCTCGGTTCTGAGTCTGGAAAGAGAAGATCAATAATGGTGGGTTACAGAGCTGGAATTGAGGGTTTCCTAAGTCTTGTGACTGAGCCAAGCTCCCCAAATCTTACTGCCAATTAAGGTGCTCAGGTCTGAGCATGACAGAGCAGAATGTCATGGTCTTGGGGGAACCGCTGGGACCCAAATATTCTGGTCCACATGGGACTATAGGCCGAGCATCTCTCTCTCTCTCTCTCTCTCTGTCTTTTGGGTCACACCCAGCGATGCTCAGGGGTTCCTCCTGGCTTTGCACTTAGGAATCACTCCTGGCAGTGCTGGGGGGGACCCTCTGGGATACCGGGGATTGAACCCGGGTCAGCTGCATGCAAGGCAAACGCCCTCCCTGCTGTGCTATCGCTCCGGCCCCATGAGCATCTCTCTTGTGCTGACTTCTGGTTCCGCCTTCTTGGGCACCTCGTGAACCATTTCCTGTGTGCTCTTGTGGCCTCATTTCAGGAGGACAACCCTCTCTTCTGCTTATCTTTTTTCCTGCAACACTTGCCTCCAGTGCAAGGGGAACTACCGCGAGGGCAGCTGGCTAGCGAGGCGAGATCTTCCTTCTTTTTTTAGGATCCTGATTATGACTTGCAGCAGAATGTGGACTTTTGTCTGGCAGGAGGTAGAATGGCCCGGAGTCTCTGCCTCTCTCCCATCCTACCCCATCCCTCTCTTGAGGAAGTGAATGCAGAACAAACTGGCATGAATTAGGGGAAGAGAAAAGACGGTGGAGGAACTCACGGGGTAGAAGGTCTGGGAAGGTCTGAGAGACAGCACAGCGGGAGGGGAGGGCACTTGCCTTGCATGCAGCAGGCCCGGGTTCGATCCCCGGCATCCCACAGGGTCCCCTGAGCACCACCAGGAATGACTTCTTTTTTTTTCTTTTTTGGGTCACACCCAGCAATGCACAGGGGTTACTCCTGGCTCATACACTCAAGAATTACCCCTGGTGGTGCTCAGGGGACCCTATGGGATGCTGGGAGTCGAACCCGGGTCGGCCGAGTACAAGGCAAACACCCTACCTGCTATACTATTGCTCCAGCCCCAGGAGTAACTTGTGAGTGCAGAGCCAGGAGTCAGCCCTGAGCATCTCCGGGTGTGGCCCCCAAGACAACAACAAGAAGAAGACACTTAGGGGCTGTCATTGTAAGAGTGAAAGAGCCAAGTGTATGTCAGGGGCTTGAAAAGCGTTTGTGCTTGGTCAGTGTTGACTATTATTTTATCTTCGAGAACTCCTCCACCGACTCCGGGACTGGCTCTCTGTGTCAAACCAGGTCCACCACGATATCTTACCCGGAAGCAGGCCACGAGGGAACCATTCCCCGCAGTGACAATTGTCATTGTCACCGACAGTGACAATGCCGCCTGGGTCTCTGCTCTTTCTTCCCAGCACTGATTTTCTTTTCACCCCCTATCATTGACCCCAGGACCAGGTGGGACCCCGCGCAGTCCCGGTCTGGGTCCAGGTGTCGTGACCTGTGTTCCTCCGAGCCATGGGACAAGGCTAATTACATCTCGAGAAATTCAGAAGCAGCAGGAGTTCTGGCCCTGACGCCTCCCATTAAATTCAACAAGCCTTTATGGAGCGCCTAGAGCATGCACTATCGGTTTCCTTCCACACATCCTGGCCGGGGTGGCGGTGGGGACCCACTGGGGTCTATTTCAGACACTTGAAACCGAGGCTGATCCACCTGGGTAGGGTTTTTATTTATTTATTTTTTTTTTTACAGGAAGACGAACCGATTCTTTTGCAAATCAGAAAGCATCTCGGGTGTCCCTCGGTTGCACCGTGGCTGTCGCATGAACACTGATCGCAGCCACCAGCCTCACCCCTCGGCGGCTTCCCAAGCAGGCGCAGCTGGGAGGCCCTACGGGAGCAGATTGAACGGGCCGCGGGGCTGGCGGGGGGGAGGGGAGGAGCAGCGCGCAGCACCTCCCGGCCTCCCCGGGGGCGTGATCTCATAAGGAGGCGTGGTTTCCATAAGGGGCGTGGCTTAATAGAGAGGCGTGGCTTCCCGGGGGCGTGGTTTTCTAAGGAGGCGGGGTTTCCCAGCGAGGTGCGGCTTTCGAAGGGGCGTGGTTTTAGAAGGGGCGTGACCTCGCCGCGCCGCACGTCCGGCCCCGCCCCTTGCCCCGCCCCCGCCGTCGGCGCGGCGGAGGCGGTTACCATGGCGATGACGTAGGAGGGCGGGGCGGGGCGGGGCCTCGGAGAGGAGGAGGAAGATGGCGGGAGGGCGGCTCTGAGGGGACCTCGGCGGCGGCGGAGGAGGAGAGACGCGCCGCGCCGCGCCGGGGCCCATGTGGGGAGGAGCCGCCGCCGCCGCCGCCGCCGCCGCCGCCGCCTGCGAGAGCCCGAGCGGAGCGCGAGCGGGAGCGAGGCGCCCGCGGCAGCATGAAGTTCGCCGAGCACCTCTCGGCGCACATCACGCCCGAGTGGAGGAAGCAGTACATCCAGTATGAGGTAGCGGCCGCCTGACCTTCCCGCCGCAACGGGCGCCGCGCGCGCCGGCGCTGCGCTCCGCCTCAGGGGGGGCGCCCGGGCCGCCTCAGCCTCCTCGGGGGGGAGCAGCCGGGCCGCCGTCCTCGTCAGGCGGGGGCGCGACCTCCGCAGAGGGGGGTGCAGCCTCCTCAGGGGGGCGCCCGACTGGCCTCCTCTGCCTCAGGGGGGGCGCGACCTCCTCGGGGTGGGGTGCAACCTCCTCGGGGGGGGGCTAGCCCCGGGCGCTCCTTCTCCTCAGGGGGTCTTCCCGGCTCTCCTTCTCCTCAGGGGGGGCTCCCCAGCTCTCCTTCTCAGGGGGGGCTCCCCGGCGCGATCCTCCTCCTCCCGGCTGTCCTCCTCTGCCTCAGGGGGGGCGCGACCTAGGTCCCTCACGGGGGGCTCCCCGGCTCTCCTCCTCAGGGTGGTCTTCCCAGCTCTCCTTTTCCTCAGGGGGGCGCCCCGGCTGTCCTCCTCTTCCTCAGGGGGCGCGACCTCCTCAGGGCGGACGCCCCGGCTGTCCGACGACTCCTCAGGGGGGTCCGATCACCTCAGGAGGGTGCGATCACCTCAGGGGGGTCTCCCCGGCCGTCCTTCTCCTCAGAGGGGGTCTCCCGGCTGTCCTCCCTTCCTCAGGGGAGTGCGATCACCTCAGGGGGGTCTCCCTGGCTGTCCTCCTCAGGGGGTTCTCCCGGGCTCTCCTCAGAGCGGACGCTCCGGCTGTCCTCTTCCTCAGGGGGGTGCGATCACCTCGGGGTGGGGGTCTCCCCGAGCGGCCCCTTCTCCTCAGGGGGTCCTCCCCGGCTGTCCTCCTCATGTGGGGTCTCCCGAGCTCTCCACCTCAGGGCGGACGCCCCGGCTGTCCTCCTCAGGGGGGGCGCGACCTGTTCCAAACTTCCTCTATTTCCTCCCCCCCTGTCACCCCCTCTCCTGTTGCCCCCCCTGGTCTGGCGCGTGCCTGAACCACATGCTCCCCGGGCTCGGGGTTCAGCGGTGCGGAGCCCCCCCCAATGAATTATTTTATTTTATTTATTTATTTAGGGGGGGTGGGAAGTCCCCAAAAGTCATCCCCTCTCTTGGGCGCCCACCTGGCTGGCTTTGGGCATGGAGCTGGAAGGATTTTGGGGGGGGTGTTTTTCTGGTGTGTGTGTGTGTGTGTGTGTGAGGGAGCTGGAAGGAATTTTGGGGGGTGTTTTTCTGGTGTGTGTGTGTGTGTTAGGGAAGTCCGAAGAGGGGTGGTGGGCCCGGGAGGGCGTCGTGGTGGGTGGGCCGTTGGGCGTGGTGGTCCCTGCCCGGGCGGGCACCAACCCCACCCCCCCAGGGAGCAGAGTATACTTGGGGCCCTGTGTACTTTGCAGACAAGACCTGTGGGTGATGCAGATCAGGGCCCCGCCTCTGCCACTGCCCCCCTGTCCCCCTTAGGCTGGGGGGTTTTGTGAGCGCGTTTGGGGAGGGGGGTCCTGCTTGGGGAAGGGGGGCCCTGCTTGGGGAGGGGGGGTTCCTCAGGCATCCCCCCTGCTGAACAGGGCCAGGAGAGATAAGGGGGTTGTTTGCAGACCCAGGAGGTGGGCCGAGACCTGCCTGCCTGCAGGGCTGGGAGCTGGGGGGCTGGAGCTCTGCTCCTGCCTGGAGAGAAAAAAAAAACCACTTTTGTTTCTTTCTTTTTCTCAAAAAAATCTCTAACCTCCAGGAATTTCTCCGGTGTTGCTCCGGATCGGGACAAAGCACCAGAAATCAATATTGCAATAGACCCCGGGCTGGATTTGGGGAGTGGGGACCCGCTCCGCCGCTGCCGCCTGGGATTTGTTTGTTTAATGACTGGGGGTGGGGCTGGGGGGTCCCGTGCAGGTTTGTTTCTCCCCCCCTTCTCCCGGGGTGACTCGGGAGCCCCTCCCCCAAGGCCGACCTGTGGGTCTGGTCCATGCACCTCGCGTGGGCACAGTGGATGCAAAGCGTTGCTGGAGGTGACAGGCCCAGAATTGCCCATGCTCCCTTGTCACTTAATTTTCTGATGGCCCCCTGTGGCCACCTTTGTTGAGGATGCAGACTCGGAGGCTAGCTGGCTCTCCTGCCTGGCCGGCCGTCCAGTTGTTTGTGATTTATCGCTTCCAATAGCATCGGGTCCTTCTTCTTTTTTTTTTTTTTTAAGCCTTTGGCGCGGGTCCAGAGGATGCTTTGCCCGGAGAGACGGTTCCATGGAGTCCGGGGCGTGCATCTCTCTCTCCCTCTCTCTCTCTCTCTCTCTCTCCCTAGGAGTGATTTTTTTCAGCACCACTGCCAGTTCTCGCCAGGACAGGCCCGGACACGGGCACGCCCCAGCTGCAGCTCACAGGGCTGGGGTCAGGTGGGGCTGGGTCCCCTGCAGGTGTTGGTGGGTGCGGGATGACCCTGTCAGGAGGGAAACGCAGCCCATTGCTTTGGAGAATGCAGTGACCGCTGGATTTGTCGCCTGGGCTTGGTGGCCAGAGCCAGCCCCTGGGGAGGTGCTGCAAAGTCCCCTTTCCGCCGCCTCAGCCCCGGGCTCTTGCTTTGTCTTGTCCCTTTTGGTCCACCGAGACAGTGAGAGAGACAGGACTTCTGAGCACATTTTGCCACTGCTTGCTCCTTTCCGGGCCAGTGAGACATTAAGTCTGGAAAAAAAAAGAAAAAATCCACTTAATTGTGAATCATTGAAATTGGATTTTGCAAAGTCCCCACCTTGTGACTCTGGTCCCCCGAGAAGCTCATTGTTCGGGAGGCAAAATTAAATAAGGGGCACTTTGCTTTAGTGAATTGGCGCCTTTAAATAATTTTTTTCCTCTTTTTTTTTTTTTTTTTTTTAGTGTAGTTCTGGGGTCTGTGTGATGTATGTTGTTAAGAGCCGTTGCTGTTCCTTTTTTTTTTTTTTAAAAAAAAAAGAGGTGTAAAATAGAGTGGCTTTTAGAACAAAACAGAAACTTTGGTGGGAAAAGTGAAAATCACAAAAGATGTTCACCGTTACTAGAGCAGAACAGCCTCCTGTAGGGAGAGCAGATTTAAATTTGTTTTTCGGCCTCTGGTGGTGACACTTTTTGTGTGTGTTGCCTTTGATTTCTAGCCTAGGGTGCTGTGAGCCGCTCGGAACTGTTCGGCTGCCTTTGTTTTTGCATTATTTTGCCATCTTCAAATTTTACCTGACATAAGCAGAATAGGCGAACAGGAGGCGAACGTTCAGTTTTACATCTGTAATTACATGGATGATTATGTATACCTGGTCACACAGTAAGTGGTAGTTCTTGTGGAAGAATCAGTCAGACCCCCACGGAAAATGTTTTTCCCTTTCCAGAGATCTTTCCTCTTGCATTAAAAAAAAAAAAAAAAAAAAAAAAAACATGGCGCTAGAACTTTTCCAAGGTCTGTTCTAGCTTATAGTACCTTTCTTTGTGTGTGTTTGTTTTAAATTTTTACTTTTAATGTTTTTTTTTTGGTTCTTTGGATTAAAATCACTAAAGATAATGACCCGTCAGCCTCCTGTAAATTATTAGTTTCTAATTTAGAAATAAATGCTGTAGAGTTCCCAGTTACATGGTCTTCATGGGCCCAATAATAAAACAAAGGCCGAGAGAGCAACAGGGGGAAGCCATATAAGGCAAAGCGCTTTGATCCATTTGTGAATCGTTTTTTCTTTTTTTTTTTTTCCCAGAGAATAAGCACAAATGAACAGAGACATGCCTGCTTCCAGTAACATATTTGAACGGAATTTTTTGGCATGTGAAAGAGAACATCAATAGACCTTTAAGGAAACCCTTAAAAAAAAAAAATTAAAACCCGTGCTTATAGATTTTGGAGCTCTGTAGTTCATTAATCAGCCAAAACTCAGACCAGTTTCCACCCAAAGCGACTAGTATGACCTTGTTAATATTTGACAGAATATTAGCAAAAGCAGCAAATATCTTTGGCGCTTTGGATTTGCCGACTGGTGTTTTCTTCCCTCGGATCCTGGGCTGCTTTTTTTTCTCAGGAACCAGGGATTTTTCTCCCTCCCCTCCCCCCTAGTGTCTGCTTGTAGTTTTATAAGATTCTAAAATAATGAGGTGTCTGCATTTCAAGATCTTCAAGCTTAAAGAGAATTAGAAATGATTCACCTCAGTGTGTTTTCAGACTGGGAAACTCAGGCCCAGAGAAGGAGAGGTGGAGAGGGCTGGGCACGGATGTGTTAGCATTGGGATTTGGGGCACCCTAGCCTCGAAGATCCACTGTAGACCCCCCCAAACCACGACCACCCTGTTTTCTGGCTTTCGGGGCTTCATGTGTAGTTGGGGACACAGGACTTGGCCTTCTGTCTTCTCTGGAGCCATCCAGCTCTGAAGTTCTGTTTGTTCTTGTGACTCAATTGTGTTTGCTGTACGGAAAAGACAGAATAACGTAGAGGACTACTGCAAATCTCACCCTTTCAAGGGACTGGTGTCGTTCCAGAAAAAAATTGGACGAAAATGGGAAGCTGGTCCAATGTGAAACCCTTTTTATTTAACTTTAAAAAAAAAAAAAAAGATGATCACACGAGTTGACTTAAGAACAGATAAATATGGAATGAACCGCACTGACTCTTATTTTCACGTGGAAGGACTCCGTGCTAGAACATTGTGAATTTCATTTATGGCCCTCTCCCGGGGGAGGGCTTGTGTTGTGTTGTCGGCATCAATTTCCCCAAGGTATTATGTTGATTAGTTCTGGTTAACGTGCCTCGCTGTGCCTCACTGGACCTTGTTTGATATTTCCAGCTTGACCACCCGATGGGGCACAAGCCTTGCCAGCCACACATGGTTGTCTTTTAGATACGTCGACAAATGGGAGTGCAGTCCAATAAATCCAGAGAATAGTCCCCTCCGTGATTGTGTCAGTGACACGTGGGGCCCTGCACCGGCCTTTGTTTAACCCAGTCGAAAGAATGTTGTGTAAGTGAGGCAGTTCTTGGTGAGTTCTGCATAATAAAATGTCTGGGGGTCAGTATCCCGGAAAGATTATACTTGTCCATCCACCTCCAGAGGTTGGTTTTGGACCGGCTTTTGGGCGAAGGCCCAGATCACAGGAACCTAAGAATCGGGTTTGACCCGGCCTGACCAGGGAAAGTGAATCCTGGCTTCAGAGTCTGGCCTAGTCGGGAAGGCACTCTGCGAGACAGCCCTGGGTTTCGGGTATCTTGGAGTTGGAACTCCTCGGCGGCAGGGGCTCAGATTCCCAGGGAGTCCCGGCAGACGGTATATTAGAATTGGTAATTGGCTGCGTGTCCTCGGAGCAGGACTAGGGAAGAAAATGTCTTTACTCATGTTTAATGAGTGGCTCGTCGCAGCCACGGGGCTGAGGAAGGACGAGGGGAGGATGGGGCTCGTGGTGTTCTCGCTTGGTGTGGGGTCCCAGCGCACAGTTCAGTGAATTGATGGACCTTGTTGCTTGTCGCCTTTGGACTAGTCCTTGTGAAATAGACGAGGCTTATTAAAAGACCCCTGGAAGGAATCCTCAGCAGTAGTGCGAGGAAATAGTGGAGCTGACAGTTCTACTTCGGAAAGCTTTTTGCCCCTAAATTGCAGATGACGCCGTGATCCTTTAATAGGTCTGGCCTGTTTGCCCCTCCCCCCATACAGAATAATTAAGAGAGCTCTGTGAAATAAGGCGTTGCAGCCACCGTAACCCACGACGGGTCTCGCGCTAACTTGTATGTCCTACATGAACAATACCCCGCCTTGGCGAGTCTTTGCAGTGTTATCACCATCTTGCAGATTTCACAATCAAGCCAGGGACTTCTGAATTTGTATTGTAGCTGTTCCACCAATTTCACGGTTGATTCTGACGTTTGAACTAGACTTGGAAATGCCTGTATCACAAGTGGGTTGTTTTTTTTTTTTCTCCCTTCAAACAGCATTTTAGGATATACTCACGTCATACTGTTGGTGGGAATGTACATTGATGCAGCCCAAAAATCAGGGATGAAAATAGCAAGTGGTCTACCTATCCCACTTCTAGGTGTTGATCCAAAAAACCACGCAAACACTAACTCATAGAGACAGGTGTACCCCCATGTTTATCTCAGTATTCACAGTATCCAAGAGTTGGGGACGCGCCGGGGACAGATGGGTGAATAAAGAAGCTGTTGTCCTGTGTACACAGGCATACGTATGCACACATATGTATTCTGCTTTGTGTGTGCATAGACCTGTGCGTGCAGTAGAATATTGCTCAGTGATCACAGAGAACAGCTGAATGCAGAAATTATGTCATCCTGCAAAACAGAACACCTAGAGGTATTGTGTGGAGTGAAATAAGTCAGAGAGGCCAGCACGGTGTGATTTCACTCGTGCGGAAGATAAAATTAACGAGCAAACAAAGCAGAAGAACTTGTGGATTATAAGAACGTCACAGTAATTCTCAGAAGGGGCGAGGCAGAGGCAATGGGTAAACCAGGCACAGGGGATGTGTTGGTGGTCATGGGGCAAAACCAGGCTCTTGGTAGCGAACAGAATGTGTCTGCAGATGGTGATCTAGAGTGCTGTGCATCTGAGAGAAGCCAGGGGTACTTCAGTGAAAATACCACTCTTCATTGTTATTCGTTTCTTTTTTTAAAAAATCGTGATTAATTTCTCTGAAGAACCTCCTTTGTTTCCTGTGCTCCAGGCTACTTCCTGGGTCTGCACTCAGGGATCACTCCTGGCGGTGCTCCCTCCGGGAACAGTATGGGGTTCTGGGGATCAAACCTGGGTCAGCCAAGGGCAAGGCGAGCGCCCTCCCCACTGCCCACCCCCCCCCCCCGGCCAGATTGAACGTATCTTATATCCTAAATAGAAGTTAAAAATAAATTGATCCTCCTCTTTTCAGGTTCTATGAAGCCTACTATCAGAGACCTTGTTTGTGTCGTGTGTGCACTGTAGTAAGCTTAAATATTTTTTGGCAGCGGGGACAGACCTGGCAGTACTCACTCAAGGCTCCCCCCTCAGTCACTCTCAGGGACCACCTCTGGCCATACTTGGGGTCCTAAGAGGTGCTGGGGATTGGACCCCTGTTGGCCTCATGAAGGCAAGAGCCTTATTCTTTGTACTATCTCTCTAGGCCACTGAAAACAGCTTTTGATAGGCATTAACAATATCATAAATCACAGTACCTCAACCCCGCCCCAGTTTTGTTTCTTTTCTTTCTTTGTGGGGGTTGGGGGAGGGAATTGGGGATGTAACCGGGAGCGTTAGGGAGACATCAGGGGCCGTAAGGCTTACCCAAAGCCCTGTGCTTTGCTTGCTCTTGAACTGGCCTTTGGGGTGGAGAGTGTCAGAATTCTCGAGGGTTCCTGCCCACCTGTATTTATAGTTTTGGATCTGCCCCGTCCTGTTTGCCTCTCGGGTGCTAAAAGAAGCCACGTCGACAAGGATCATGAGCAAAAGGCCTTCGGAAAGAATTTCCATTCATTCAACAAATCGTCGTAGGGGTTCCACTGTTTGCCGGAGCCTGGTTTGTCCTTGGTTGCCTGCTCTTTCATTACCTTGGGAGTGAAAAGACAAAAGCCGGGCTTATTAGGGTGAAACATTATGTAACAGGGCAATTATACCCCAGTAATTAAAAAGTCATCTCTTTTGTCGGGGACATGGCTCAGTGGCAAGGCACGCTTTGTGTCTGTGGGACCCTGTGTTTGATCCTGGCACAGCAAAAACAAACAAAAACAGCCCCTTCCCTCTCCCCAGGAACTCTGGGCATAATACCTGAAAAAGAATGACAAAACTGGTCATTTTGATTGTGATGGCGGGCACTGTAAGACGGGTATTTTGTTTCTTGCTTGCTTGTGGGAGCAAGGTGACGAAAACTCCTCAAAGAGTGTGGCCCAGGCGTTCGTTCAGACAATTGTCTGGCCTGGGCGTAGGTGCTCAGAATGAAGCCTTCGTCTGACACGCACGTAACTCAGGCAGCGCAAAGACATGAAGCGCCTGGTGTGTACCAGGGATTGTTCTAGACTCCTGGGGGTCTAGTGGAAAACAATTGAAAACATCTCTCCTAGACTGTAGTAGAAATGATGTTCTTCTGACCAATAGAGACAAAGAAGCTAGCCCCACCAACCTGCAGTCTTCTCCCTGCCTCCCCTGGCGGAGGCATCCCTGTGGATGCTCAGGGTTTACTCTGGTCCCTGTGCTCAGAACTCAGTTCTGGTGGTGTCAGGAAACTGTATGCAGTGCTGGGAATGGAACCAGTACCTTCCCCGCTGACCTGTTTCGCCAGCCCTCCTAGAGAGAGAGAGAGAGAGAGAGAGAGAGAGAGAGAGAGAGAGAGAGAGAGAGAGAGAGAGACAGAGAGACAGAGACAGAGACAGAGAGACAGAGAGACAGAGACAGAGAGACAGAGACAGAGAGAGAATGTGTGTGCGTGTGTGCGCGCTTATTGCATATTTGATTTTGCTTTCTGACCTGTTTTGCCAGCCCTCCAAGAGAGAGAGAGAGAGAGAGAGAGAGAGAATGTGTGTGCGTGTGCGCGCGCTTATTGCATATTTGATTTTGCTTTTTGGTCCACTTTGTGTTTTCAGTTTTTTGTTTTTTTTTTTTTTTCATTTTTCTTTTTGGGTCCCACCTGGCGGCCAACCCAGATTTTATCCCTGGCATCTCATAGGGTCCCCCGAGCACTGCCAAGAGTAAATCCTGAGTGCAGAGCCGGAGTGACCCCTGAGTATTGCTGGCTGTGACTCAGAAAACAAAACAAAATTGCTTACAAGAGGTCAGAGGAAAATTTAATGACGTTGCTGTAGTCACAACATGCCATTTTCATGTATCAGGTATGTGTCGGGTATGATGCATCGATGACGAAGATCCAGTCATCCCTCTCCCTGATTCTGAGTAGAAAAGCCCTAGGAGGTAACAGTCCTTAGATTCACAGTCACAAAAAATTAGATAGTGCAGTGGGAGGGCGTTGGCCTTGCACACGCCTGACCTGGTTTCGATCCCGGACACCCCATATGATCCCCCAACCCTGCAAGGAGTGATCCCTGAGCACTGCTGGGTGTAGCCCAAACCACCCCTTCAAAATATATTAGTGATCAGGGGCTGGAGAAATAGCACAGTGGAGAGGGCGTTTGCCTTGCATGCGGCCGACCGGGGTTCGATTCCCAGCATCCCATAGGGTCCCCTGAGCACTGCCAGGGGTGATTCCTGAGTGCAGAGCCAGGAGTGACCCCTGTGCATCGCCGGGTGACCCAAAAAGCAAAAAAATAAATAAATAAATTATCGATCAGTTTTTCTTTTTTTTTTTTTAAAGATTGAGGGCCAAAATATTACCCACAAGCCAGGAAGTTTTAGGTTAGGATGTTAATATATGGTGTATTAGAAATTAAAATCGATCAGACTGGGGTTGGTGGGAGGGAGGTAGCTTTTGGTAAAGGGATGGGTGCTGAATGTAGTACTCCTGAAACTCAGTCATAAATAACTTTGTAACTTGGTAACTCATGGTGATTTAAAAAAAAACAAACAAACAAACTTGGGGCTGGAGCGATAGCACAGTGGGGTGGGCGTTTGCCTTGCATGCAGACAACCCGGGTTCGATTCCCAGCATCCCATAGGGTTCCCTCTGAGCACCGCCAGGAGTGATTCCTGAGTGCAGAGCCAGGAGTGACCCCTGTACATCGTCGGGTGTGACCCAAAAAGCAAAAAAATAAAAGAAAACTTAATCAAAAAAATGAGAATTGAGAAGTGTTTCAACTGTAGAAGTCACCAGGGTTCAGCTTGCCCTGCGGGAGGGCTGTTAGGTGTGGGGTGGGGGTGTCCTGCGGTGTTTCCCAAACACGGCATTAGCGAGCATCACTGCCCCGTGACAGGATCGTTCCCACACACCTTCACCGGGAAGGGACAGGCCCTCCATGAGCCTCTGGCAGAACCCCACTGTGGCTCCTCTGGGGAGTAACCCAAAGGGTCAGGCCCACTGGATGGGTCACTCTCAGCACCGTTGGGCAAGGCCCTGGGCACCCTCAAGCAGAACTAACTTGCATCCCTGCCCAGTGTGGCCAGCAGGGGCCACGGCCCCCAGCACTGCTGGGCGATAGACATAGAAATACCCTTCTATGCAGGCTTACATAGATTTAAAAAAAAAAAAAATGAGTGAAAAGAATCACTTGAACTTGTGAGTTTGACCTCTTACATCCTCTGAAGTTTGATGCTGCTTTATTTATTTATTTGCTTTTTGGGTCCCACCTGTCGATGCTCAGAGCTGACTCCTGGCTCTGCACTCAGGAGTCACTCCTGGTGGAGCTCAGGGGACCCTCTGGGATGCCGGGGATGGAACCTGGGCTGGCCACGTGCCAGGCAAACCCCCTCCCCGCTGTGCTGTCACTTTGGCTCACTTTATTTATTTTGGTTTTGGGGTCACCCACCTGGCAGTGCTCAGTGCTCAGGAATCACTCTTGATGGTGCCCTGGGGACCATATGGGATGTCAGGGAATGAACCCATGTCCACTGCGTGCAAGGCAAGTGCCTTCCCCCCCATGTCCGGTTGCTCCGGCCCCAGTTTGCTGTGGCTTTAGAGAACTGGTTTCCTTGGGGAAAGTCGGGAGAGGGCCTGGGAAGGAAAGGCTTGCTGTAAGATGACGGCTGGAGGGTTCAAGCAGGGTCAAGGGCACTTGCCTTTCCCACGGCCAACCTGGCTTTGCTTCCCTGCACTGCATAGCACCCCCCGATCACCCAGGAGTGGCTCCTGAGCACAGAGCCGGGAGTGGTCCCCACGCACAGCTGCATGTGGCCAAACTAGCTCTGCAAGAGAGAAGGAGGGACTTGTGGGGCGAGGATTCTCCCGTGTCTCTGCCCCCGAGCGAAGAAGCGGCTGGGAAAAGACACCTGTTTGCCCCGGGACCCTGCACTTCCCTGGCTCGAAGTCTCATTAGTGGAGTGTCGTCAGCCTGTCACGAAGGAGAAAGGAATAAGTGTTTGTTGAGCAGCGAGGCGCCAGCTGCCAGCTGCCTGAGGTTATCTCCTTTAATCTCACAACCGTTTTTTAAGGAGGTGATTTATTATTTCCATTTTATTGATGCGGCTTAGTGAGATGAATGAATTTGCTCATGGCTCTGCATCTGATTAATAGTAGAACCCAGAATTTGCAGTCCACATTTGGTTGTACCTCGGAGCGCTTGCTTTTTTTTTAAACATTGTTTTGGCTTTTTTGGGGGGGTTACATCTGGCGATGCTCAGGGCTTCCTCCTGGCTCTGCCCTCAGGAATTACTCCTGGCTGTGCTCAGGGGACCCAATGGGATGCCTGGGATCAGACCTGGGACGACGCGTGCAGGCCAGCACCCTCCCCGCTGTGCTATCACTAAGGCCCTGCTCTTGCTTTTTAAAAACAAAACATTGTGTGAAACAAAATTGAGGTCACACTTACCGGTGCTCAGGTTTTACACACAGCTTTGTGCTCAGGAATCACTCCTGGCGGGGCTTGGCGGACCCTGTGTGGTGCCGGGGATCGAACCCGGGCTGGCTGCATGCGAGGCGAGTGCCTTCCCTGCTGCACTAGCCGCATGGAGATAATAAATGCCAGCGGGGATGGCAGCAGTGATGGTAGCCACAGCCCTTCTTTTCTGAGTGCTTCCGTGTGTCAGACACTTGGGAAATGTTTGTTCTCGATGGCGAGTTGTTTAGATAGTTCGTCAGCTTGTTCATAGATGGGGGGACACTGAGTTCTAGAACCATTAGCTATTAATACTGCTAAATGTGAGTAGCATGGGTTAGATTGTGAGATTAGATATATATATATAAATATATATATATATATTTTTTTTGGTCAGAAGGGCAGCTTTTGGGTCACACCTGGTGATGCTCAGGGGTTACTCCTGGCTCTGCACTCAGGAATTACTCCTGGTGGTGCTCGGGGAGGACCCTTTGGGATGCCAGGGATCGAACCCAGGTCAGCCGTGTGCAAGACAAATGCCCTACCCACTCTTCTGTCAGTCTGGCCCCAAATTAAGTAGAATCTTAACTCCTGCACCTTGAGTTTGATTTATTAAAGAATAAGTGAATCCACATGTCCATACACACACATGCGTACACGCACACACATGCACACACGTGCACACACACGCACACACACACTGACATCCTTTTACACAGACCTGATCTGACTTGTTCTGGCCTTGGCTGGACTTTCCTGTTTCCCCTGCTGGGCCAGGGTTGGGACCCAGGGCGTCACCCACGCGAGGGGATCGCTCTGCTGCCCGGACTGCTGGAGGACACCCCACGCTCGGGACGGCTTTTCACCCCAGGTCTCAGCCTGCGTGACTTCGAGGCGGGGCTTTTACCCCTGTCCGTGTATGTCTTTCCGTCAGAGTTGGCAGCGTGTTTGTTACTGGACTAGACTTGAGCAAGTAGCTGGTACATCGAGGGCTGGATGGAGACGCCCACGAGACAGAGAACCGGACACTGTCTTTGTCCACCGGGCTTAGAGGAGCGTGAAGGGCAATGCGCTGTCCACACTTGCTGTGGTGCAGCCTCTGGCTTCTGGATGACAGGAGTGCTGGGGGACCGATGCTTAGTCCAGTGGCCTTCTCTTCATTTTGAAGCTGGACTGGGAAATGGGGTAATTCCAAGATCATATGGAAGCTCCATTCCGAGGGTTCTGTGTTTGTTTGGGGGCCAGTGGGCCCTGGGGCACCATATGGAGTGCCGGGGATCGAACCCAGGTCAGTTGCGTGTAAGGCAGACACCTTACGTGCTGTGCTGTCTCTCCGGCCCCCGTTCCTGGTATTTCGAGCAATGTCCGTATTGTTTTCCGAAGTGATGACAGCTGATCATTCCTCTCTGAGGACGAAACCCATTAGCAGTGAATGTGGGTCCCATTTAACCCTGCGTCTATGCCCATAATAATAGCTGTTCTGTGTGTGTGTGTGTGTGTGTGTCTGCATGCACCACACCTGCCGCTACTCAGGGATTACTCCTGGTGATGCTTCAGAAGACTTCTAGGGTGCTGGGGATCGAATCTGGGTCGGGTGTTTGTAAAGCAAGCGCTTTCCCTACTGCACTATTGCTCCAGCCCAGTTCTTGTTCTTTCTGGTGTGAGATGATAACTTAGTGTTGCTTTGATTTGCATCTCCCTGATGATGAGTGATGCAGAGCACTTTTTTTTTTTAATGTGCCTTTTGATCATCTGTATTTCTTTTAAGGGATTTTTTTCTCTATTTTTTCCTCCCCATTTTTTGATGAGGTTGGATTTTTTTACTAAAGTTCCACCGATGTTTTGCATACCTTGTCTATTAACTCTTTATTAGTGGTGGTCAGTTGATTTCTCCCGGCTGGTGGGTGTCTCTGTAGTTCGGTCGTTGTTTCTTTTGCAGTGCAGAAGCTTCTTTTTTTTTTTTAATTTTATTTTATTTTTATTTTATTAGTAAATCACCGTGAGATGAAATTACAGATTTACAGGTTTTCATGCTTACGTTTCAGTCATACAATGACCGAGTGCCCATCCCTCCGCCAGTGCCCATTTTCCACCACCAGTGGTCCCAGCATCCCTCCCACCACCCCCACCCTGTCCCCTTCACCCCACCCCGCCTCTGGCAGGGCATTCCCATTTGCTCGCTCTCTCTTTTTGGGTGTTGTGGTTTGCTACAGAGGTATTAAGTAGGCATCATGTTCGGTCTATAGTCTATTTTCAGCCCGTACCTCCCATCCCTAGTGGGCCCGCCCAGCACCCTTTGCTTGGTGACCCCTTCTCTGTCAGAGCTGCTTCCTCACCTAGCATGTGAGGTCAGTAGAAGCTTCTTTTTTTTTTTTAATTTTTTAAATTTTTATTTATTTATTTATTTTAGCTTTTTGGGTCACACCCGGCGATGCTCAGGGGTTACTCCTGGCTCTTGCACTCAGGAACTACTCCTGGCGGTGCTGGGGAGACCATATGGGATGACGGGGATTGAACCCAGGTCGGCTGCGTGCAAGGCAAACGCCCTACCCACTGTGCTATCGCTCCGGCCCCAAGTAGAAGCTTCTTAATGAACAGTCCCATTGGTTTCTCTTTGCTTCCACTCGCTCGGCCACTGGCAAGTGGAATTTCTTAGCAGTTTCCTAATGTCATTTAACTTTTCATCCTCGAATGGGTTTGGGGTTTGGGCAAGATCTTCTCAGCGCCTGTGTTTACAGTGGAGTAAATTGAGGGCAGCGAGGCCGGGCTCCGTGGTCAGCCGATTACGGAGCCCAGACTAGGAGTATCGGGGGCCCGCTCATGGCCCTGCCTCGCGGAGGTTTATCACTGGCACGAAACGGTTTTTTGCTTCGAAAGTTTTAAGAATGAATTCTCTTTGTAAAAGTTAGTACAAGTCTAAATGTTAATGATTACTCAGTTGCATTAATTAGTGCGTTTTATCTGAATTGAATTCTTTAGCCCACATTAACACCCTAAAAGTAGTTTGTTCTGGGCCTGGAGTCATAGCACAGCGGGTAGGGCGTTTGCCTTGCACACGACCAACCCGGGTTCGATTCCCAGCATCCCATATGGTCCCCTGAGCACCGCCAGGAGTAATTCCTGAGTACATGAGCCAGGAATAACCCCTGTGCATCCCTGGGTGTGACCCAAAAAGCAAAAAAAAATAAAAAAAAAAAAGTAGTTTGTTCTGTGTGTCAGATAAAAGCCTGAGCTGGGGCTGGATCCAGCTGAGAGGGCAGGAGGCCTGGGTTCCAGCCCCCTCCTCTCACCCCCTAGCGTGGGGCAGCCCCTATCACGGCTGGGTGAGACCCCCAGGCCCAAACCACTCCACCAACAAACACTCCAAGGTCAGTGACGAGATTCAAAGCTTCAAATTAGTGTTGTTGACTCCATCGGTGCCGGAGCGATAGCACAGCGGGGTAAAGCGTTGGCCTTGCACACAGCTGACCCGGGTTCCGTCCCCGGGACCCCGCATGGTCCCTCAGGCACCGCCAGGAGTGATCCCTGAGCACAGAGCCAGGGGTAAGCCCGGGTGTGGCCAAAAACTAAAATAATGTTGTTTACTCCAGGGCAGAAAAATAGTCGTTGCCTCATCTAGGTCTTGTTACCGGGAGAAATCCCCGATGTGAGGAGATAGGACCGAGTGGCTGAGGGCTGCGGGCTGAGCAGGACTCGGGGGAGGTAACAGCTGGTCATTCCTCTCTAGAGGATGGCCGGGTGACCAGTGCCCACCACTGGCAGCCGAAGTCACCAAGCGACAGTCGGTTCGAAGCTGTGTCTGAGACATATCTGCGCATGCGGCCTCTCCCGTTTTCAAAGTCCAGACGACGACCCTGAGGGCAGCTTCTGGTCTGCCAGGCACTTCCTGTTAAACCGTCACCTGGAGAGCAGGTGTTATCACCCCCCACTAGGAGACTCTGCGCATTAAAAGTGGGCGCGTGGCCCAAGATCCAGACGCCACGAGAGAGCCACACGTAGCTGTGTCTGGCCTCAGAGCCCGGCTGGCCCCACGGTGCTGCCCTTGAGGTCACGCCCGACGCCCCAAACTCGGGTGCTCTCCTCAGCACAGTAGACTTGGTTGTGGGGAAGTGGCCAGTGGCGTCTTTAAAATTTTCACAGCGAATTACCAAATTACAGAGTTGCTCATGACTGGGGCTGGAGCGACAGCACAGCGGGGAGGGCGTTTGCCTTGCACGCGGCCGACCCGGGTTCGATTCCTTCGTCCCTCTCGGAGAGCCCGGTCAGCTACTGAGAGGATCCCGCCCGCATGGCAGAGCCTGGCAAGCTCCCCGTGGCGTTTTCGAGATGCCAAACACAGTCACCACAAGTCTCACCATGGAGACATGACTGGTGCCCGCTCGAGCAAATCGATGAACAACGGGGCGACAGTGCGACAGTGCAGTGCCACTCATGATTGAGTGTGGGGCACACAGTCCCTTCACTAGTGTCTGCTTCCCTCCGCCAGTGTCCTCAGTGCCTCCAGAGCCCCCCGTTTTCTCTTTCTTTTCTTTCCCACCTCTTCAGGTGGGGACTTTTGCCTCTTCAGGTTTACAGTAGTGTCACTGACAGCATGACCTGCATGTCACTGTAGCTCCTGGTTCCCTCTGTCACTCACAGTGGCCCCTGAGCACTAGTTCTCCTGCGCTTCATTTCTGTGACCTTTGGGCTTCAGTTCCTCCCCCGCCGTCTGAGTGTCTGTGCTCCCCCTCTGACTCGTTTTCATCAGCCTGATACTCTCCAGGTCCGTCTTTGTACCACGCTGCGTGACTTCATCTTTTTCCCTGTGGCTGAGTAGTATCCCGCCGTGTCCACGGGCCAGAGCTGCATTAGCCGCTCATCTGAGCTCGGCCACCGGGGTAGTTTCCAGATCTCGGCCACGGCGGAGAGCTGCAATAAGCACAGGAGTGCAGGTGACTTTTCTGCGGTGTGTGTTGTGGGCCCTGGGGGTATATTCCCAGGTGTGGGTTAGCTGCGTCCTAGAAGCTCAGTTCCTGGTATTTTTTGAGGAATGTTCTGATCGTCTTCCCGAAAGGTTGGACCAGGCCGGAGCGATCATCCAGCAGGTAGGGCGCATGCATCCAGCAGTTGGCCTGGGTTCAGTTCCTGGCATCCCCTACGGTTCCCTGAGCACCGCCAGGAGTAGTCGTTCCTGTGTGCAGAGGTAGGGTGAGCCCCGAGCACCGCCGGGCGTGGCCCCAAACCAAAACAAACAGAAATGCCAAAAGGTTGGACCAACTGACATTCCCAGTGTGGTTCATTGATCAGAGATCAAAGGTATTTTATCTGGGAAGGAGTCACGGAGATGGTATTTGAACTGGCTCCCGACCCTGGGTCGGGTCTTATCACGTGGTGATAGAGGGCAGAGCTTGCAAGCAGAGAGCTGTAGAAGGGAGGTAGAAATGTCCAAGAATGTGCTCTGGAATCTGACTTGGCAGATGCATCAGAGAGTTGAGGGTCAGTGTGAAAAGGTAGATGGGGGGCCGGAGCCATAGCACAGCGGGGAGGGTGTTGGCCTGGCACGCGGCTGACCTGGGTTCAATCCCCGGCATCTCATCATAGGGTCCCCCGAGCACCGCCAGGAGTGATTCTTGAGTGCAGAGCCAGGAGGAACCCTTGAGCATCGCTGGGTATGACCCCAAAAAAGAAAGATAAGATGGAAGAGATGAGAAATCAAGGGTCTCAGATGCCTCTGAAGTTTAATGAAGACGTTACAGAGGAAAATCTTCATAGGAGCCACCAAGGATGATGGAGATGATGTGTGTGTGTGTGGGGTGGTGGGCGGGGGGAGAGGTACAGGGATACTTCACCTTCTGGCAGATGCTCTGCGGAGAACAAGAAAAATGAATTGTCTCATCCCCATTTAACGAGGACCTGAATTAATACCCCATTAAGTCAATTGCATGTGCACTCCCCCATGCTGAACATCTGAAGGCAGGCTACATCTTACAGTCTAATACTGTGTCATAGATGAATTGGTGTTTATTTATTTATTTTTTTATCCATTAGTCGTGCAGAACATAATGGTATATATTATTAGCAGTAGCTCGCTGGAACGTGGCATGTGTAATATTTACAGATGCCTGCTGTGTCAGGATAGTAGCTACCTCTCGGCATCCGATGTCTGACGGTGTCTGGCGTGTTTAGCAACTCACACATCTGCGGGGTAAATTCTCTCCTAGATTCTCGACAATAGACTTGTTGACGTGTGATCAGAAATCCAAGCGTTGGAGGAAAAGGGTCGTGTGCCCACCTGCGGGCGCGTGGCTTGTTTGTGTTGGAGTCCGGAGAGGGCTAGCTCCAAATTCCCTCCGCCCGCTGCTGGTCCACGGAGGCAGGACGGGGGTGGGGGCAGGAGGCCAGACGTGAGAGAAACCTGGTAGGTAGAGTTGTCGGGACTGCCGGCTTGCTGCGAGGAGGAGCGAGAAATGCTGATGGGATTTGCACTTGAAGGGGACTCGAGGTCAGCGTGGCGTTGGGGAAGCTCAGCCTGCTGTCTGCCAAGCGGCCTGTCCCTGTCCTGAGTGACCACTGGGGGCCCGTGGCCCAGGTCTGCCCCATGCGTGGTCTTCTCAGAAAGTACACACCGATGAAACTTGGGCAGTGGTGCATCCGGACAGGGGCGGGCGCCGAGACGCCCCAGAGAGAGTGCCGTGTCCAGCCCTAGGTGACACATCACTCAGTCACAACAGCAGTGTGCGTACCCGGCGGTCACACTGTGTGTGGAGCTGGGATCTCCTGGACGCCGTGCTCCGGGAGGGGGGGGTGTTGCGGAATTGGACCCAGAAGTTTGCAGGACGAGCACGGGATTGGGAAGGGCGAGTG
The DNA here is from genome assembly GCF_027595985.1 of Sorex araneus. NCBI lineage: Eukaryota > Metazoa > Chordata > Mammalia > Eulipotyphla > Soricidae > Sorex > Sorex araneus. Next base: position 165,985,708 of record NC_073313.1, read on the forward strand.
CGTGACCCAGTTCCTGCCTCTGTCGGCCAGGGGCCTGGTGTCCGCATTTGTCAGATCCCTTCACACACAGTTCCTGCTTTGCGTTCCCTTTTTCTGAACTTCCCTTTCCTGACACTTGAATCTCCAGTCCTTGTGCAAGGGCTCGAACCCAGGCCTCTCCTGCATGCAAGGCAAGTGCTCAGCTGCCAAGCCATACCCCAGACCCCTCTAGACTCTCAGTGCCCATCTCTCCTTCTCCTTCACCTACTTTTTTTTTTTAAGTTGCGTTGGGGTTGGAGTGATAGCACAGCGGGTAGGGCATTTGCCTTGCATGTGGCCAACCTGGATTTGATTCCTAGTATCCCATATGGTCCCCTGAGCACCACCAGGAGTAATTTCTGAGTGCATGAGCCAGGAGGAACCCCTGTGCATCACTGGGTGTGACCACCAAAAAAAAAAAAAGACACGGGGGGGGGAAGAAAAAAAAAGTAGCGTTAATATTATCTGTACTGGTTTAGGACCGTTTCTTACATATATATGCCAAATACAGTAACAATAACAGGTCTCATTCCCCTGACCCTGAAAAGAGCCTCCAGTCGTTGGGAAAAACGAGTAAGGAGAAGCTGCTAAAATCTCAGGGCTGGGACAAATGGAGACGTTACTGGCACTTGCTCAAGTAAATTGATGAGCAATGGGATGACAGTGACAAATGATATATATATATATACATACACACAGACATATATATACACACACACATATATGTATGTATTGGCATTTCAGAGTTTACTTGGAAAGCAGCAGACTAATTTCAGCTCTGGTTTCGTTACTTCATAGTTGCAAGAACTCTCTGCCCCTGAGATTTTTATCTCTCAAACCGCAGAGCTGCCTGAGGATGTGGTTCCAGGGAGCGGGACCCCTGGCGCTGCGTGTCCCTCCGCCCCCACCCCCCGGGGGCAGCCTCTGACTTGCGGCACCTCCAGGCCTGACCCTGGGAAGTGACGCCTGCCCTGGGCCACCACCAGTACTGGCCCCCTCTTAACAGCAGCAGAGCCATGGACGTGGCCCACTGCAGTCATGGGTCCCTGCGCCGGGGAGTAACGTGTTTATTGAACACTTAAGCCGACGCCGCACCAGCCTACTGTGAGCCCGGCCAGACACTTGACTCTTCCTGGTTTGGGCCGCCTTAGCCCCCAGGCAGGAGCTTGAACAGTGCTCTTTTTTTTTTTTTTTGGCTTTTTGGGTCACACCCGGCGATGCACAGGGGTTACTCCTGGCTCTGCACTCAGGAATTTCCCCTGGCGGTGCTCAGGGGACCATATGGGGTACTGGGAATCGAACCTGGGTTGGCCGCGTGCAAGGCAAACGCCCTACCCGCTGTGCTATTGCTCCAGCCCCCTTGAACAGTGCTCTTTTTTTTTTTTTTGGCTTTTTGGGTCACACCCGGCGATGCACAGGGGTTACTCCTGGCTCTGCACTCAGGAATTTCCCCTGGCGGTGCTCAGGGGACCATATGGGGTACTGGGAATCGAACCTGGGTTGGCCGCGTGCAAGGCAAACGCCCTACCCGCTGTGCTATTGCTCCAGCCCCCTTGAACAGTGCTCTTGAGGCCAAGGACAGCACTGCTCAGCAGAACTTTCTCCACGGAGGAAGTGCTCTCTATCAGTGCTCTCCAATAAGAAGCCATTATCAAATACGCAGATGGCAGGCCGCCACAGGGTGGCTCATGGAACCGAGACGCCGCAGTTGAACTTGGCATGACAGTTAAAATGTTACTGACAAGGGCTGGAGCTGCAGCACAGCGGGCTGGGAGTTCTCCTTGCACTCGGCCCACCCGGGTTCGATCCCCGACCTCCTTTGTCGTTCCCAGAGATCCACCAGGAGTTATTCCTTAATGTAGAGCCAGGAGCAAGCCCTGAGCATCGCTGGTGTGACCTTCCCCCAGAAAAAAATAAAACCTCCCCTGAATGACAGCATGTGACTTGTAACTGCTGAATTGTTCCGAGGCGTTTGCTGCTCACGGTGGTGGCAGGGCAGATTATCCTGCTTTTAGCTTTCTTCCACTGCTGCACACATGCGTTTGTGTGTATAGATCAAATTAGTAATGTATTCATAATTGCAGTGATTGATTTTCACATCTTACTGGTACACAGACTCGCGTGTGTCTCTGGGTCGCATTCTGGACCTGTCTTAGGGGCTGTGGCAGAGGCCACGTGCTCGCTCTCACTGGTGCAGGGTCTAGCCGCTCTGCTTCTTTTTGTTTTTCCCTTTTTTTTTTTTTTTGGTCACACCCACCGATGCACAGGGGTTCCTCCTGGCGCATGCACTCAGGAATTACTCCTGGCGGTGCTCGGGGGACCCTATGGGATGCTGGGGATCGAACCCGGGTCGGCCGCGTGCAAGGCAAACGCCCTCCCCGCTGTGCTGTCACTCCAGCCCCCTCTTTTAACACTTACTTTTAACACTCAATTCTCATCCTGTGTGATCATTTCCAACTACTGTCCTCCTGGTCCCTTCTCTCTCTTACCCACCCTCCGCCCCACACATGCTGTGGTTGATTCCAGCCACTGACCAGACCTCCTGGTCCCTGCCTTCCCTGGTCGTGGATATTAGTCCTTGGCGATGTAGTTTTTTTTTTCTTTTTTATAGAAGGGGTCCCAGTTTTTAAGAGGCGAGTCTTGGGGAGCCCCTGGAATCAGGTGTTGGTTCCTGGGTCTGCTTTCCCGCCTGTCTGGTTCTTCTTCTTGTTCAGAGGCCGTTTGCCTTTGAATTACCCGACCTGCTTGTGGGAAGAAAGAAACGCAATACTCCGCGCCCTCCTGCATATCATTTGCAGGGCTTAAGATTCTGCTCCCCTCAGTCCTCTGAGATGATTCTCCAGAAACTTCAGATTTAATTCTGATTACTACCAGACTGGTTACTTTTGTATCCTTTCCTATGGAAAATTTGACGAGTGCAATTTATTTAGTAACTGTTATTTCAGATTGTGTGTGTGTGTATATATAGGTCTTTGTTGTGGGAGTATATTTGCCACCTTTTGGGGGAGTTATTTTATTTATTTATTTATTTATTTATTTATTTATTTTTTTGCTTTTTGGGTCACACCTGGCGATGCACAGTGGTTACTCCTGGCTCTGCACTCAGGAATTACCCCTGGCCGTGCTCAGGGGACCATATGGGATGCTGGGATTTGAACCCGGGTCGGCCGAGTGCAAGGCAAACGCCCTACCCGCTGTGCTATCTCTCCAGCCCCTGGGGGAGTTATTTTAATGTCACACAGCTTTGGGCTTCTGACTGTATTTCTCCTAGTTTCTGTATGTTTATAGGAAGAGCATAAATCTGTCCCTTATTAGAGGAACTAATCCCAAAGGACATTTTCTAGTGCAAGTTAATGGCCGATTAAGTATTTGATTGAAGAGTTAAAGATTCATAACTACCCTAAAGCAGTCTCAGGGAGGGAAGGATTCTTTCTGCAGAGGTTTGAGAGTTTGGGTTTTTGTTTAACCACATCAGCTCTTCGGATCCGTGGGTCACTGGATTGCTTGTGACTCTGCTCAGGCTCCATGGTGACGTCCCCAAGGGTCAGACGTAACAGATCACCATTGGAGGAATTATTACTATTATTATTATTGTTGTTGTTGTTGTTGAATCACCGTGAGGTACTGTTACAATGCTTTCCTGTTTGAGTGTCAGCCATACAGTGATGGAACCCCCATCCCTCCACCAGGGCACATTCCCCACCACCCCTGTCCCCAATGTCCCCCCATCCCGCCCTCCCCCTGCCTCCATGGCAGACAATCTCCCCCACACTCTCTCTCTACTTTGGGGCATGATGGTTTGCAATACAGACCCCGAGAGGCCGTCACGTTGGGTCCTTTGTCTACTCTCAGCACACATCTCCCGTCCCTAGCGATCCCTGTTTGGAGGAATTCTTAGGCCTTTGCACTCTGCTTTGGATGGTGGTGCCGTGTCAGAGAAGGAAAAGAGCCAAAGTCCAAAATTCTTTTTATTGCATTTAGCAATTTTCTCTTCCTGGAGTATTTATATTGACAAGTGGCAAAAGTGCTAGGAGTTGAAAATCCTAGCCGTATCTTGACGTGTTTGTTTGATGTCGGTTCCATTGGTAAATCAATTTCCTCAAATAACATCAGATAATTACATTAAGTTGTTGGTGTAGGAGAAATAGATTTGTTTCCGATTCACTGAAACTCCTGGGTAGTTTCAAAGTTGCAAATATGCTTCCCCAGTTGAAGAAAAGACCCCGCTTTCCAGCGAGATTAAGGTTAAATATTGCCATTTTATAGTTTCCAGGTTAAAAATGCCCTTAATTACTCTTCAGAGTGTGGAACGGGGCCACATGGTCTGATTTACTTGAGTCCTGATTTATGCCTGTTTTCCTTGGGGTAAAAATGAGTCATTTTTGCTGCTGTACATCAGAATCAGTTACAGAGATGGAATATTTGCATGTACTGTGAAATAACCATTACAGTAAGTCTTCAGTCACCGTCACTAAAGCTAAAGAGAAGTCTCTTGTTGCCTTGCTGTTTTTTAGGGGGGCACACCTGGTTGTGCTTAAGGGTAACTTTCACCCCCGTGCTCAGGGTTCATTCTTGGTGGGTTTAGGGGACCTTATGGGGTGCTGGGGATCGAACCCGGGTTGGCTGAATGCAAGGCAAATGCCCTCCCCGCTGTCCTGTGTCTCTGTCTGGCTCCAGAATTCTTTACTTCTGGTGAGAAATTGGTAAGACACTAAACTATATGTTATAGGCTCTACTTACATGTGTTGTAATTAGAAATTTGTACCTTTCGAGCCCTTCGCTGATTTGTGTCTCCTGTCCCCACTCTTCGCTTTGGCAGCCACTGGTCTTTTCTCGGCGTCGGTGGTCTTGTGCTCTGCCATTGTTTCCTGCGGTTTTTCACGTTTCTTCATCAAAGCGAGATCACATGGTGTTTGTCTGCCTCTGACTTCGCTTGGTAGAAGGCCCTTAGGTTTCTCAGTGTTGTTTTATATTTTTATATGGTAGTATTTTTGTTTTGTTTTGGTTTTGGGTCACACCCAGCAATGCACAGGGGTTCCTCCTGGCTCTGCACTCAGGAATCACTCCTGGCGGTGCTCAGGGGACCGTGTGGGATGCTGGGATTTGAACCCAAGTTGGCCGTGTGCAAGGCGAACGCCCTACCCGCTGTGCTATTGCTCCAGCCCCGGTAGTATTTCTTTAATTTTGGTTGAAATACCCGTTAATTTTACACACATCACATTTTCTTTGTGTCTTCGGATACTTTGGTTGTTTTTACGTATTGTATAATTGTTGCAGTGAAAGTGTGTGTACGTGTGTGTACGTGTGTGCGCGCGCGTGCGTGCACGAATATGTACATATATATGATTTTCTTGAGTTAGTGTTTTCATTTTCCTTGGATAAATACCCAAATGGAATTACTGCATCATCTGTTCTATTTTTAATTTTTTCAAAAAGCCATACTTTCTTCCTGCAGCTGCTACACCAATTTACACCTGCCAGAGGTACATAAGGATTCCCTGGGTTTTTTGTTTGTTTGTTTTGTCTTTTTAATATATATAATCCTTGCCAGTAGTTATTTTTCTTGTCTTTTTGGTCGTAGCCATACTCCTACCGAGAGGTGAGGGGTGCTCCCCCAAGGCCGTTCTTGAAGTAATACGTGCGGATGTGTTGTGCGGAGGCCGACAGCCCGTGACTGCCAGCACACCTGCTCTGGGTAAACGGGCGTTGAAACCGTTCCAGTGGCCCTTCATGGTGGGCAAACAGGCGTCACCGTAGACGTTAGCAGAGTTGGATGGGGAAAGAAGCAGAGGGAGGCCAGGGACCCCCGTGACCAGCCTGCGTCCTTCCTCGGGTCTGGCCCCTCTTCCTCCCTCTGTGCCCTGCTCAGCATGGAGTCCCGCCCTGCGTCCCGTTTCCTCAGGATCAGCGACTCCTGGGTGTGGGGTCGGGAGGACGCGGTGTGCAGGTGTGAAGCGGGGAGAACCCGGTCCCTGCTTGACTCAGTGAATCACCCTTGATTCTGCCCCCTCAGTTCACTGCTTCCGCAAGTGGGTGCTTCTGCTCGTACATTCACAGGGACGTTCAGGGACTACAGTAGTCGTGTGTGTGTGTGTGTGTGTGTGTGTGCGCGCGTGTGTGTGTGTGTGTTGGATGATAACTTTTTTTCCCCTGTGTGTGTGTGTGTGTTGGATGATAATTTTTTCTCCCCTGTGTGTGTGTGTGTGTGTGTGTTGGATGATAATTTTTTTCCCCTGTGTGTGTGTGTTGGATGATAAATTTTTTTCCCTGTGTGTGTGTGTGTGTGTGTGTGTGTGTGTGTTGGATGATAACTTTTTTTTCCCCTGTGAAGGCTACTGTAGGCCAAATAAGTTTGGGAACCTCTGTATTACCGTTCATTTATTTAGGGTTTGGCAGTCACACCCGGTGATGCTCAGGGCTGACCCCTGGCTCTGCACTCAGGAATCACTCCTGGTGGTACTCGGGGGGACACTATGGGATGCCGGGGATCGAACTTAGGTCGGCCACGTACATGGCAAACGCCTTCCCCGCTGTGCTATCACTCCAGCTTCCTGCACTACATTTTAAAGTACCTGGTGTTGGGGCTGGAGCGATAGCACAGCAGGGAGGGTTTTTGCCTTGCACGTGGCCGACCCGGGTTCGATTCCCAGCATCCCATAGGGTCCCCTAAGCACCGCCAGGGGTAATTCCTGAGTGCAGAGCCAGGAGGAACCCCTATGCATTTCCTGGTGTGACCTCCCCCCGCCAAAAATAAAAAGTACCTGGTGTTCAGTAGGAAACATGCCACGTGAGGGGGCTGGGGGACAGGGCAGGGCATGGGCGAGGAGGTGGTGCTGGAAGGCGGGAAGGTGTTGTTGTGAATCCCTCTCAGCAACAGTGTAGAAACTGACATTAGAAAGGGAAAAAAGTAAAGTGCCTGGTATTTGCACGTCCTGCTCTCTGGGGATGTGGAGACTAGAATGATCTTTCTTGCTTCCGAAGCGGCAGCATCTCAGGCTTGTTCGCAAAGTTAGTTTCCCACACATTTTACTAACACCACTGAGCGGCCGAGTTCTCCTTCATCCTTCTCTTTATTCCTTATCTTGTCATTTTAGTAGATTTGGGGGAGAGGAAAGAGATAAATGGGTCCAAATGGGGTTTCCACCCTCCCTCCTGCTGCTTTGACTCACCCAGAGACGCTGGCTTACCTGCGTCAGTGCTGTTCATGGGGAATGTCGGTGGGAGGAAGTTTTAACACACACTTGTGCGGGATGTTTGGGAATATTCGAGATGCTTTTCAAGAATTCTCCGATGTGAAATGTTTTAGCTCTGTTTTTGTAAATTTGCTGCAAATGTTTACTAGACACCCCCAAACAGTTGGGTTGATTTGACAATATTTAATATGGTGCATCAAAGTGGAATAAGAGGAAGAAGTTATTAATTGGATTTGAGATGATATTTTGGACTCTTTTTAAAAAATGAAGTGACTCAAAGGCACTGAGACTTGCCTGTGATGTCGTTGAAGGGTGGGGAACCCTAAAGGGCATATTTAAAAACCGTGAACGGGGAGAATAGAAGCCCTTGTCTGCCCCTACACGGTACGGCTGGAGGCCTGGACATGGAATATTCTACAGTCAAGTTAAAACTGCTGTGATTTGTTCGATTTGGTAGTTCAGGGAGTGCGGGTTTAACCCTCGCAGCTAACTCGCTCCTCCTTCCACGCCACGTGTCCAGTTTTCTTCTCTGATAGAGACTGATGCTGTGTCTTTACAAGCGACCGTCTCTGAGATTCCGTGTAGTACAGGGATTACTGCTTGCCTCGCGTGGCCGACCCCAGCTCCATCCCTGGTACCACACGGGGTCCTTGGAGCACTGTCAGGAGTGATCCCTGAGCACAGAGAAAGACACTCCGGGTCCGATCTCACTTCTAGGTGTTCCGCAGAGAGCAAACATGGCTTAAATCAAACAGTGCTTCTCTTGGGGTATAAGACCAGTCAGTGGGTCCAGAAGGGAGGGGGGCGGTGAGGCCTCATTAGCGGGGCCAAAGGTTTTTTTAATACGGCATACCCCAAAATTGAGGTCATAATGCAGGGTGACCTCAATAGGGTTAAGATCCAACACCCCAAACATAGATTATTACAGTGCAGTGTGACTTCAAGTTTTTCTTTTTTTTTTTTTTTCTTTTTGGTTCACACCTGACGATGCACAGGGGCTACTCCTGGCTCTGCAGTCAGGAATTACTCCTGGCAATGCTCAGGGGACCATGTGGGATTCCGGGGATCGAACCCGGGTTGGCTGCGTGCAAGGCATACGCCCTCCCCACTGTGCTGTCCCTCCAGCCCCTGACTTCAATGTTCTAAAAAAGCTTTCCTAGCTCCAGCAGCTTCCCCTGAAGGCTTTCGCTGATGTGCTGAATTTAGACCTTTCGACCTTGACATTTGACAGGCGCCTCTGGACTTGAGCTCTGTCCTTGACGTGGCTTCCAGGGGCTGAAGGGAAGCTGCCGCCCGTTGCTCCAGGACTCACACACGGCGCCGTGAATGTCCAGAGGGCGCTTGATGACCACCAGATTAAATGAGTTAGAGGAGAGCGTTGGTTGTGAGCATCATTCCATCACCGGAGTAGGGGTCACGAGACAGGACGCTGCGCATTGCTTCCAGCCGGGCCCTGGGGACCGAGTCTCTGTGCCCTGTTTCCTCGGCGGCCGTCTGAGTTCCCGGGAGCGAGACCCAGCTGTCTGTTCTCTCGCTTCCTGGAGGTCCGGCTGTGTTTCCCGGACCGCGGGGCTGTGTCCCTTCTCTCTCTCTTTCGTCCTTCATCTGGAGGCGGACACGCAGGTTATTTCTGTGTCTCTCGGCTGTTTGAGAAATACGGCAGTGACCGGGGGGGAGGGAGGGAAGGTGTGTCTCCACCAGGAAAGCAACTTTCTTTCTTTCTTTCTTTCTTTCTTTCTTTCTTTCTTTCTTTCTTTCTTTCTTTCTTTCTTTCTTTCTTTCTTTCTTTCTTTCTTTCTTTCTTTCTTTCTTTCTTTCTTTCTCTTTCTTTCCTTCTTTCTTTCTCTTTCTTTCCTTCTTTCTTTCTTTCTTTCTTTCTTTCTTTCTTTCTTTCTTTCTTTCTTTCTTTCTTTTTCTTTCTTTCCTTCTTTCCTTCTTCCTTCCTTCCTTCCTTCCTTCCTTCCTTCCTTCCTTCCTTCCTTCCTTCCTCTTTCTTTCTTTCTTTCTTTCTTTCTTTCTTTCTTTCTTTCTTTCTTTCTTTCTTTCTTTCTTTCTTTCTTTCTTTCTTTCTTTCTCTCTCTCTCTCCTTCCTTCTTTCTTTCTTTGTCACACCCAGCGATGCACAGGGGTTACTCCTGGCTCTGCACTCAGGAATCACCCCTGGTGGTGCTCAGGGGACCCTATGGGATGCTGGGATTCGAACCTGGGTTGGCCGCATGCAAGGCAAACGCCCTCCCCGCTGTGCTATCGCTCCAGCCCCTCCACCAGGAAACTTTAGATGGTGTAATTTTTTTTCCTTCTTGACATGTTCCTTTACTTTTTGTGACTGTATACATCCATTTGGTTGGTTGATTAGTTGGTTGGTTTGGGGCCACACCCGGCAGTCCGCATGGCGTACTCCTGGTACTGTGCTCAGGGATAACCCCTGGTAGGCTTGGAGGATCATGTGTGGTGCCGGGGATCGAACCCTGGTCGGCCCCTTGCAAGGCAAGCGCCCTACCCCTTGTGCCACCACTCTGGCTCCTTTTGTTTGTTGTGTTTGTGCTGTTGTGTTCCCGGAGATTCTGTTTTCAACGCAGTGTGTCTCACTTTCTGATATGGGCCACCTGTACCATCCCTGGTGAGTCTCAGCTCACTGGGCCCCCGGCTGCAGTGCTGCCCAGACCTGCAGTGTGGGGACATGGTGCCACCCCGGCAGTATTTGAGGTCCCCAGGGCCACCCTCTGGTTCTGTGGATCCAGCTGGTACGAAGCAGCTCTGTCTTCCCAGCCCCACAGGTTTTTGGGTTTTGGGGTGCCAAAGAATGAACCCAGGACTGGTGTCTTTTTTTTTTCTTTTTGGTCCACACCCAGCGGTGCTCAGGGGTTATTCCTGGCTCTGCACTCAGGAATTACTCCTGGCGGTGCTTGGGGGCCCTAGTGGGGTTCCGGGGATTGAACCCGGTCAACAGTGTGCAAGGCAGACACACTCCGTGCTGTGCTATCACTGCACACCCCTCTCCCCCCTGTCTGATTCTTGGTGCTGGATCTGATCCGTTTTCCAAACTAAATCTCTGACTTCATCTGTCTCAGTTGCCTAGTGGATACCACAGAAGGTTTTTATCTAGTCTCTTTTCTTTATCCCCCACCGTGTGTGTGTGTGTGTGTGTGTGTGTGTGTGTGTGTATTTGTTCCTTATCATTAATAAGGTAGAAATCACTGTATCACTGTCATCCTGTTGCTCATCGATTTGCTCGAGTGGGTACCAATAATGTCTCCATGGTGAGACTTGTTGTGACTGTGTTTGGCATCTCGAATATGCCACAGGGTGCTTGCCAGGCTCTGCCGTGAGGGCGGGATCCTCTCTGTAGCTTGCTGGGCTCTCTGAGAGGGACGGAGGAATCGAATCTGTGTCGGCTTCATGCAAGGCAAATGCCCTCCCCGCTGTGCTATTGCTCCAGTCTAAAGTAGAGATAAGTTATTATTATTACTGGGGGCTGGAGAGTAGAACGGGTAGGGCACTTGCCTTGCAGGCGGCCTACCTGGGTTCAATCCCTGGCACCTGCCCTGGTTGCCCAAAATGCTGTGAGGGGTGATTCCTGAGCACAGAACCAGGAATAAGCCGGGAGCATAGCAGGGTGTGGTCCCAACTCTGCCCCTCCTCCCCTTTTTTTTTTACTAGCATTACTTAATGCTCTCTTACTTGGGTTCAAAATCTAGGAAATTTTGAATTTTTTCAGTGCAAATTTCCATGTCAGTCTTTGTATTTTACTTGTTGTTGTCTTTTCCCGTCACATCCCCTCTCCTGTTACATTTCATTGTGCTTTGTTTTTTTTTTAAAGGTATTTAACTATTGTATTAGGATTGATCAATTCATATATCTTCCTGTTCCATGATGATGTATCACTGTATCACTGTCATCCCGTTGTTCATCGATTTACTCGAGCAAGCGTCAGTAACGTCTTCATTCGTCCCAGCCCTGAGATTTTAGCAGCCTCTCCTTACTGGTCTTTCCCAATGATTGGAGGCTCTTTCAGGGTCAAGGGAATCAGACCTGTTATTGTTACTGTTTTTGGCATATTGAATACGCCATGGGGAGCTTACCAGGCTCTTCGTGTGGGTGGAATGCTCTTGGTAGATTGCTGGGCTCTCTGAGAGGTACACACACACACACACACACACACACACATATATTTCCCTCTGATTTTATGGAAAAATGGGTAGAGTGTCATGATGATGAAGTTAATTAATTCATCATTTATTTCTTTAGAATTTCTTTCTTTTTTTTTTCTTTTTGGGTCACACCCGGCGATGCTCAGGGGTCACTCCCGGCTCTGCACTCAGGAATCACTTCTGGCGGCGCTCGGGGGACCCTACGGGACACTGGGAATCGAACCTGGGTCAGCCGTGTGCAAGGCAAACGCCCTCCCCACTGTACTATCGCTCCAGCCCCTGGAATTTATTTCTCGATGCACCCAGAGTAGACATCAGAAAATGCTCATTAAGTGAATAAAAATATTCGTGGTGTGCCTTTGAAAAATAAGTATAAGCCAGGTGAAACCCTGGCCTTGTAGGGAACAAATAATACGGATAAATAGCTAAAACATCGGCAGCACTGTTAGATGCCTCGGAGGGTTCCAGTAGACTCCGACGGGACTCCGCAGGTCGGGGTGACGGCCAGGACCAGCTGGAGGAGGCAGGACCACGTGCTGAAGTGGACCTCGAGAGGTAGTCGCGGTTTGGAAATTCGATGGAAAAGGTGGTGACTTGTGCACAGGAGAGAAGGGTGGTGGGAGGGAGTAGGTGTCGGAATCGGTCCTTGGATAGGGAGGTGAGACGGAAGAAATACCGACGCATCTGAGATGTCTTATCGGTCATTCATTGTGGTTTGAGGGTCAGGTTGTAAGAGTGGGGTTGGTTTGATTGGTTTGCCTCAGTGTGGGAGATGAACTGCAGGTAGCAGCCGCTGGGCTCTCGGGAGACTGATGTGGGTGTTAGGTGAGTTCGTGAGAAGAGATCCCTGCCAATGGGTCTGTGAAAGCTGGTAAGGGGGCCAGGGGGCCACGAATATCAAAGACCACGTGACTGTGGAGTTAGCAGACCACCCGGTTCACATGAGAAGAGCAGTGGTGAGAATGTCAACCCCAGAGCACTGGAGAGAGAGCATAAGGGGATGGCGATTGCCTTCCATGCCATCTGTCCTGGCTTGACCCTGGCACGCCATATGGTCCCCCAGGGACGACCGACCGTGAGTGCAGAGCCAGGACTAAGCCTGGAGCAGTGCCAGGGCCCAAAGTTCCCCTCCCCCCCACCCCCCCACCCCCCCACCCCCCACCCCCGCAATACCCAGAATATTAACTACACTCAACAGTTTTAATTTTAATTACGTTGTAAGCATTTTAATTTTCCTTATGTTGTAGCCCCAGTTCCTAGAATAGGCCTTGGCACATAGTAGATACGCAGTAAATATTTATTGAATGACTGAGATGATAATTGAGATTGTGAGTCTGTAATTTGGATCCTGTCCAGTGACTCTGACAGAAAGAGTTTCTTCTCACACAAGAAGAACAGGCTTTGGAAGAAACGGAATTGGATGTCAGGCATTCTGAATGTGTTTCAGACATGTAGCTGAGGCCAAAGATTTGGGTGAAAGTCACATAGAAATATTAAAAGTCATGTCAGTGAATGTCAGTATACCGAAATCTATAATTGTGACTATAACAGGACAGAATTCAAATTAGTCTGTTAGCAATTGTAACAATATTTATGCACCAAATTTCATAGCAATTGAAGACATTTTTGCTTATTGAATTATCTTTGCAGATGGCTACCTTTAAATTTCAGGAAAATTTTTGAGTTGTGTACAGTTCTAATGTATTCTAGGTTTTAGCTTGAATGTGAGTAATACATTGGATTTTAAGAATAAAATATTTAGGGGCTGGAGCGATAGCACAGCGGGGAGGGCGTTTGCCCTGCACGCAGCCGACCCGGGTTCAAATCCTAGCATCCCATAGGGTCCCCTGAGCACGGCCAGGGGTAATTCCTGAGTGCAAAGCCAGGAGTAACCCCTGTGCATCGCCAGGTGTGACCCAAAAAGCAAAAAAAAAAAAGAATAAAATATTTGTTGACATGGCAGGTCGTTTCTAGCATTAAAAAAAGGTTAATTTATTTGGGAATAGAAAGAAAGGGTTTTTCCACAACACCTAATCAGAGAGAGAGAACAAAAGGGAATTCCCTGCCATAGTGGCAGGGTGGGGTGGGGGGAGACGGGACTGGGGAGGGGGTGAGGGATGTTGGGTTTACTGGTGGTGGAGAATGGGCACTGGTGAAGGGATGGGTTATCGAACTTTGTATGGGGGAAACATGAGCACAAAGATGTATGGATCTGTAACTGTGCCCTCACGATGACTCTCTAATTAAAAATAAACTAATAAAAAAAAAAAGAAAGAAAGGTTTTTTTTGTTTTTTTTTTTTAAAGAGCCATTAATGGTGTCTGGAGTGGGTACGGCACTTGCCTTGCTTGTCCCCGACTCAGGTTCAGTCTCCAGCACTTCATATTGGCCCTTGAGCACTGCTGGGTGTGGCCCCCAAACAAGTAAAAGGACACATTGACCCAAGGAGCCTCTCCTGGCAGTGCTCGAGCCGGGTAGAACTGTAGGACCACCGGGGTCTTTCCTGGCGGTCCTGAGGCCATGCAGTGCTGAGGGTCGAGTTCCGGGCCTCTCCCACGCTAACCTGGGCCCTGCCTCCACCCAGCAGGGAGTTTTCTAAATGCTGATTCTTCTTCATGTGGGGCACGAGAATGCTCAGCGCCTGCTTTTGAGGTTCCTCATTCCATTTCTACAACCAACCTTAGCACTTTGAGATCGGGAAGTGATTGATTTCTAAACGCCGAGCCACAGAATCCAGCTCAGATGCCTATTATTCAGAGGCGACCCACTATTTTTGGGGTGTGTGTGTGGGGGGGAAACATTTTTAATGGGAGACAAGAAGAGGAAGTAGAAATCCACAAACAAATAATTGGAGGATGTTCTCTGGGGCAGTAGAAGGGCACTTACTAGTCACACCTTGCAGAATGTACAAAAGTGTATTTTGTTGTTTTCTTCAGAAAAGTCAGGTAAACACCGAAGGCTCAAATAGCTCAGTGAGCCTTGGACAAAGACTATAATAACCCCATTGTGAGACAGAACAATTTTCAGAAACTTTCTTCTCCTGACCTCTTTTTTGATGATTCCACCTACCATGTCATTGTAACAAGCAGTATCAAAGAAATTATTTTGTGTCTGCCAAAGGGGGGGGTGAGGGTATGCCTGGGGAGGGGGGTGGGGGAACTGAGGGAAGGTCACATTGGTGCAGAAACACGGACTGCCCAAAAAAACAACTGCCATAGGAACAGCTTGGTAAACCGCGATATTCAAATCGAGTTAAAAAAAAAAGAAAGAAAGAAAAAATTGTCCCAGTAAATAATGTTGCTGTACATGAAAAGGCAGATCTAGTTATTAGCAGTGCTAAGGAGGGATTCTGACGGCTTTATGAGATCAGCTACTTCTTGCCCTTCTTCGTAGACGTCTGTTTGTTTTATTGTTTGCTTATCCAGAGTTAGATTGCAGTGTGCTGACTTGAACAACATAGCATAGATATCTCATTAATGGGGATGACAGTATCTATAATACGATACGAACGAGGCTACTCGCGTGGGCTGATAGGGCGGGGATTTATTTCTAGCTTCTGGGTGGACTGTGAAACCCATCTTGGTTGGAAAGGAGATTAAGAACGACCTGCTGTGCGTTGTTAAAAATTAACAACAAGAATTTGGTATTGGCAGTTTTACTGAATAAGCATGCTAACTTTGAACTGTATTGTATTTTGCCCAATAAATAGGTTGTAGAAAGCTTAGATAATAGCGTTGAGACCTTGTTAATTGGCGCAGGACTTCCTAAACTTTTTCCGTGTGTGACCCTGGGGTATACAGGTCATAAAAACGGACTCAAACATTTACTGATAATAAGTTGTAAAGAAAGTTGAAACATTTCTTCAAAAGTTATGTGGCCAGAATCCATGGGTTAAGAAGTCGACTCTTCAGGTCATAGCGAGCGATACTGAGGGGGTCACTCCGGGCTCTGCACTCAGGAATTACTCCCTGCAGTGCTCGGGGGACCCTACGAGATGCCAGGAATCAAACCCGGGTCCGCCATGTGCAGGACAAGTGCCCGCCCCGCTGTACTGTCGATCTGGCCCCCTATAGGTTGTAGGTTTCTATCAGAAGTACTGGTGTTGGGGCTGGAGCAATAGCACAGCGGGGAGGGCGTTTGCCTTGCACGCGGCCTACCTGGGTTTGATCCCCGGCATCCCGTAGGGCCCCCCGAGCCCCGCCAGGAGTAATTCCTGAGTGCGGAGCCAGGAGTCAGCCCTGAGCATCGCCGGGTAGGACCCAAAAAGCAAGCAAACAAAAAATAATAATAATTATACAGATTACAGAATATTTCAGAAGTGGAAGCTCTTCATTCAGATATTTGAGTCTCACGCTGCTGCCTTTCCCCCCCCCCCCCCCCCGCCAACCTTAGGCGTTTCTCCTCCCTCCCCCGTGCCTCCGTTGTCCCTTCATCGGCATTGGTGTTGCCGTCACGGGCATCTGCCCATGCCCCGTTGGCTTGTCCTGCGCCCAGACCCAGCCGTGGTGGTGACGGGGGTCTCCTGCCCTCAGGCTGTCCTGCTGGTGTGAGGCAACAGTGCTCGCTGAGCATTCCCACTCCTTTGTGTGCTCACCAAGTGCTCACCTGGGCTTGCACTCTCTGGCTGTGACATTCTCATGCCTCTCTTGGTTGTGGTGCCTGAGGTAGGGGCTCGGGGGCAGTCGCACCCCTGTCTGGGCACACTGGTCACAATCACAGAGAGCTGAGCCACGTGGGTCGGACCCCGGGCACTGGAACTCATGACCGCGGGCTTCCCACTGCTGCTCCGTGTCAGGTCCTCCGTCCCTCTGGGCCTGGCGACTCTTACAAGAGACAGTGGGAGAGCATGTGAAGGGTTTGGATATCAAGTCGCAGCCTGTAAATTCAAAACCCTTCTGATGTTTGAAAAAAAAACCCTCTGGACTTACTTTCCTGTTCACATAGTTTATGACACGTTTTTCCTTTGAGAAGCTCAGCACAACAAAGCCAAAACTTTTCTCTTCTGGGGGGTGGGGCCGTGGGGAGCGATGCTCAGGGCTGACGCCTGGCTCTGCACTCAGGGTCACTCCTGGCGGGGCTCGGAAGACCACAGGGGGTTCTGGGAATTGAACCCGGGTCCGCGGTGTGCTCTGGCCCCTTTTCAAGAGCAGCACTAAAGCTGATGACAAGACTGCCAAAGTGTGTAACAGAAAACTCATTTTTCTATGATCACTCAGTGGTTTATAATGCCTTTGTAAGAACGGGAGAAAAATCTAATTTTTTTTATCAGTGCAGCCTATTGGAAATATAGCTGCAGTAGCAATTTTATGCATCCCCGTTCTCAGATGGAGTCTGGGGATGTTCTTTTTGCGTGGGGAAGTTAGTAAGACTTGGACAAGGAACTTTCAGTAGCACGTTTCTCTCTCTCTCTTTTTTTTGTTGTTGTTGTTGTTGCTTTTTGGGTCACACCCGGCGATACTCAGGGGTTCCTCCTGGCTCATGCACTCAGGAATTACTCCTGGCGGTGCTCGGGGGACCCTATGGGATGCTGGGAATTGAACCTGGGTCAGCCGTGCGCAAGGCAAACACCCTCCCCACTGTGCTATCGTTCTAGCCCCAGTGGCACATTTTTCTTAAACAACAAGGTCCTATAACTCGGTTATCTGTCCTTTTGTTCCCAAACAGTTAAGAGTGAATGCTTGGTGAGTGTGAGGTTCGGCTTAAATATGCCCTAGAAACCTGGGGTTCACTAATCAGGGTCTCCCCCAAAGGTTTCTGTGTGGGTGTCGGCTGGCACCTTTCGTTATTGCTGTCACCAGCCGTTTCTCCCACATTGTCGGGTGTCTCGCTGTCCCGGGTTATCCCAGCCCCCTGGTCATGTCCGGCCACGGGACTGCCCCAAGTGCACTGTTGGGATCTTTATGCCGGGAGACCCAGATGTCACCATTGCCAGGAAATTGGAAAAAGAAATCGTTAGGTCTGACTGCTTTCCAGTGTCAGTGACTCACGGCTTCCCGTGTCTGTTTCCCGCAGGCCTTCAAGGATATGCTGTACTCAGCGCAGGACCAGGCGCCCTCTGTGGAAGGTAAGACGCGTGGAGTCCCCACGTTGGCTCACACCAGTCTTCTTAACGAAAGGCATGTGAAGCTGCAGAGTATAAAGCTTCTGTGACACCAGGCCCTCCGTGTCTTCTTCTGACGATAGAATTATGTTTCGGTTACATTTTTTTTGTTGTTTTGTTTAGTTCACATTTACCCCAGGGTGAAGCTCTACTCTATCCTGAAATCGCTTTGACACTGTGAATCAGAGAGATCGAATCAGGCTTAGAGACAGTTCTTTGGGGTGTGTGCGTGCATGCGTGCGCGTGTGTGTGTGTGTGTGTGTGTGTATGGGGGGGGTGCACACCTGGGATATTCACGGCTTCCTTGTAGCTGGGTCACTCAGGCTGAGGGACAGAGTTCTTGGGGGGGGTGTTTGTGTGTGTGTGTGTGTATGGGGGGGGTGCGCACCTGGGATGCTCACGGCTTCCTCGTAGCTGGATCACTCAGGCTGAAGGACAGAGTTCTTGGTACGGTGTGTGTGTGTGTGTGTGTGTGTGTGTGTGTGTGTGTGTGCGTGCGCGCGCGTGCGTGCACCTGGGCTGCTCACGGCTTCCTCGTAGCTGGGTCACTCCTGGCAGTGCTCAGGGGACAGTGTGCAGTGCTGGGGACTGGAGCAGGGTTGGCCTTCCCTGTCCTCTCTCTCTCCTGCCCCCAGACTCAAACCCTCCCGCCCAGACGTGTGTGTGTTGCTCGTGTGTGTGTTCGCTTGTCCCATGAGGAACTTGGACGTGTGTGTTGGGGTGTGTGCGTTCACTGGGCCCGTCTGCCGTGACCTCCCGCAGGCCCAGCTGTCCCCGCAGTTATCTGCCTTGCCTGTCCTCTGTCCCCAGGCAGGTCCTGCTTGTTCTCGCAGTGGGGACATCGGGACTTGGCCCTTCCATGACATGACTCATCTGCTCTTTCCCAGATGGTGCCCTTCAAAGGGCCTTCTGGATCCCTGCTTGGATGTGGCCTCTGGTCACTCACAGTACATCGCCCTGTTTCATTCGTCAGTAGCACCTTCTGATACGTTATGTTTTTTCATTGGTTTGGTCTCCTGAGACTGAGTGCTCTAAAGCCAGAGATTTCAATTTTTCAAAAACTCATTTTAAGCCTGAAATTTAAGACCGGTCCATACTTCACATATTAACTGAGGACATCAGTGATTAGGAATAAAATTGAGGGGGCTGGAGTGATAGCATAGTGGGGAGGGCGTTTTCCTTGCACGCGGCCGACCGGGGTTCAAATCCCAGCATCCCATATGGTCCCCTGAGCACCGCCAGGAGTAATTCCTGAGTGCAGAGCCAGGAGTAACCCCTGTGCATCGCCAGGTGTGACCCAAAAAACCAAAAAAAAAAAAAAAGGAATAAAATTGAGTCACTTCCCTTAATCTTCCTTGAAGCCAAATAATATTTTAACCCTCCCCTCCCCAAGAAAAGAATAAATTCATTCAGTTTTTCGGCCACACCTGGTGGTCTTCAGGGCTTACTCTTGTCTCTGTGCTCAAGGATCCCTCCTGGAGGGCTTCGGGGGACCATCTGCTAGACCTGGGTTGGCTGCATGCAAGATCAGCGCCTCTCCCGCTGTCCTAGCTCCCTGGCCCCCAAAGAAGTAAATTTTATATTTTAATTTCTTCTGATAAGTCAACATTTTTTTCTGGTTTGTTTCTGGGCCTCTCCCAGCAGTGCTCTGGGTTACTCTGTTACTTGGGGGTTGATCCTGGCAGTGCTCAGAGCAGTACGCAGTGCCAGGATTTAACCCAGCCCTCAGGCATGGCATGTAAAGCATGTGCCCTGGCCAGCTTAGCTGTCTCCCTGACCGAAACTTCTCATAATCTCCAGATGCAGGATTTTACCTGTGGGTCAAGTGTCTTATTATTAAATGCTGACACTGTGGATTAATCTGTTTAGACTGAGGGGGTCCAGTTAGCATTTTTTTTTTTTTCCTAATGAGGAGAGAAGCAGATTCTAAATCCTTGTTTTTGAGACACGGTGTTATTTGAGGACCGCTAGAGTTCCTGTGACTTCAGGTGGCCGAGAGCCACCTCCCCAGAGACGAATGATGTCTGTCATCTGTCTGGTTGGTAGTCACCGACCATTAATCCAAGTCTCACAGCATTAGTTATATAGAACCGTGAAGGGTAGGAAAGATTATCATAACGATGAAAAGAGGTCGAGCCCCTCCTTCAGGAGAAGTTCTTCCAGGAGATTGACTCAAGGACACAATCTCATCTGGGGGTACAGCACTCTAGATTACCAGGAGATCTCCTCAGGGGCGGGATCCTATCTAAGGACCAATGCTTTCTCCGTTCCTTCGACAGTGATCCATTTATGTTGGTCATTTTGTATGGGCACAGTAAGAGATCTGTTAAGCTTAAAGGGCGGCTCTTCCTGGGGACATCTCGCTATATATCCCAGACCACAGTGCTCAGGCCAGGTTGTTCTTTCATACCTCCAACAGGGTCCTTATTCAGTTACTTCTTTTAGGGTTATGACAGAGTTTGTTCCATGACCATGCTCTTAACTTACTATCTTCTGGCACTTAGCCTGCCCCTTTTCGGTGCCAAGATAGCTTATGGCTTGCCCTAGGTCCATCCAAGTCTCTCGCTGGGACCCTCCTTTTGGGGATATTAGGAAGTAAAGGCAACTGAGGCTTAACTCAAGTAAATATGGTGGATGCCCAGGTGTAAATATTATTTGGAGTCATCTCTCATGTTACAAAAGCAGAGCATCAGTTGTCTTTCTGTGTCTATACAAAAAGGACATTGCTGAACCACGCAAAAGACATGAAGGGGAGAGAAAAACAATTAGGATGAGGAGTGCCTGATGGAATTGGGAGTGCCTCCGGAGCACTGTGATGGGGATAACTCAGTAAACTCAGCTCCCCGCGGGAGGAGCAAGGGCAAACCAGTGTTACCCAGCATTTCCTTTGCCGAGAGATCCCTTTTGCAAAGCTATTCGTGACACTGTAGTCTTTGAAAGCCACCTGGCCAGTTCTTCTGTTTTTGCATGTTTGAAATGCTTTCTTCTAAAAGATTAAATGGGCCTAGATTTGGGAGGAAGTAGGTGGATTATTCGAGGATTATTTGTATAAACAGCTGCTCAGAAGCCGATGTCAGCTTCCTTGGGACTGGGAAGACCGAAGGAGGCGCCGACTGTTTTCTTTTCCCGTTTTGCATCTCACTCGCTTCTAAGCTATTCCCTTTGATGGGGGGCGGGGTGGACATGGGCAGTGTTAGTTGGGGCCCAGGGGTACCCCCACTCCTAGGGTGGAATGAAGAGACACATTGAAGTCGCTGCCGCTGCACTGGCCCCCGCTCTCCTCCCATGTCTTTGCACCCTCCGCGGCTCCCCCAGCCCCGGCAGCGGGTTCTGGGGGGATTGTTCGTGTCTCGCTTCCCTCTGCCCGGCTGCTGGGCTGGCAGATGTGCTCCCACCTCCCCAAGCACCGTAGGATTCAGCTCTCCGTGGCACTGAAGATGAAAGTATGCTGGTAAATTATTCATCTCGATTATACGCCCGGATGGACAGAGTCCACCTGGGCACCGGTTCCCCCGCCCCCCCCACCTCTGTCTTCCCGTCTTTGTTGTCGGCACAGATGTGAACTGTCAGCTCCAGGGGTGGGAGGGGGCTGCGCTTCTGCAGTTCCTGGAGCTCTTCCTTGCTCACGTCGGCCACCACCAGGTCCCTGAGCTCACACGGCGTTACTTGGGTCACCTTAGACTCTCAGGTCTCTCCCCGCCCCCCCCCCCGCCCCCCCCCCCCCCCCGTTGCCCCTCTGTTACCTTGTGGGATTATCTCTGAGACAAATAACCTGCCTCTTGACCTCGGAATAGTAGCGTTTGGAGTCTTTTGTCAGGGACTCGGCCTGATTCGCCGCTCAGGGCTGACACCTCTCTCTGTGCTCAGGGATCGCTCCTGGTGGGCTCAGGGGACCGTACGGGATGCCGGGGATCGAACCCGGGTCGCTCGGGCAAGCAAGCTGGCCTTTACTCTGTGCTGGACGCTGAGACCTATCTGTTGGACAGCTTTGACCCTGCCAGGAGCCACACCCTAATTATCCGTGGACATCACGTGACATGTGATGACTCTTTGGACTAGGGAGATTACAAGTGGCTTCAGTTAGGGCCATCCAGCCCTCCCCGAGGCCGGGGGGAGGATTCCTGACTGACGAGGGTGTGTCCTGGGGGTCCTGTTTACACTGGCGCAGGATGCGTGTTTACTGGGGGCAGCAAACAGCACCTTCAAAAATCAACGCCTGTGGCCTTGAAAGGTGTCACTGACCTCAGCCTGAGTCCCCAGTGGGAAGCTGTGCCTTCGGATCAGCCACAGCAGGGCCGTCGCGGTGAAGAGACCCGTGACAGAGAGACTGGACCTGGCGGGAAGCAGGAAGAGTAGGCGAGGAGAGTCGGATTCTACTCTGAGCAAAGAAGCGAGAAAGAAAGTGGTTTTGAACACGGGCTTAGAATCCTATCTTGGGGACAGTACGGAATATTTTGGTTTGTTTGTCTTCGCTTTGGGGGGCCTCACTGGGTGCGGCTCAGGGCTGACTCCTGGCTCTGTGCTCAGAGATCACTCCTGGTGGTGCTCAGGGCTCATTCGTGGCTCTGTGCTCAGGCCTGACTCCTGGCTCTGTGCTCAGGGATCACTCCTGGCTCTGTGCTCAGGGCTGACTCCTGGCTCTGTGCTCAGGGCTGACTCCCGGCTCTGTGCTCAGGGCTGACTCCCGGCTCTGTGCTCAGGGATCACTCCTGGCTCTGTGCTCAGGGATCACTCCTGGCTCTGTGCTCAGGGATCACTCCTGGCGGTGCTCAGGCTGATTCCTAGTTCTGTGCTCAGGGCTGACTCCTGGCTCTGTGCTCAGGGTTCATTCCTGGTGGTGCTCAGGGGACTATATGTGGTGCTGGGGATATACTGGGTTCGACTGTGCAAGGCCAGAGCCTGAATCCCTGTGTTAGCACTCTGAGCCCCCCCCCCCCCCCCGCTCCCATTACAGAGTATTTGTTTTCAGTGATTGCATTTTTTTTTTTTTTAATTGGAAAGAGCAGATGAAATCCCTGTGTTGTAAGTTTCTAAAAGAAGAAGGACCCGCACAGGTGGGACGTGTTGGTGGCATTCGATAGTCAAGAGCCGCCTCCCCAGGCCAGACGATGGGCGGATGGTCCAGTCTCTCCCTTTGCGGCGTAGTTTTGGTCGTAGTCCCAGTCATGAGAATCCCATCATCCTAGTCTTGCCTTCAGCGTCTCTTCCTCAGCATCTATTCCTCAGCTTCTAGTCCCAGCATCTCGTCTTCATCTCCCTCTCAGCATCTCTCTCTCAGCATCTCTCTCTCTCTCTCAGCATCTCTTTCTCTCAGCATCTCCCTCTCAGCATCTCCCTCTCAGCATCTCTCTCTCAGCATCTCTCTCTCTCAGCATCTCTTTCTCTCTCAGCATCTCCCTCTCAGCATCTCTTTCTCTCAGCATCTCTTTCTCTCTCAGCACCTCTTTCTCTCTCAGCATCTCCCTCTCTGCATCTCCCTCTCAGCATCTCTTTCCCGAGTCCGGTCCAGAGTCCCCTCCCAGAGTAGTTCTGTTCTCTCTCACCCCAGCGTCTCGTCTCTTCCTATCCCTTAGAGCGTAGTGACATAGAAATCAGGAGGGCGGGGATACAGCGGTGGGGTTGAGCGTCATCATAACACAGAGAGAGGCAAGGCCACTCCTTCAGGAGATTAACTCAAAATCTCATCTCAGGGTTCAGCACTCCAATTACTAGGAGATCCGCCAAGGGCAGGATTCCATCCAGGGTTGCTTTCTCCTTTCCTCAGCTGGTAATCCATTTAAACAGTCATAGTAAGTTTACTTTGTATAATATTTCTAGCAGTGTCATTTTATATGAACACAGTGAGAGATCTATTAAGCATAAAGGTTGGCTCTTCCTGGGGACATCTCGCTGTATATCCCAGACCAGTCCTCAGGCCAGGTTCATCTTTCCTAACCCCAGCAGGTTAGAAAATTAAGGTGTGGCTCCCAGCAGGGTCCTTATTCAGTTACTTCTTTTTGGGTTATGACAGAGTTTGTCCATGACCGTGCTCTTATAGTTAAGTATGTGGCTTTTGACCTGGCCCATTTTGATGCCAGGGTCATTTTGATCACAGCTTGTCCTGGGTCCATCCAGTTCCTCGTCGGGACCCTCTTGGAGTGCTAGGAACTAAGGGCAGCTGAGGCTTAAGTCAAGTAAATATGACGGATGCCCAAAAGTAAATATTAATTTGGAGTCCGTTAACTCCCGTGTTACATAGCACAGCATCAACTGTCTTTCTGTGTCTGTACAAAAAGGACGATGTTCAATAAACCACGCAAATGACACAAAGGAAAGAGAAAGCAATATAGGATTATTAGTGCCTGATGGAATTGGGCGTGCCTCAGTTGCACGTTGTGGCAGTGGCTCCGTCAACCTTAAACTCCCTGCGGGAGGAGCAAGGACATCCCAGTGTTACCCAACACCGTGTTGAGTATCACAACACCGTTTCTGTTTTTATTGGTAAGTTTGAGGGGAAGGTCATGAACTCGGGATGGGATGATGACAAGACAAATAAATCAATGAGCAGAAAAGGCTCTGGGAAATACTGCCTTACCACCGGGGAAAAGATAACATACCCTGATAATTGAATCTGCAGGTTTCAGAGAGAATTCCCATCCTAGCGAAGAGAAAAGTGGGACAATTATGAAAGGTCAGAGCGGCTCGAGTTGAAAGGAAGGGAAATTCCTCTCTGCCGCCTTTGTTTCTTTGTGCCGAGGAAGAACGAAGGGCCGTGAGCGGATCAGAGGGTGGTTCCCGGCAAAAGCCATCCCCGTGTGCAAAGGGAGTGAGGTGCTGTAATAATTAGCAGAGTCACAGTACTTGGGTGACTGAGAGCGTCGGTGACCTGACCGTGAGGCCAGGCTGGGCCGGCTGTGATGGAAAGACGCGCTGCCCCTTTCTGTGGGGACCCCCTGGCTGCTGTAATGCTCAGTGCAGGCTAGAATCGGGGCAGTTCATTTTCTCAGAGTTCTGGGGACCAGAGGGCAGGACCGAAGTGCCCCGGAAATTCTGAGCAGAGAACCCCTGTCTCCTCTTCCAGGGCCTCATGACACCCTGAGCCCTCAATATGACAGCCCCGGGCTCCTTTATCACTGTGCGAAGATTCTTCACCGATAAGGGAGCTCTTGAAATTGCTGGGGGTCCCCCTGGGTGGGGGGCCACGTTTGGCCTCCCCTAGCCTTAAATCTGCACTGGAACAATGAAAAAGCCCTTCAGCGATCTTACTCCACCCTGTGAGGCAGAGCCCGAGGCTCAGATGAGACGTTTGCTTTCACATTCTAATCTCCCTGCTCCCGAGAGTCCTCACATGTCACATGGTTGGTGCCCGTGGAAAATTAAGGTGTGGCTCCTGGCAGGGTCACAGCTGTCCAGTCGGTAGGCCTCGGTGTTCCGAACAGAGTAAAGGCCAGCTGGTTTCCCCGGGAGGCTTCCCACACGGGCCTTCTTGGTCTGCTTTTGGGGCCACGCCTGTTATGGGGGTGGGGGGTGCCGGGGATTGAACCGGATTCGGGCTGCTTGCAAAGCAAGTGCAATTAACCCCTGGCCCAATCTCCCGCTGGCTCGGAAACTGTCCCTTCATGAGAATTTCTGGACTGTTCCAGTGGCCTTCCTGGGGGAAACAAAAAGGGAAACCGCTTCTGTCCCCTCTTCCACGCCCCCCTCCCCCAACCATGCCCCGATTTTTCACTTTGGAAAAATTTGGATGCAGGGCTGAAGCACAGCCAGCCATTAGCCTTGCACACGGCCGACCCGGGTTCGATTCCCAGCATTCCATAGGGTCCCCTGAGCACCGCCAGGAGTAATTCCTGAGTGCATGAGGCAGGAATAACCCCTGTGCATTGCCAGGTGTGACCCAAAAAGCAAAAAAAAAAAAAAAAAGAAGAAGCTTTTCTTCATTAACTTGGTAGCCCACGGACACAGATTATAGAGAGAGTGCCGATGGCTTCATTCCTTTTTCACATACCAGCTTGCAACGTGACTGATGCCCTAAGATTCCCAAGGCCGATTAGTGAATGTTTTAAGTTCTCTTAAAGAGTATGTTTAAGTATATTTGGTGTAGTCCTGGTGATGTTGTTTTCACCCTTGTGGATGAATAAATTTCCAACTTTGACCAAGGGGGGAGTTGTCAGATCAAAGTCTGCCAGAGCAAAGCGGAGGGGACAAGGGAACTTCCCTCCCGTGCGTGAGGACAGAGGTTTCCCTGAGCCGCAGAGCCAGGGGTAAGCCCTGAGCACTGTGTGACCTACATTCACACACACACACACACACACGCACACGCACACGCACATGCACACTCATATTTTCTGCTTATGACTTGGAATCAGCATCTTTCCAGAGGAGTCTTGATTGTCTCCATGGTAACCAATGACTTCATTCCTCCAGAAGCTGCCCCTTTCAGTGATATCGCTACTGAATCATGCATGAGTTTCTAGGCTCTTAGGGGGGGAGTTGGGGACGACTCCCAAGTATAGTGCTCAGGAGGCCAGGGGATTCCCTCCCAGGGATTCTTGGCCAGTTGGCAGGCAGTTCAGTGTGAGGGCCCGGACTCCCCTGATGGTGCTCAGGGGCCTTTGGGTCTGCACCCAGCAGTGCCTGGGGAACTGTGCGGTGCTGGGCACTACGGTGGAACCTTCCACACACAAGGTTTATGCCTCAGCCCCTCGTGATCCCGGGCTCCACGGGAAAGGAGTGCACACATTTACGTGCACTTATAAATGAACGTATACACTCCCGTGTCCCTGCGTGCTCCTGTGTGCACCTGCCCCTCCTCTGATGCTTCGATTCTTGGTATCCCGGGCCCCCGAAAGTGCCTGATGTAGCTGAAAAACTGAACCCTGAAGATTCTGAGGATTAACTACAGCTCTGGGACACGGGATCCGCCCGTGTCTGGCTCTCTGGGATTTAGTGCCGTGGGCCGTGGGCCGGGGAATTCACCTATACGGATTACATTTTCATCTCTTCACTGAAGGTTGAGAGGTGAAACGCTGTTTATCACCTAGGAGACCGAGTGCCAATCTGTGGTTCTGGCCTGAGAAATTGACCCGCTATCTGTGTACTACAGGAGGGCGGCACCATCAGTGAGACTGGGAACGGAAATTGAATTTACATCGGTGTGTTGTAACATGCAATTAATTTTGCATATCCACCCGAGGCACATGAATCTTATTTGAGGTTGAGATGCCTGCACTTTGGATCAAGGCATGGCTGGCCCAGCCCCGGCGCTGGTAAATGTATCAGAAGAGTTTCTGTTGTTCCACAATTGCTGTGCAATTTAAAATTGGTTCTTACCGGGCTACTCAGAAAGAAATCTTTCGGTCATTTTAATGAGAAAATGAAATAGCCACATTTGTGCCTGCCTTTTACAAAGGACTGGAAGGACGAGGTAATTTATACGAGATTTATTATTTTTGTATTCTCTTTTCTTCCTGTGTGGGGTCTTTGTCATCTTGGTGCAAGAACGGGTTGATACCTATTTAAAAGGCTGTACGGCCTGTCTCAGATTGGCGGCTAAGATTTACAGCCAGCCTTTCGACGGCCATTTGATTCCCTCATTGCCTGCTAAACAGATGAAGACATTCTCCGCAGAGGGGACTTTGAACGCTCTCTCCACAGTGATCATCAAAGAATTTCACAAATGAAGTGGTACGAGAGTGATGGCTTTGTGGGAGCCGAATCTTTGTGGGGGAGGAGCTAGTGTCTCCCAGATAGTGCTCAGGACGCTTGGGGTCCCCACCGGGGATTCTTGGACAACTGACCTGGTTCCTGGTAGGGGCCTGGGGCTGGTGGCAGGGACTACCCAGGGACCTCTGGGGACCATGCGGTGCTGGGGGTCAAACCCAGGTGACCGCTCTGCAGTCCTGGTTTTAGGTGGAACCCTTGAGAGCTACCGAGGGGTGTCCTCCGGGAAGCATGGGACAGCGAGAAGGTAGCCCCAGGACGCAGGGCACACGTTTAGATTTCGTATTTTCTTTCTGAATTTGGGTTTTTTTGGCATGTGATGTGACATAAGGAATGAAATTCTTTAGAGATGGTTTCACGTTCTTCCAGCTCAACATTTCAACATAATTCTGACCTTTGGGTGGTAACACAACTGTCCCGGAACAGAATTTGAAGAAAATGTGTATTTCTAAAATACTTGGAAAATCCCAGTTATCCAGAAAGCAAGGAAATGCAGAGTTGCTGGGCGGTTGATTAAAAAAAAAAAGAGGTTCTCATTCCGGAAGCAGTAGTTCAACAATGGCACAATAATTTCATAATGATTAGAGTAATTGATTTGCAGTCCAGTGGGTTGAAATCCAATGCGTTTGAAATGATAAAAACAAGTTATGAATATGTATGGGGTTTTATTAAGGTTCAAATGTGATGTTGATATTGACAAAATACAAATAGTTGAAGGTAGGTTATTGGACGTGGGAGGTTATTCTACATTTTGAAATTTCCATGGGAAGCTTTAAAAAAAAAAGAATCTCTAAACAAATGCTAGCCTTATAGCAGACTGAGAGGGAGGTACAGCTCCTGGATCCTGAAAACACAACGCATTAACATTTAATCCCTTTCCTCTCTGGAAATTGCTTCCCGTGTGCAATATTTATGTCGGTGCAGCCTTTGTAGGAGAAACAAAATTATTGACACGTTATATTGCTTGCTTAGAGCAGAGACCCCCGCATGCCCATAAAACTCAGTGAAATATGTCGATGAAAATAGTCATATTTGGGGCTGGATCGAGAGCACAGTGGGGAGGGCGTTTGCCTTGCACGCGGCCAACCCGGATTCGATTCCCAGCATCCCATAGGGTCCCCCGAGCACCGCCAGGGGTAATTCCTGAGTGCAGAGCCAGGAGTAACCCCTGTGCATCGCCGGGTGTGACCCAAAAAGAAAAAAAAGTCATATTTGAAGGAAGAGAGGGTAGATTTTCTGTGCTCCCGGGATGCAGGGAGAAGGAGCTTGCCCATGGCAAGGGCCCCCTGCCTCACAGAGCTCGTGTCATTAATAACGGCCACGCTGGTGCCTGGCTCCCTCCCACACCCCACTAGACAGACGGTGGGGTCCGGGCCGTAAGGAAGGAACTGATCACTGAAGCACAGCCCTGTCCCTCGGGTGGCGTAGCTGCAGCTGGGAGCTCTGCCCCTTCGCCTCCCTTCCTGAGTTCCTCTCCCCTCTCCCCTCTCCCCTCTCCCCTCTCCCTTCTCCCTTCTCCCCTCTCCCCTCTCCCCATGGGAGCTCGGCCCCTTTGCCTCCCTTCCTGAGTGCCTCTCTCCTCTCCCCTCTCCCCTCTCCCCTCTCCCCTCTCCCCTCTCCCTGCTGGGAGCTCGGCCCCTTCACCTCCCTTCCTGAGTGCCTCTCCCCTCTCCCCTCTCCCCTCTCCCCGCTGTCCCCTCTCCCCGCTGTCCCCTCTCCCCACTGTCCCCTCTCCCCTCTCCCCTCTCTCCTCTCCCCTCTCCCCTCTCCCCTCTCTCCTCTCCCCTCTCCCCTCTCCCCACTCCCCTCTCCCCTCTCCCCTCTCCCCTCTCCCCTCTCTCCTCTCTCCTCTCTCCTCTCCCCTCTCCCCTCTCCTCTCTCCTCTCCCCGCTGTCCCGTTTGTCCCATTTGTCCCCAGCATCTCTGGGACTCTCTTCCCCCTCTGCTGATCCCTGTGTCCTGGTGCCTGCACTGCCTGCCTTGTCCGCCCGTCCTGCCTTGTCCGCCCGTCCACCCTCCCGCTGCCCCCTCTTTGTCCATCCTTTGTCTCTCCTGCTCCTCTCTCCCTCAGCCCTGCTGGCCCTCGGGCTCTGGTGCCGTCCTCTCTTTGTTCCCTCCACTCTGCTCCGTGCAGAGCTGCCTTTGTTGGCCCTCTTGGTCTCCACGGCCTCCTCGCTCCTCTGCAGTTCCCTGCGCGGCCTCTGCCGCCACCTCTCACCCACCCTTGCACAGATGAGTCGCGGCTGCCGAGTCCCGTGCCCGAGGTCCCCAAACTGCGCAGAGACGCCCGCGGGTGCCACAGAGGGACCGACTCGCTGGAGGTGCGGCGTTACCGGCGTCAGACCAGGCGGTTCACAGTGGCAAGCTCGGTGCTGCCGAGGACAGTTGGGGACGTGGTTTTTCACTGCTCCCTGAGATGTGGGGCGAGGACGGGGTGGCCCGGTGACTCCAGCCTCTTGGAAGTCTCCCCAGCAGGACACGCGGATTCTCTAGTTATCAAACTATTAACTAGTTAGTGAATAGGAGTGTGAGATATTTCCTCTGGTCGGGGCGGGGGGCGGGGGGGCACCATGAAAGAATTCCTGGGCCAGGGGCTGGGAGATAGGTCAGAGCTTGTGCACCCGGGCTAGATCCACACACGGTTGGGAGTGAGCTCTGAGCCCTGAGCACTGAGCCGGGAGTAGCTCTTGAACCATGGCTGGGTGTGGCTCAACACCCCCTCCCCCCGAAATTACTGGGACAGATTGTATGTGATTCAGGGAGCTTCTGGGACTTTGTCCCCAGATTGTGTCCAGGCCGATGGATATTGTGTTTCCCTGAACTACAGTGGGGGGGATTTTAGGGGGGGCTGTAAAAGGCATAAACTCCCTAATCAGGGCTGCTCCAGGCTGGGGGAGAGAAACTTCTGGAGATGGTGTCCGAGCAGGAAGCACCGTGCCCCTTTTCGAGGGACATGACCAGCCCACGGCCTCCCTGACCCTGCTGGTCCCACCCCTGCCTCGCGCCCTCGACGGTCCCCCGGGCCCCGCCATGTCCCCAGGCCTGCGGTTCCCTTTCGAGGGACTCTCAGTTCCGGGAATCATCAGACAAGGACCTGGTGAAGCCGGAGGTAAGCGTGCAGGTGGGAGGGCTCCCCTGGGCGACGGAGGTGATGTCCTCGCCGCCGTCCAAAAGCTCCCGGGCCTTATCCCCTGGAGACTTACTATTAGTAGTAGTATTGCTGAGGTCCTGTGGTTCGAAGTACTGTCCACAGGAATCCCAACACCACATCCTCCCTGGTGGGCCCCTCCCTTCCCCCAGGACGCCAGTTTCACCCCCTCTCAGCGCCTCCCCCCACCAACTCTGTTGCGTGCCTCAGTTTCCCCTCGGTGCCTTTGCCCCTCTGGTGCCCGCTGGCTGTGTGAGGGAGCTCCCCCGGTCCCCCTCCTCCTGGCTGGCTTCTCGTCAGCTTCGCGCCTCCCCCCACCAACTCTGTTGCGTGCCTCAGTTTCCCCTCGGTGCCTTTGTCCCTCTGGTGCCCGCTGGCTGTGTGAGGGAGCTCCCCTGGTTCCCCTCCTCCTGGCTGGCTTCTCGTCCGCTTCGACACTAGACCTAAGTGTCTGTCAGCTCTGCTCCCCTTCCTGGAAGCCAGAACGGGAAGGACGGGCGGAAGCTTTAGCGCGCAGCCTGGTCTTCCTGGTGACCATCTGGGCGCCACCGAGCGTCGTCCCCACATACAGGGCCGTGAGTCCTCTGCCGATCCAGGCCCCAGTGCTGGAACTCTGGACGACACCGAAAAGACGCCAGTGCCGGGGACATGTGTGGGCTTTGGGAGTTTTGCGCAGGGAACTGGGGACAGAGATGATTCCCGTCTCTTCCTGTCCCTTCCACAGTTCCCGAAACCCATCCTAAGGTTTCCTGTTGACCTCAGGTAGAACCTGAGAAGGTCTCTGGCCCGATTCAGTCTCAGCTCTTAACGTTAAACCTTTCCGGGTCAGCTTGTCTGGAGAACAACATGGGCGTTTCTCAAAAAACTAGAAATTGAGCTCCCATTTAATCCAGCAACACCACTTCTGGGCATATATATCCTGGAGATGCAAAATAAATACAGTAGAAATGACATCTGCACTTGTATGGTTTTTTTTGTTTGTTTGTTTTTGGTTTTTGGGTCACACTCGGCGTTGCACAGGGGTTACTCCTGGCTCATGCACTCAGGAATTACTCCTGGCGGTGCTCAGGGGACCATATGGGATGCTGGGAATCGAACCCGGGTCGGCCGTGTGCAAGGCAAACACCCTACCCACTGTCCTATTGCTCCAACCCCTGCACTTGTATGTTTATTGCAGCACTATTTGCAATACCAGAATCTGGAAAAAACCCAAGTGCCCGAGAACAGATGACTGGTTAAAGAAATTTTGGTACATCTACACAATAGAATACTATGCAGCTGTTAGAAGAGATGAAGTTTGTATATAAGTGGATCAACATGGAGAGTATCATGCTAAGTGAAATGAGTCAGAGAGACAGGGGGACAGACAGAATGACTGCACTCATTTGTGGAATATAAAGTCAAACATTCCGATTCTAACACCCAAGGACAGTAGAGATAAGGGTCAGGAGGGTGGCTTTACAGCTTGGAAGCCGGCCTCACATGTTGGGGGGAGAGGCAGCTGGGATGGAGAAGGGACTTCTAAGTGAATGAGGGTCGGAGGGCTCACTCGGGATGGGAGATGCGCGCTGAAAGTAGGCTATGGACCAGACGTGATGGCTACTTAGTACCTGTATTGCAAACCATAACACCCAAAGGGAGAGAGAGAAAGAGGGAAGGTGCCTGCCACAGAGGTGGGGGGTGGGAAGGGGTGTCGGGAGGGATATTGGGAACATTGGTGGTGGAGAAGGGGCACTGAACATGGGTGCTTGATCATTGTATGACTGAAATGTAATCACGAAAGTGTGTAAATCTATAACGATCTCACGATGAGTCATTAAAAAATGATTAGTGCTGTCAAACAAAGAAAAAAATCTCTCTGGGATTGCATGCATGACTTATTGGTCCAGAACTAACGCCCACTTTCCCCCAGAAAATGCCCCAGTGTACAGATCCTAGGCTCTGGCAGGGGGCCCAGCACCTGCGGGAACATGGAAGGTGTTTGCTCCGTTATCTGCATCTTCATACTCACAAGAACGGCCTGGAACCTGCAGCGCTTCCCATAGGATACTTGGGCACACATTTTCTAAACGACAGAAACGGGCAACACTTAAAAAAAGTGACAACTTTCATTTTGTTGTTTATTTGGGGGGGAACATATCTGGGGTTGCTCAAAGGCTACTCCTGGCTCTACTCGGGGATCACTCCCCACAGTGCCCAGGGGCCATCGGTGGACCCCAGGGTCGAGCCTGGGTTGGCGGTGTGCAAGGCCAGCATCTCGCCCCTTAACGCTCCCTCTGGGCTCAGCTGACATTTGTATCAATAAAAATATTCAGCTTCTAAGTAAAGTTGAGGATCTCAGAAATCTTCATCTGCCACTATAAGCTTGAGATTTCCAATAATATTTTCTCTTGAGACTAGTAATGATATTAAATGATACTGTTTTAAAGTATTCACTGTATCACTGTCATCCCGTTGTTCATCAATTTACTTGAGTGGGCGCCAGTAAGGTCTTCATTCGTCCCAGCCCTGAGATTTTAGCAGCCTCTCCTTACTCGTTTTTCCCAACGATTGGATGCTCTTTCAGGGTCAGGGGAATAAGACTGTTATTGTTCCTGTACTTTGCATATCGAATACACCATGGGGACCTTGCCAGGCTCTTCTGTGTGGGTGGGATACTCTCAGTAGCTTGCTGGGGTCTCCGAGATATATATATATACATATATATATATATACATATGTGTATATATGTATATATATACATATATATACATATATACACATATGTATATATATGTGTATATATTTCCTTTTATGATTTTAAAATATTATATAATGAAATGTGGCAACTGAGAAAGTTGATCTGACTTAGCGAACTGATACTTTCCACATGACCAGTGATACTGAAAAATTATGAATGGGTACAGGACCCATTCCAAGTGTAGGATAGTTAGTGATTTTTCTCCCCCAATCATTCTTGGGGGGGGGGGGTTGCTTCTGAAACGGTGATCGTTATTATCCATGATGAGATGTCAGCTGCTTTAGGACATATAGGTGCCTTCCTGCTCTCCACCCAGAGTGATCTTTGGTAAATAAATTTTAACATCAGATTATGAAAAGCTGTTACTTAATAGTTAACCCTATGAAAAGACACATCACAGCTAATCTGACGAAGCTGCCACTTGCTGGCTTCTGGTGTAGAGTATCTATTACTGGAAAGTGAACCGGTTTCTCTGAAGCGGATATTAGATCGTTCCCCTCTCCCGCGACATAACGTGTGCAAACTTATCCTTCCTTCATGGTTTTGGGGACTTCTGGTTTGGGGATCACTCCTGGGGACGCTTGGGGGACCGTGCCACCTCGGGGATCGAACCCAGGTCTCTCTCATGTGAAGCGCACACCCCAGCCCTCTCCAGGGCCCACGTTTTCTCTCCCCATCTCTCGCTTCCACGGTTGCGTGTGGAAGCGGCCGGCCCGGGACACCTGGCTCTGGCGGAACTTGGGAGAGAGCTGGGACAAAGGCGGCACTCGGTGCCACCGCGCCTTCCAGTTTCTCTCATTCCAGAATTCCGTTCCTCTCGTTCTCTCAGTTTTTCATAAAACATGAAGAACTTAACGGCAACGCATTAATGGATGTTAGTTTTCTAACGAATGCACCGCTAAATGTTCATGTGTCTTTGAGTTTCAGTGTGGGCGATACTCAGAGATGTGATGGAGACAAGCAGTCGCACTTGGGGGTCTCTGTGATTGTTCAGGGTGCCCAGGCTTTTGGGGAGCAGGGAGGCAGCTCAGAGGTAGAGCCCTCACCTCACTTTCGGTCCCCAGCACTCAGGGTGAGTGAAAAATCACCCCCACTCGGGTCAGCCTTCTGCTGTAGGTTTCTAGTCAAGATTTCCCAGCCTGCCCCCAAATGCTTCCAAAAACCCCATCTCTTGTCTTGCTCAAAAACTGCACTATTGGGGGGGGGGGGCTGGAGCGATAGCACAGCAGGGAGGGCATTTGCCTTGCACGCAGCCGACCTGGGTTCAAATTCCAGCATCCCATATGGTCCCCTGAGCGCCGCCAGGGGTGATTCCTGAGTGCAGAGCCAGGAGTGACCCCTGTGCATTGCCGGGTGTGACCCAAAAAGCAAAAAAAAAAAAAAAAAAACTGCATTATGGGGGCTGGAGCAATAGTACAGCGGGGAGGGCGTTTGCCTTGCATGCAGCTGACCCCGGTTCGATTCCCAGCATCCCATATGGTTACCCTGAGCACCGCCAGGAGTAATTCCTGAGTGCAAAGCCAGGAATAAACCCCCTGTGCATTGCCGGGTGTGACCCACGAAGAAAAAAAAAATCAAAAACTGCATTGTCTGTCAGGTCAAACTTACACCACTTGGTTCTCAGTTGCGTTGATCCCAGGGTAATTTTCTCGCCTTGCTTCCCAGCCCGGGACTTCCCCCTGGAAACGCAGTCATTCTATTTATTGAGTTGATTTTTGCTGTGACCCTCCCTCGTCGAAATCCGCTGCACCTTGCCTGCAGGAATGCTCACCATTTGAATGTTTATAGATACATTTAATCATTCCCGTTCCCCTACAGTCTGCTGTAACACTCCTGGCCCAAACCAGTATTTCCTTAATTCTCCTCCGCTTATTTTTCCCTCCTGGCACTGACAGCCTTTTAATTTGTATTGCAGTTACCTGTGTGTGTGTGTCATTTAATAGCTGTGAAAATACGGAGCTGCAAGGTTGCTAGCGCTTTCTCCTGATACGCTTTACTGGCTTTATAGTAAGAGCTTAAGAGCTCGTTCTTGTTTTATTTTTTAAAAATTTTTTAAGAGCTCGTTCTTTTATGGAGCGTATTACTCTGTATTAATTATGCAACTATAGAAAAGGGCTTTCTTTCTGTTCTCTGTATGAAGTTGGGTAGATAACGTCAAGGTTTGTAGGCTACTTTTTCACTTTCAGCTTTAATCTTTTTAAATCATGAAATGAACATCTGTGTAGGTAAGAGTTCAGTTCTGTCCTTTCTCACAGCTTACTTTATATTTGGAGCACTACTTCCTAAATTATGATATATACTTTACAGATAAGACTACTTTAATTACTGTATTCTACTTAGTCTATTCTACGTTAATATTGGTTATTTTAATGTGCAATAGAAAAACATCAAAAAAAAAAAAGAAAAAAAGAAAAACATTACACCAGCATCGCATTTTGTTGAGCAAAATGTATTATTTTAACTGTAGACGTGTTCTAGAATTTAAGGATTTTTAACGTAACCTGCCATCTTTTCCCATAATGAAGCTAAAGAAATTATAACAGAAGTGTTTTGTGATTGTTATGTTTAGGTAAATGTATCGGATTTTCTAGAAGTTAAGGATTTTTAACTTAACCTGCCATCTTTTCCCATAATGAAGCTAAGGAAATTATAACAGAAGAAGTATTTTGTGATTGTCATGTTTAGGTAAATATTTGGATTTTCTTAAAAGCGTGTTCACCAGTGTCACCCCTCCCAAACCAGGGACAGTCATAACTTCTGTCTCCTGAGGCTTGTGTAGGTCGATTTTCCCAGGACGGTGCCGGGGAACCAGGGCTGACCTCGCGGCTGGACCCGGGGTTGTCTGTCCTGCGGCTTCTTCGTCACATCTGCACTTTGCCCTCTCGGACTGTTGGCTGAGTGGAAAGAACAAGTCTCTGTGCGTCTCCGTACACCAGTGCCCCCTGGGGTGCAGTGACACACCAGAAACCGTTTCTTGGGTTCTTTACTGGCTGAGTCCAACGGGCACATTTTGGTTCCTGGTTACACACGTTGTTCGTATCAGACGTTCCCCTTTCATATATGGGCCGGCAGGAGCAGCTTGAGCCTCTCCCTCTCTCTGTCTCTGTCTCCCCATCTGTCTCTGTCTCTGTCTCTGTCTCTCTCTCTCTTTCCCCTACCTCTTCCTTCCCTTCTCCCCCCACTTTGTCCGTCTCCCTCCTTCCCTCCCTCCCTTTGCTTTCCCAGCAGTGGGGATTGAACCCGCTCATGCACTTCACTTCTCTCACGTTGCAGTTATTTTTATCTGGAAGGGAGTTGGGCTTAAGTTGAGCTAGTCAGAAGACAGTAAGTCTCCTAGGAACTGTAGTATTGTGACAAGGGCCCCCTAGTGCATTGCCGCTTGCTCTGCAGTCGCCCAAGTCTGGAAGCAGCCCCCCTGCCCCTTAACAGTCACTGGATAGAGACCGTTCTGCACAATGGAATATATATTCCTGGTCATAAGGAGAGAAAAAGTCATGCAGGTTCCTGTGAAGTCGATGGATTTGGAGAGGATCACGCGCGGGGAAGTCAGTCAGAGGGGGAGGAACAGACTCCAAATGGTCTCTCTCGTGTGGGAGAGATCTTGCAGGGGGCTATCTGATGCCCAGTGAGAGCAGGAGTCAGAGCAGGGGTGCTGGTCTTCAGTGGGAAGCTTTGCACTGGGGCAGAATTGGTGGTCAGTTAGGGAAGGGGACCCTGAGACAGTGGTGGAGGGGAAAGTGCCTGCCAAAGAGGGGTGGGGGTGGTGGATGGGGAGCAGGAGGGAAACTGGGGACACTGGTGCAAAGGAATGGACACTGGGAAAGGATTGTTGTTGGAGTGATAAATATCTTTGCAACTTTGTAACTTATGGTGATTCAGTTAAAGCGCGCGCGCACACACACGACCCTATAGTTTCAGCTCCACTTGGCCCTGAGCTAACTGTTCCTCTGTGGTCCTTTGATGCCCACTAGGTCGTAAATCAGGGGAATGGTTTGAGAGCCTGACGGTACCCTTTCCGGCTTCAGACTCTTGTGCAGTGACTCCCACCGGCCTCGTTGTGAGAGTTGAAAGCAGGCAGTTCTCACATGCCCCGACCCTCTCGATGTATACCAAGCACAAGGACCCCCCCTCTTTTTTTTTTTTTTTTTGCTTTTTGGGTCACACCTGGCGATGCACAGGGGTTACTCCTGGCTCTGCACTCAGGAATCACCCCTGGTGCTCAGGGGACCCTATGGGATGCTGGGAATCAAACTCCGGTCGGCCATGTGCAAGGCAAACACCCTCCCCGCTGTGCTGTGGCTCCAGCCCCAGCACAAGGACCCCTTTTGGAGACGATTAGCCATCTGCCCTCGGGGACACGTGGGGACATGACTCACTCAATAACGTCTTAGAAAAGGCCTGGATAAATTAGCTATAATTTAGAGAAAATTACAAGATAAATAGTAATCCCGGCTTATATAAACTGTTTAGTCATTCCATCTCACTTTGAGGTAGACGCCATAAGTGCTCTTGGATGAAATGCCAGTCGTGGAAGCTGGGTGCGTGTCTAAAGGTTGGTTAAAGTCGCTGCTGTTCGCGCTTCCCCTTCCTGTACATGCTTCCAAAAGTTTATTCCCACCCCCCTTAGATAACTCTTCTGCCATCCGCAGCCCTGGGTTCCTCGTCCACGCTGAAGTGAGCTTTAACACCACGGACTCATTTTCCCCGAGGCTAAACGGCCACCTCACAGAACGTGCTCTTTCAAGGCCACACTTCTCGGGTTGTAAATTGGTCTGCGGATGATAGGACTAGATTGCCTTCTATAGGTTTTTAATTTCACCACCATTGATGGAATGGTTTTTATGGAAATCTGTTCCTTCCGTGGTAGCTTTAATAATCGCCTCATCAATTATGGGGGAAAGTGACTCGGGGAGGTAGGGAATAACACTTCAAGGGATGCCCTTCAGGGCCGGAGCGATAGCACAGCAGGGAGGGCATTTGCCTTGCATGTGGCTGACCCGGGTTCGATCCCCGGCATCCCATAGGGTCCCCCAAGCACTGCCAGGACTAATTCCTGAGTGCAGAGCCAGGAGTGACCCCTGAGCATTGCTGGGTGTGACCCAAAAAGATTAAAAAAAAAAAAAAGCTCTTAGAGTCAGAGTTGGCTAGTGGGTGTAGGATGACATTACTTTGCCCTTTCCCTCCTTGCCACAAGTAGCTTGCCCCGTTTTACCCAGAGTTTAGGCTTACCCCAGTCTCACCCATCAAGGTGTTCCCGAATCTCTCCCATCCCTTTGTTTAGCTATAATCACTTCTCCATGTTCTCTTCCCCAAAAGAGTTAATCCTCGGCTTTCCCTTAATCTGACTCTGCTAATTTGCAAGGTCAGACCTTCCTAGGATACTGAATTTATATTATATAAGTTAATATTGCCTTTCTCCTCTTCTTGTGCCTTTTGAATTATTTACTTTAAAGCTATGACTGTTTTGTATAGACACAAGAAGACAATATTATGTTTTTATAACTTGGGAATTAATTGGCCTCGAATATTCCCTCCCGGGCATCTGCTTTCTCCACTTAAGCCTCAGTTGCCCTCAGTTCCTAGCACCCCAAAGCAGGGTCCCCAACGTGGGACAGGAAGGATCCAGGGCAAGCGGTGAGTTATGTGCTACCCTGGCATCGAGATGGGCCTGGCCAAAGTGCCTAATTCTTAACTATAAGTTAAGAGCTTGATCATAGACAAATGCTGTCATGATCCAATAGTAATTATGAGACTGGGACCCTGCCAGGGATAGGAAAGACTGATCTGGCCTGAGGACTGTAGTCTGAGATTGAGATGGCCCCAGGAGAGCAATTCTATAAGCTTTAATGCATCTCTTATTGTGTCCATACAAAATAATTAATATTATGAATTCTTATATGTTTGCTGGCTGAGGAGAAGAGAAACACATTCATGGGACTCCGCCCTTGGGCAGATCCTCCTGCTGAAAGAGAATTAAGTCCTAGGAGAAGCATCCCCTAAGGGAAAGGAATCTTACCCTATTGATGGTGACCACACCTATGTGTACGCCCCAACCCCCTCATGCTGTGGAGATTTAACTAGGCTGTAAGAGTGGGTTGGGGGGCCAGATCCACGGGGGCGAGATCCAGGAGAGCGGGAGAGAAGCGGAGGGAGAGAATGAAATAAACGGATCGAGCAACCAGTTTGGCCTTCTTCTTCCGTCCGTCGCCTGCCCTCGACTGACAGCACACAGAGCGGTTCTGGGGCACCGGACGTGGGCGGTGAGACAGAGCCGCCTAGAGAGCCCGAGAGTGCACTCGCCCCTCGGCGTTCTTTAGTTTTTTACACTCTTCTTAGAGTCAGAGTTGGCTAGTGGGGAATGTTTTTTCATTTCTTTATCTTTCAAAGGCCTTACAAGTTTTGTCCGGAGCATTTTATCTGGGTAATTGTAATTATAAGGCAGGAGACCAATAAAACTCAAGTTTGTAACAAATCAAGAAGTCAGAAGACCAGGAGACGTTTTTCTTTTTTTTTTTTTAATTAATTTATTCTTTTATTGAATCACCATGTGGAAAGTTACAAAGCTTTCAGGTTTAAGTCCAGTTATACAATGCTCGAACACCCATCCCTTAACCAGTGCACATATTCCACCGCCAAGAATCACAGTATACCTGCTCCCCAGGGAGACGTTTTTCATTAAGGCCTTTGTGCATTGGCTGAGCAGAAAGGAACACTCCTAAAATCCCCTGGTCTCTCCCTGG
Organism: Sorex araneus; assembly: GCF_027595985.1. Taxonomy (NCBI): domain Eukaryota; kingdom Metazoa; phylum Chordata; class Mammalia; order Eulipotyphla; family Soricidae; genus Sorex; species Sorex araneus. Next base: position 166,025,496 of record NC_073313.1, read on the forward strand.
TCCTGTGTTAGGAATTCTTGCAGGTATTTGTATATCTTGAAAGACTATTACAAAGTTCTGTGTGTACACTAAATGAACACACGAAATGTAGTTGTACACTCGGACTTATTTTCTCTTTGAGGAAGATTTTATTTTTAAAATGAGGAATTAAATGCTTTCTCTGGTTTGTATCAGAATGTACATTGGAATTGTTCCTAGTGAGAGTTTTTCTGGGTCTTACAGCAAATGGTCTGGGGGGGTGGGGGTGGAGGAGAGATTTTCAAAATAGTTCTCAGATGGTCTTGTTTTGTTTCATGATAGTATGATGGAATATGTTGGCATAGATAATGTGGCGTTAAATTTAAGCTCAAGAGACCGAAGCAGGAAGGGCACCTGCCTTTCACGTGGCTGACCTGGGTTCGATCCCTGCCATCCCATAGGGTCCCCTGAGCCCACCAGGAGTGGTCCCTGAGTGCAGAGCCAGTAGTAACCCTGAGCACTGTGGGGGATGACCCCTCCAAAATAATAATAATCAGGATGATGATGATGATGATGATGATAATCAGGATGATGATGATGATGATGATGATGATGATGAAGAAGAAGACTTGTTCCCTGTTCTGGTCCTAGAGTTCATTGTCTTTCCCCACGTTTTTTTTATTGAGAAGCTTACGTTGCCTGATAGGTCTTAAACATGGCAAACCTGCAGAGATTCAGATACAGTAATGTTCTGTTTCTAACAAAAAGTTTGTAAATATGATGCAAAAATAACTTTCAGATAATTTTGTCAACTATGTACCTAATTGTACAGTACATAACATCTGATAACGGCACTTAGCAAAGGAACGATGAATAAAAAGGCTAGTAACATACTCCAGTCGTTCTTAGGACAGTTGTCTAAATCTCTGGGAAAATTCTAAAAAACACTCAAAGGCTTTCTTAAATTTCCTCCACATTATTTGCTGCGTTAGTGTGGCAACACTGGTTTCCTAACAGATCAGTGTAAGGCTCAGTGATTTAACATAGCACTGTATCACTTGTCATCCCGTTGCTCATCAATTTGTTTGAGTGGGCACCAGTCACATCTCCATGGTGAGACTTGTTGTGACTGTTTTTGGCATATCAAATATGCCACAGGGAGTTTGTCAGGCTCTGCCGTGCGGGCGGGATACTCTCAGTAGCTTGCCAGGCTCTCTGAGAGGGGCCGGGGAATCGAACTGGGTCAGTTGCATGCAAGGCAAACGCCCTACCTGTTGTGCTATTGCTCCAGTCCAGTGATTTAACATAGTGGTTTAATTCTTTTTTTTTTTTCCCTGTTTTTTTTTTGGGGGGGGGGGTGTCACACCCCCCAAAATGCTCAGGTGTTTTCCTGGCTCTGTGCTCAGGAATCACTCCTGGCAGTGCTGGGGGACCCCATGGGATGCTGGGGATTGTACCCCGGTTGGCCGTGTGCAAGGCAAACGCCCTCCCCGCTGTGCTATCGCTCCAGACCCAGCAGTTTAATTCTCACTCACACAACAAAAGTCCATAGTGGGGAGTTGGCAGGATAGTATAGTGGTTAGCCTTCTGCATGAATGATCCTGGTTTAACCCCAGCCCCATATATAGGGTCCCCGGTGCACTGCCAGGATTAGACCCTGAGTACTGCACGTGTGGCCCCAAGTCCCGCTCCCCCCAACTCTCCAAAAAAAGAAGTCACTTCCATTCAGGTCTTTTGCTTTTTTTTTTTTTTTTGGATCACACCTGGCTCTGCACAGGGGTTACTCCTGGCTCATGCACTCAGGAATTACCCCTGGCGGTGCTCAGGGGACCATATGGGATGCTGGGATTTGAACCCGGGTTGGCCGCGTGCAAGGCAAACGCCCTACCCGCTGTGCTATCTCTCCAGCCCCCCCATTCAGGTCTTTTGGCCAGAACTCTGTCACATGATCCCACCTAATTGCAGAGAAAGTGGAAACACTGTTTACTTGTGTCCGCAGGCAGAAGAGGGGCCGGTTCTGTCCACACCGACACTTAGGCAGCTCGCTGATGTGTAAAGTGATGTGGTCAGTCGCCTCCATTGCCCCTCCGCTTGCAGGAGCTTGGTTGCCTTGAAACAAAGGACTCGGGAGACAGACAGACAGACAGACAGACAGGCAGACAGGCAGACAGACAGGCAGACAGACAGCGAGCCAGGAGATGGGAAAGAGGTGCTTTATATCTGGCAGTACGGCTCACTCAGTCCCCTGCAGGAAAATAGTCAGAGGGCCCGGCAGACGGTTCTGATGGTGGGGCACATGCCCTGCACGCACAAGACCCCTCGTTTGGTTTCCGGAACCCCACACCCCATCAGCCACTGCCAGATACAGCCGGAGGGGGGGGGCTGCTCTGAAGCACCGTGTCACAGGCCATTTGAATCACCGAATCACTCCTGGTGGTGCTCAGGGGAACCTATGGGATATCAGGGATCGAACCTGGGCGGGCCATGTGCAAAGGCCTGTAGGCATTGCTTGGGAGACGCCCTTGCCCCCAAGACAAAAGTGTCATTTTATCTCGGCCAGGGTCCCCAGTTTCCCTCTCCCGGTCTCATCTCCTCGCCCGTCCTGTCCCCCTTCTCTCAGGCAGTTTGCTTCCTCCTGGAGACCAGCTCTCAGTTCCGGCAGCCTTTGGGCACTTGCTCTTCCCTGCAGTGCTCCCACCCCGCAATGAAGAGGTCAGGCCACGCCTGTCCCTTCCCTCCCGCCCGCACTTGGCGTGATTCTCTCAGGCGCCAGCAGCAGGTGGCAGGGTTCCGGCTCTCCTTCCAGCTGTGTAGTATTCCACTTCGTGCGTATACCCTGTGGATCCGGCTTGCATTATTGTTATTGTTGTTGTTGTTGTTATTTGGGTTTGGGGGCTCACTCCTGGCTCTGCGTCTGAAGTTACTCCTGGCGGTGCTCAGGGGGGATGCTGGGGTGTTGAGGCTAGAACCCCGCCTGCTGGACCATCTCTCCAGCCCCCAGATCTCTGTGTGTGTGTGTGTGTGTGTTTCTTTTTGGGTCACACCCGGCAATGCTCAGGGCTGACTCCTGGCTCTGCACTCAGGAATCACTCCTGGCGGTGCTCGGGGGATCCTATGGGATGCCGGGGATCGAACCCGGGTTGGCCGTGTGCAGGGCAAACGCCCTCCCCGCTGTACTGTCGCTCCGGCCCCTCAGTGACATGTTTTAATATGCTCTAGAGCTCTCATTTAGCAGTCCCGTCAACCTGTAGCCCTTAGGAAGTGATTTCGTGGTATCAAGTGAGCTGCTCCATGACGTAACTGACTTAAAACATGTTCTCTTTGTCTTGTGAGCGATAACTGCATTCCTGGGTATCAACTAGCTATGACCATTGAAATTTTGGGGTGTTTTGGACACTGGGTGCTTAGAGCCATTCCCAGCTCTGTGCCTCCAGCAGTTTTTGGGGGAGGGGGGGACATGTGGTATTGGGGGTTGAACCCGGATCTCTTGCATGCAAAGCTTGTGCTCAGCCCATTGAGCTGTGTCTCCAACCCCACCACCACTGAGAAATTTTTAATGATTTTTTAAAAAAATTTTTTTTTTGAAGAATAGATCTATTATAAGCTCTTTCCCCTGTGCCTTGTTTCTGTGAACGAACGCACTTATAAATGGTGGAAGCTTCTATATAACATAACTCAGAAATCAAGGGGGAAAGTGATTAACATAGAAATGCAGCATAACAGCAACCTTCCAACCCCTGAAACATGTTCCAACATCTTCCTGCCATCGCAGACCATTGTTAGGTTAATTACATAACTGAGTTCCAGAGTTAATGCTCCAGTCTCTGTGCTCAGGGTGTCATTTGGTTATAGAAGGTGCCAGGAGGAATTCCTCCAGTCAACCCGGCAGGATCCACAGACAGGAGCTGCCTTTGTTTAATGCCTTGGTGTAGCCACTTCCTCCCAGAACCGGTTCCTGTCCGGTTCCAGCCTTGGACGCACGGCTCTGGGGGGAAAACCTCCATCGTCTCACGGATCTTGAACTTCTTCTGGAACCCTTTTTTGGTGTGGTTTGTCACCTGCGGGCCCAGTATTCCAAGGGGCCACCGGTAAAAATTTTAGGGAACTGGGGGGCTGGAGCGATAGCACAGCGGGTAGGGCGTTTGCCTTGCACGCGGCTGACCTGGGTTCGATTCCCAGCATCCCATAGGGTCCCCTGAGCACCGCCAGGGGTAATTCCTGAGTGCAGAGCCAGGAGTGGCCCCTGTGCATTGCCAGGTGTGACCCAAAAAAGCCAAAAAAAAAAATTTTTAGGGAACTGTGGTACAAGATTACAGAGCCAGCCAGTCAGATGAGGGCGGGCTCCCCTGGGAAGGAATCGGGTCAGAGGGGGACAGAGCTTGGAAAGGGTTGAAAAGCCACGGGTCCAGCTCTGTTCGCCCGAAGCCCTAGATGTTCTGGGTTCTCTCGACTGAGTCACCAACTCCCCGAGTTGTGCAGGGACGTCACCCACACAGGGCTCGAGGCGCATCTCTGGAGACGAGGCGATCTCAGGGATGTGGATCACAGAGCCAAAAAGCTGTTGCTGTCTGGATGTTGTGCATGGCCGTTAGGGCTGGTCAGTCTTCTCTGCTTTGATCCAGTTTTGCCCTTCTGCTGAGATGGAGAGGTGGGCGGGGATTCTCCTGTTAAATTAAAAAACAAATAAATCAACAGGGGCTGGAGCGATGGCACAGCGGGGAGGGCGTTGGCCTTGCACGCAGCTGAGCCAGGTTCGATTCCCAGCAAACCACAGGGTCCCCTGAGCACTGCCAGGAGTCATTCCCGAGTGCATGAGCCCTGTACATTGCCGGGTGTGACCCAAAAAGCAAATAATAATAATAAAAAAACAGTCAGGCTGCCAAATCCTGGAGTCAGGAGGGGGTCAGGAAAACCAGGAAGCCAGAATCCACGTGGGGCAAGAAAGGAGAGTCTTCAGCCACCAGTGAGACAGATATCCTGGGAGAAGAGGGAACCACGCGCTCGGGGTGTAAGAAGGCGACGTTCTGGCAAGGTCGGGAGGGGCCCGGAGAACAGAGGTCGAGAACCGTCGCAGAGCAGAGCACGCGCCCTGTCAGGACACTGCACGGGTGGCACCTCAGGCCCACAAACTTAACTTTTTTTTTTTTTTTTTTTGCTTTTCGGGTCACTCTTGGCTCTACACTCAGGAATGACTCCTGGCGGTGCTGGGGGACCCTATGGGATGTTGGGAATCGAACCCGGGTCGACCGCGTGCAAGGCCAACGCCCTCCCCGCTGTGCTATCGCTCCAGCCCCCTCCACTTTTAACTTATTGCAAGAAGCGTGTAGTGCTGAATTCCGCCAGCATTCATTCGTCTTCATGCTAACGTGCCTGGAAGATGTCACTTTTGTTATTTTGTCATTTAAGTGACTCAGGTCTGGCAGGCTCCTGGGGCTCCCCGAAGTCCCGATGCAGCCCCGCCTCTCAGAGGGTAAATAAGGATTTGTGGCGCTTAGGCCTGAGGTCGGCAGAATCTTGAGTAAGAAATTGGTAAGCCGCCGTTTTCACTTTAAGGAACCGAAATAAATACAGTTTCACTTAAACATGCCGCTGCTGGTTGAGGACGCGCGATAAACAATATTTAGCCAGAATCATCCCCCCAGATGCCATTAGTCAGTTCGTCCTCTCGAGACGGTTTCTTGCTTGCCTCTACTTTACTGACATTTCCTTTTCAGAAAAGAACGAACAGGAAATGTGTGTGCCCTTGATACTGTCAGTGGTGAAGTGTGCTGTGGATTTACCTTGGATTCTCAGAAGCGCTGTTTCGTTGATGTTGCACTGGAAACTTAAATTTCAGCACAGAATTAAACTTAAATTTGAGCAGAGCACTCCGTAGTTAAATGAGGATTGTCCATTTCAGACCTTGTGATTGACATTTACTATTTTGGGGTATTTTTTTTTTGTTTTGGGTTTTGGGGTTTTTTTGGGTTTGGTTTTTTTGTGTGTGTTTTCTTTTGTGGTTTTTTTTGGGTTTTTTTGTTTTGTTTTGTTTTGCTTTTTGGGTCACACCTGGCGATGCACAGGGGTTCCTCCTGGCTCTGCACTCAGGAATCACTCCTGGCAGTGCTCGGGGGGGCCTTATGGGATGCTGGGAATCGAACCTGGGTTGGCTGTGTGTCAGGCAAACGCCCTCCCCGCTGTGCTATCCCTCTCGCCCACATTTACTAGTTTAGATGATCACCTATAGGAACAGGGTGGTTAGTCTGTTTATTTCCGTCTAAGAGGTGAAAAACAAAAGACTCGAACATCTTTTCCACAGGCAGACATTTTAAAGACTCTGGATTCCCGCTGTCCAACTTGCTAAGTCCAATTCAGGACATGTTTCGATTCCGGTGTTGGTAGAACAACCGAAAGGGGGTGGCCAGTATGGTGTGGACGCCTGGGGTCGGTGAGAGTGCTGACGAGTCGGAAAGCACGGTTTGGGGAGCTTTAGGTGGAGGGGGACTGCAGGTTGCAGAAGCGACACTGAGGTCCCTAGGACGGAGGAGGGCCTTGGAGCGGCCAGTCCAGCGAGACATTGCAGAAGAGGGTCTGTTGAATCAGCAGCTCCTGGGTATTTGGTCAGGGCGGCCAAAGTTCAAGTGTTGGCTGACCAGTGGGCAGCAGGAGAGAGGAAGTCGGGGCACCTCAGAAGGCGACCGTGTTTGGAAATGGGGTCTCCGCCGACGTGCCGGGGCCCTGGATGTCTTGTCTCTAACGAGCTCCCAAGGAGTGACAGAGGTGCTCTTGATTGGTCCCTCGACTGCTCTTTTTTTTTTTTTTTTGCTTTTTGGGTCACACCAGCAATGCACAGGGGTTACTCCTGGCTCTGCACTCAGGAATTACTCCTGGCGGTGCTAGGGGACCATATGGGATGCTGGGAATCGAACCCGGGTTGGCCGCGTGCAAGGCAAACGCCCTACCCGCTGTGCTATTGCTCCAGCCCCCCTCGACTGCTCTTAAGGGAGAATTGGCATTTCATCTATTTTTATTGTGGGCTCATTGAATAATGCCTGTTGACAGAAGCGCTTATTATAAATACATATTATTGTCAGACCAGAGGCATCCTTTATTTTATAGTCCAGGTCTATGTGGAAGCAGATCAAATTGTGTCCCTTTAAAAGGTTTTAAACAGACCAGAGCGATCGTATAGAGAGAGGGTAGGACATTCATCTTGCAAGCAGTCAACCCGGGTTCAATCCCCTGCATCCCATATCATCCCCTGAGCACCGCCAGGAGTAATTCCTGAGTGTAGAGCCAGGAGTAACCCCTGAGCATCCCTGGGTGTGGCCCAAATACCCCCACCACCCCCAAAGGTTTGAAACAGATTTGGGCATTATATCATGTCTCTCTAAACGTTTGTTTAGAGACTTTAGAAAAATTAATTTCTAGGGGCTGGAGCGATAGTATACAGTGGGGAGGGCATTTGCCTTGCATGCAGCCGACCCGAGTTCAATTCCCAGCATCCCATATGGTCCCCTGAGCACCGCCAGGAGTAATTCCTGAGTGCAAAGCCAGGAATAACCCCTGAGCATTGCTGGGTGTGATCAAAAATGAAAAAAAAAGTTAATTTCTAGGTAACACCAAATTTTCTAAGAAAATACTAATTAATCCGATGCACTGACATGTTTCCCAAATAAAAACAGGCAGCATCTGTTGATTCAGTGAAGAGAAGGCAAGGTTGAGCTTCATCCATTAAATTTTAAACCAAATATTACTCATAAGTTTTATTGCAAACATCTCTCAAGTATCTGAACTGACATTTCCAGAATTTGAAGTGTTTGTTTTGTGTATAGTCACTAAATATTTTACGGCTTGATCCAGTAGGGAAAGCGGGATCTTAGCTGCAAGTCCCTCTTAAATTTTATCTCCCGTACAGTGATGCTAAATTCTGATAGTTATTTACCTTCACAGTAACTCCAAGTTAAACAGTTTTAGACTGACGTCTCTGTCAGCCCAGATGGTAGAGAGAACTTTCCAGGGCTTGTGCAGACTTCTTCCCAGCTCTTATCCCTGCTTCCTATGTTCCCCGAGCACCAGGCTAGGAGTAACCCCTGAGAACAGCCAGTTGTGGTCCAAAGTGCAAATAAGCAAATAAATAAGATTGTAAGAAATAGTTCAGAATCGTTGTCTTGGTGGCACATCCAGCAGTGCTCAAGGCTCACTCGTGGCTCTGTGCTCAGGAGTCACTCCTGGCAGAGCTCTGGGAACCGTATGCAATGCCCAGGATCCACCCGGGGTCAGCTGCGTGCAGAGCATGTGTCTTATCCCCTGGCCCACCTCTCCAGCCCTCAGAAGAGTTTTTGGTACACATGACGTCTTCTAATCAGTGGAATGGCCAGGAATTTTGTGATTTGCATTATGAGATATTTGGGGACGTTCTGCGGGCCCACAGGCCTCCTTCTTTCTCCATCCCTGAGCTGGCACACAGCCTTCTCTTTCCCACCCTCGGGCCCAGGGAGGTCCTCTCCTCTCAAGGCACTCGGCGGCCAGGCACCTGTGTCCACCAGGTGCCCTGTCTCCACAGAGTCTGAAACCTTGCCGTGATCTAGAGTAAGAAACCTGAGTGATGCCAGCAAGGCGAAGAAGAAATTTGGGGTGCCAGGGAAGAAGGCAGTGTGACGAAGCCTGCAGTGAAAGAATATGCGCTTTAAGGCCAAGGGACACGGCGGGGGGCAGTGATTCCAGGACCGAGAGCTCCAGCTGAGAGAGCGTCCTGGCGTTTCACGGAGCCCGAAGGAAGCCCAAGAGTACGTTATTCTCATCCCTGCAGGAACCTGGCTGTTCTGTTGAGAAGTTGCGGCCTCAGTAGTGCAGCATTAGCAATGGGGAAGCACCTCCTTTAAATGGCTTTTTTTTTTCTTTCTTTTTGGGTCACACTCAGCGATGCTCAGGGCTGACTCCTGGCTCTGCACTCAGGAATCCCTTCTGGCAGTGCTCAGGCCAGCCACGTGCAAGGCAAACGCCCTCCCTGCTGCGCTATCACTCCGGCCCTAAAGGGCTCATAAGAATAAGACATCAGTACGGTAGGGATGGGACGGGGAACAGAGAATATCCCCAGGACTGTCGGGGTCACCCCGAAATAACTGCAAGGCATTGGGACACCGAGTTGACAGGAGAAGTAAATATGAGACATAGAGTAAGGACAGCAGGCAATCAGCCTCCGAGTTGTCGCCAATACACCTAGAACCTGGTCTGGCTAGAAAAAAAAATCACCTTCCATATTGTCCATTATGGCACTTTCCGAAGAGAAAAGGCTTGAAATTCTTCCTTTCCCGTCTCGTTTCCCCATTTGCTGGGACATCATCTCTGTCACAGTGAATCTCTAAATTGTCAGTGTGGGGGCTGGAGCAACAGCACAGCGGGGAGGGCGTTTGCCTTGCATGCGGCTGACCCGGGTTCGATTCCCAGCATCCCATAGGGTCCCCTGAGCACCGCCAGGGGTGATTCTTGAGTGCAGAGCCAGGAGTAACTCCTGTGCATTGCCAGGTGTGACCCAAAAAGCAAACAAAAAAAAATTGTCAGTGTGACTTGATCGCTTGACACTTTCAGATTTTGGTTTTGTGTTGCGGCTTGTGCCTGGGGCCTCACACAGACTGGGCATGTCCACCCAAGCAAGGACACACGCCCTTGCAGAAACCGGTGAGCACTGCAGACGAGAGCCTGGCGGGTGGTCCCGTCGGGCCCCCAGACTTCGGGAATCAAAGGTGAAAATGCCAGAAGAGCGGAGTAAACCGAAAAGTCGCCCGTGTCTGTTGACCGTCCCTGCGAAGGGCGCGAAATTGAGGAGAAATTCTAATGGATTCCCTAGCTAGCCAAGAAGCCGCTCGTACTTCGTGGTCGGTTCACTGTGCTGCCACCCCGTAACGTCACGAGAACGTCAACCAGCATGGTGGCCGAGACGACTCACTCGTCAGTTTGCGGTTCCCAGACAGGTTCTCACGCCTGGCAAGGGCAGTGAGGACATTGCGAGCGCCAGTTGGCTCTGCAGAATTTGTAGGAGAGTTTTTATATATTGTCTAAGCCTGTGTCCACATCCCTTAGAATGAGCGTCCCGGCGTTTATAATAGGCGCGCACTCCCCTGGCCCACAGCAGCCCGCCCTGGGCACGGCGCGTCGGGAGAGCGTCCAGGAAATACGGCTCCGCCCTGACCTTCCCGTGGGCCTTTGCAGACGGACCTGGGGTATCTGCCCTGATTAGGAACACACTCAGGATCATGCTAGGTGACATGAGTCAGAAACAGAGGGACAGGGGGCTGGAGTGATAGCACAGTGGGTAGAGCATTGGCCTTGCACACAGCTGGCCCGGGTTTGAATCCTCTGTCCCCTCTCGGAGAGCCCGGCAAGCTACCCCAGTCCTCACACTGGTTTTTTCCTCATTGTCTTTTGGGTCACGTGGGTGGGACCAGAAGTAGCCAGGGACGTGGATGATCTGGGGCCTCCAAGCACCCGACTCTCCACAGCTGGGTGCTCAGGGAGTGCTGGGGCACCCGGGAGTAAACCGGCCCTGGTCCCTGGAGCACTCTCCGCCCCGCTAAGTAAAAGAGTAATAAAAGATCTACTGGTAGCATTTGCATTTTTTCTGTGTGCGTATGTGTGTGCGTGTGTGCCTGTGTGTGTGTGCATGCATGCATGTGTGTGCATGCATGAGTGTGTGTATGTGCATTTGTGTGTATGTGCATTTATGTGTGCGCATGTGTGTGTGTGCGCATGTGCATGTGTGTGTGTTTATATGATGATGATCACGGTGCCTCCCAGTCTCCTGCATTTCTTCAGAAATGAAAGTGCGGGTGACTTTGAGAGGTGATTGAAGTTCGCTCTGCAGCGGCAGGCATGCTCCCGCAGTAGAGCAGATGGCAGTAATCTCAGAAATTAATCTCCCCAGCATGTCTGGAGAGATTCCGTTGAAAGTGGAGGGGACGGTGAGCTCATCTTTCTCCGACTCTTGAAAATTGTCTCCATGGAGGAGGAAGAAGAAAGGAAGAGTTAATGTCCTTGGAGAGTAAGTGTGTCGCCCGTGAGTCTGGGGCCGGGAGCCCGGGCTCTTAGAAATACGGAGAGTGATATAATGAGAGCGTGTATAATGAGAGCATCGTCCCTGACACTTGGAGACGGGGCAAGGGGAAGGAGGTGGTCTGAGTTGGAGCGGGGCTGAGAGTGGAGCTGCACATAAAGGTCACACAGTCTTGGGCCAGAGAGATGGAGCAGAGGGGAGGGCATTTGCCTTCCACATGGCTGACCCGGGTTTGATCCCCGGCATCCCATATGGTCCCCCGAGCACCGCCAGGAATGATTCCTGAGCACAGAGCCCAGAGTCAGCCCTGAGCATCACCAGGTGTGCCCCAAAACTAAAATAATAGCAACTTTTTAAAAAAGTTGGACATTCAAACTTTAATCAACATTGACTCATACGTATAGCCTCAAATGCCGACCATGAACAGAAGAGGCTGGGGGGAAAAGGGGCATAAAGAACTTTACAAGGAAAAAACAAGGGACAGAGCGATAGCACAGCGGGGAGGGCGTTGGCCTTGCATGAAGCTGACCCAGGTTCGATCCCCAGCATCCCATAGGGTCCCCCAAGCACTGCCAGGAGTGATTCCTGAGTGCAGAGCCAGGAGTCAGCCCTGAGCATCGCTGTGTAAGACCCAAAAAGGAAAAAAAAAAAAAAAACAAAAAAACCAAGTATCTAAAGGATTATCCTTATTTGGGAAGTCTGACTAAGTTCATTGGTTCTCTTTAGCAGCATGGCAGGTGCTGAACTTATTTGGATTTGGAACATTAAGCCTATGCCTTGCTCCCTTTCCTGACAGTTGCAGCAACTTGTATTAAAAGTTCTCTGCTTGATTTTTGGCTTGTAAAGTCTGCACGATTTTTCATCTTCTGATTTTTTCTACAGTGTGTGTGTGTGTGTGTGTGTGTGTGTGTGTGTGTGTTAAGAGTTTTAGGAATTTCCTTGTTCCTCTTTTATTAACCGTACGACTCCTTGGTGAAAGCGCCTTGATAGTGGTGAAAAGGCGGAATTGACCGTGATTTTCAGTGAAGATGAACTTGCTTTGATCCACCAGACCCCAGAGGAAAGTACGTTCTCTGGCCTGTGCCTCAGTCCCGGCTCTATTGTGCAGTAAAACGAAAGGTGTCGCCCCCTCCCTCCCCCCTCCCCGGGAAACATAACAATTTCCCATTTTCACACCTTCTCTGGCTTGTCACTCGCTCAGCAGAGTGCCACTGTGCCTCTAGAATACTAAATGACCGCAAGAGGACTGAGAATGATGAACAAGAGTCTCACACGGCAGAACCCCAGACCCCAGTTCTCTAGTTTGGAATGGAAACACCGGTTTCCTAGCAGGGGCTTCCGTGGGGCCGGGGGTTTGCCTTCTCAGAAACGGAGTTGTCGGGGCAAACATCAGCACGCACGCACGCACGCGAGGGCCAGGGCTCTGGCCGATGCTGATAGAAGACTGTATTTCAGATTGCCTTGTTGACATCTCTGGGGTTCGTTGGGGGGCCAGTCCCAGAGGTGCTCAAGGCGGGCTCCTGGCAGTGCTCAGGGGACCGTTTGTGGGGCAGGAGGTGGAGCTTGGCCACCTGGAGCCCCCACACCCCCCACCAGGCTGCCCTGGACTCTGGGCTGGGGGGTCGGGGTCTGAAGATGCCGAGAGCTAGGGTCCTGGGGTGACCTTTCCATGAAGGTCCCCAGCAGGTGGACGCAGTGGTGCTTAAGGACCAGGTGGCTCTTGGGCGGTGAGACAGGCACCTCTGACCCCGCAGCTGTTGGCCCAACCTTGAACTTCTGTCACACTACTACTAACACTGGGTTCTGGCCATTTTATCATTCTCATTTGGTTTTTGTGACGTTAAGAATTTCGACTGCCAGGGCTGGAGCAATAGCACAGCGGGGAGGGCAATTTGCCTTGCATGTGGTCAACCTGGGTTCGATTCCCAGCATCCCATAGGGTCCCCTGAGCACTGCCAGGAGTAATTCCTGAGTGCATGAGCCAGGAGTAACCCCTGACCCAAAAAGGAAAAAAAAAGAAAAGAAAGAAAAAAAAAGAATTTAGACTGCCATCAATTAAAGAGAAAAGTGAAACCGGAAACAAGTCTGAGCGTAGCCCTCCATTCCCATCCATCTTCATCACGAATGGGATTGGGAAGAGAACTGAAATTTTCTTTTATGACATCCAGGGTCCTTTCCTCATTCCCTCCTGCTTTTATTTTTTTTTTTGGGGGGGGGGTCCAACCAGCAATGCACAGGGGTTACTCCTGGCTCTGCGCTCAGGAATTACGCCTGGTGGTGCTCAGGGGACCATATGGGATGCTGGGAATCGAACCCGGGTTGGCCACGTGCAAGACAAACACCCTACCCCCTCCTGCCTTTTGCTTCAGGAAATAGCAGAGACGTAATCATTTAATACTTGTGAAGATTATATTTGTTGGTCCTGTGGCATACTCTGTGATCAGTAAGGTGGAAAACGATTGGGATTTCCAGGAAGTTCGATGATGGGTACATCTGTTTTCTGAGCGGCTTGGTGCCGAGGAGTAAGGCAAAAGTAAGATGGACAAGAACGAGGGTCACTTTGGTGGACCACGTTGCTGTGTCTTATGTAATTGTCAAGGAATGAAACACAGAACCTGATCCGTGGTCAACATCGCGAGTGACATTTATCAGGGATGTTTGATTGTTAAATATAGTTCTTGGTATAAAATCAACTTCGAATGAGGGAAGTATAAGCACAAATAGTGTATAAATCTGTAACTGTACCCTCACGGTGATTCTCTAATTAAAAATAAATAAATTAAAAAAAAAATCAACTTCGTGCTACTGGTCCGTGTTTGACGTGTAGACTGAAAGGAAATGAGGCATCCTTTTTCAATGTTTAATTATCATCATGATGATAATTAATCAATGTTTTTTATCATCATTTATTTATTTAAATTTATTTAAATTTATTTAAATATTTAAGTGAACTTAAGATATTCCTGGTAGTTTGCAAAGGACATTTTGGTGAAATCTGTAATGTGAAAATAAATTGTGACATTTATTGGTGCTGCTGATTTAAAACTTGAAACACAGTTGCTTTGGAGGGAAGTGATTTGGGGGGAAATGCAAAGCAAGGGGTGGGACCAAGCAGAATATTAGGAGAAGAATAATGCCAGACCATCTCCCTCTCATGTCATGTATAAGGAACAAAGCATGTGAGTGGACAGTGGTGGACAGTGCCCGGGGGACTAGCCCTTAGACTTGGGTTTTGTTTTGTTTGTTTTGCTTTTGGGGTCACACCCAGAGATGCTCGGGGTTCCTCCTGGCTCCGCACTCAGAAATCACTCCTGGCGGTGCTTGGGGGACCCTGTGGGATGTCGGGGATTGAACCCAGGTTGGCTGTGTACAAGGCAAACAGCCTCCCCGCTGTGATATCTGCTCCGGTCCCACAGGCCTGAGACAGTGACCAGAGAACTAGTTATGGAGGTGGGGGTTGTCCTGTGATTGGGGGAGTTGAGTTAACATTTACATGCCTAAAGCATGTCAGTATTTATGGTCTTATAAATAAACTGCCACAGTGACCGCCCCCCCCCAAAAAAAAATTAGCGCCTACTTTTTTGCCTCAGAATTCCCTTTAACAAAAAGTTTTGCTCTTAAGCTCCGTTTCATGCTGTGGGTGTTTTGCTTCATTTTGTTTTATTGTTACCAGATAAATATGTTTGCTATAGTGTCCAAAAAATCAGGACGCTCCATACAATTCCTAATGCCAAAATTCCAAAAGCTTAACCCAAAGGGGGTGGGGGGGGGTAGGGGAAATCACTAAGCTTAACTTTCACATTTTCTTGATTTTCTTTCTCCTTCCATTACTTATTTTGATCTGATTTTTCTCAGATTCTATAATTGAGTATTTGGATTTAAGAGAGAAGAGGGAATCTTACTAATTAAACCCCAAGCAGATAATTTCTCTTTGTTAGTTTTCATTAAGAAAGCAGATTTTATATTCTTGTAATAAACTTTGAAGTACAACATTTAAAAAATTGAGTCGCTGACAGTTTAAGAGCAGTATTAGCACAAAAGCTTTAATAAGAACTCCTATTCCTTTCAAATAACCCCCCTTTTTTGAAATTAAATTTATATCTCATAGGCACAACTGGTAAAAAAAAATAATTGAAATTTTGTTCATTAAAATGTAACAGGGGAGTCATAGTTTTCAAGAGAATAGACTATTAAAAGCTTCATATATTCATTTTGATAGTATAGTAATTTAAAAAACATATAAGCTTCTAATCCTTAGTGCATTTTTCTTTTGCAGGATTACTTTAGAATATTAATAAGGTAGAAGTTGCCTGTGGCTTTTCATTGTGCATATTTATTTGAAAGACTAATATTTGGTGATTTTAAATGTAATTAGAAGTAGTCAAAGGAGATAGCGAATTTAAAAAATTACTATGTATCTGGCATCATTATTTTTTTCTTCCTCAGAAAGTAACCATTAGGGTCATGCTAACTTTGATGAGTTAATGCCTTTTTTAAATTTATTTATTTATTTATTTTTGGGGGCGGTCACATCTGGCAATGTACAAGGGTTACTCTGGCTCTGCACTCAGGAATTACTCCTGGCGGTGCTCAGGGAACCCTATGGGATGCTGGGAATTGAACCCGGGTCAGCCGCGTGCAAGGCCAATGCCCTCCCCGCTGTGCTATGGCTCCAGCCCCCAGTTAATGCCTTTTAAACCATCACTTTTCCATTCTTCATGTCCCACATGTGTGTGAGGAGCTGCGTGTGTGTGCTGTGTCCTGCCCTGAACTGGAACGGATGGGGTGGGAAAATGGGAGAATGAACGAACGGTTAAAGACAAGTTATGCTTTAATATTGCAGGTGCTTAGGGCCATGCATAGGGGTTTGGGGGTCTTTTTGTGACCACAGATTCACTCCCGGGGCTTCACTCTTGCTTCTCTCAGTGGCCTCTGGTCAGACTGGTAGCACAGGTGGCGTTTTGCTCCCCGTTTCCAGAAACCGTTGGGGACGTCCCGTGAGTCCAGCCTTGCGGTGGGGAGGGTTCAGGACGGGGCTTGCCAACTATAATTTGAGTCTTCCAGCTTCTCTTGGCGTCCCTGGGTGATACTATAACTTTCCTTTTATAGATGAGGCTGAAGTTGAGGGATATTCAAGTGCCTTATTCAGACTCTTCCATCAATTAAGCCTTTAGAGGTCGTAAGCTCGGCTGCTGATTTCGTCCAAGAGTATCTCAGCCAGTTAGAGGGTAGTGGATGATACATTTCAAGAGTCTTTTTGTGAACGCGATCCCTTTAGGTGATCAGTTCTCAGTTTAGAAGTCACTTTACCATGTTCAAGTGTAGCGCTGTAAGGCTTCCTTCCAAGGGGGCTGGAGTGATAGCACAGAGGGTAGGGCGTTTGTTTGCCTTGCATGCGGCGGGACTGGATTCGATTCCCAGCATCCCACAGGGTCCCCTGAGCACCACCAGGGGTAATTCCTGAGTGCAGAGCCAGAAGAAACCCTTGTGCATTGCCGGGTGGGACCCAAAAAGAAAAAACAAAATAAGACTTCCATTCAAAGTGCAGGTAGGGGCTGGAGTGATAGCACAGCAGGGAGGGCGTTGGCCTTGCACGCAGCTGACCCAGGTTCAATCCCCGGCATCCCATACAGTCCCCCAAGCACCACCAGGATTGATTCCTGAGTGCAGAGCCAGGAGTGACCCCTTAGTATTGCTGGGTGTGGCCCCCAAACAAAAGAACATAAAATAAAATAAAAATAAAAGTGCAGGTAGTCTCATACACGTGCACTTTAATCATCCTAATAAAGATTTGTCTTTGGTTCGTAGCTTTTCCTGAACAGAAGGATGCCAGGCAGGTGCCAGGGTGAAGCGATAGCTGAGTCCTGGGGGATGTGTGCCCGGCCTGCATGTTACGGCTCTGCGATTCCTGACCACCCTAGGCTTTCCCTGGCTCCCCAACACCCGCACCACACTTCCAGCCTGGGCCTCGAACTGGCCCACCCGGCAGGCAGAGCATTGCCAGGTGTGGTCGCCAGACCCCTAAGCACTGTTTTGGGAGCACCCCATGCCAGCATAAAGGTTTTTTGTTTGGTTTTGGTTTTGGTCACACCCGGCGATGCACAGGGGTTCCTCCTGGCTCTGCACTCAGGAATTACCCCTGGCAGTGCTCAGGGGACCATATGGGATGCTGGGAATTGAACCCAGGTCAGCCGAGTGCAAGGCAAATGCCCTCCCCGCTGTACTATCGCTCCAGCCCCAAGGTGGTTATTTTTTCATTTTTTATTTATTTATTTATTTTTTGCTTTTTGGGTCACATCCGGCGATGCACAGGGGTTACTCCTGGCTCTGCACTCAGGAATCACTCCTGGTGGTACTCAGCGGACCCTATGGGATGCTGGGAATAGAACCCGGGTTGGCCGCATGCAAGGCAAATGCCCTCCCCGCTGTACTATCGCTCCAGCCCCAAGGTGGTTATTTTTTTAGACTCCCCATCACTTAGAGTAGCAAACATCTGAACAAATAATCTAAGCCCAAACTTGCCACTCTTACAAAGAAACGCAAGACTTTTTCAGGGGTTTGGCGGGAAGGAAGACTTGCTTCGGAGTGAAAAAAGGAGGAAACCCACCCCGGCAGGGCTCCTGGTCCTCAGGGACACAAACTCAGCTGCAGGAACGGAAGGCTCCTACCCTCCACGGCCCCTGGCAGCTGGGACCATCCCTTGAGGCACGAGGCCGCCACGGGCATGTATAAGGATTCTCAGAGTGTCGCTCCCGCTTCAAAACAAAGCCCAGCTTGGCTGCTTCGTGGGAATAAAAACCCTCGGACTGAAGGTTTGCTGAGCTGGGAAGAAAGCCTGGCCGACACCCAGAAGGTCAGTAGTCAGCTGCTGCCCTCCTGGACCCCGGGCTGTTCCTGGCTTTGGGGACAGGGAGACTCGCCGTCCCGAGCCTCCTCTTTGCCTGAGGAAGTTTAGCATTCCGGGGCGCTCGGGCTCAGCTCTCCGTGGGGTGGAAGCAGATCACTGAGTGCTTGGAGGAGAAAAATAAGTCACAGCGGTGGCCTGGCGTCTGCGACAGCCCCCGTCTCGCTTCAGAAGAGACTCTTCAGAGCTGCTGGGTCTGCGAGCCTTTGCTTGTGAGTCCCGTTTTCGGGGTGTCTTTCGTGTCTCAGATGCTAATTTAAAAAAGAATTCCTGAGGCTGGAGCGATAGCACAGCGGGTAGGGCGTTTGCCTTGCACGCGGCCAACCCGGTTTCTAATCCCAGCATCCCATAGGGTCCCCTGAGCACCGCCAGGAGTGATTCCTGAGTGCAGAGCCAGGAGTAACCCCTGTGCATCACCAGGTGTGACCCAAAAAGCAAAAAAAAAAAAAGGAATTCCTCTTTAGTGAACTGTGACTTGCAAAGTGACTGAGAGTTGAGTCTTAGGCATATAATATTTCAATGTCAGTCCCACACCAGCGTCAACTTCCCTCTTTTTGTGTCCCCAGAGTCCCTGGGGACTTTGTCACATGCCTGTCAACCCCCACACCTGCAGGTTGACAGGCATGTGACAGTTCAGTGGTTGCAGCTTAGATCTCGTGTTTTTGTGTTGTTGAGACTGTGTCTGGGTCTGTGGCTACACCCCTCAGCCATGTCACCAGTATAACCGAGGCCCTGACACCCACTCACCCATTACTTCCATTCTCGGGACTGGAGCCAGAGCACAGCGGGGAGGGCGTTTGCCTTGCACACAGCCGACCGGGTTCAATCCCCGGCATCCCATAGGGTCCCCGAGCTCTGCCAGGAGTGATTCCTGAGTGCAGAGCCAGGAGGAACCACTGAGCATCGCCGGGTGGGACCCAAAAAGCAAAAGCACTGGAGCACTGTTATCCCATTGTTCATCGATTTGCTCGAGCGGGCACCAGTCACGTCTCCACGGTGAGACTTGTGACTGTTTTTGGCATCTCGGATACGCCACAGGGAGCTTGCCAGGCTCTCCAAGAGGGTGGAGGAATTGAACCCAGGTCAGCCGCGTGCAAGGCAAACGCCGTACCCGCTGGGCTATCGCTCCAGCCCTAAATAAATAAATAATAAAATAAAATAGTCGGGGGCAGCTAGCGATTGAGACACAAGCAGTTTCTGACTTTCTGTCCCCGTGTGTGGAACAGTTCCTCGGTATCCCTTCAGCCTTGCTGCGTCCCTGTTCCGATGTATTTTCCAGCCTGCCACCCGACACGGGCCCTGGAGAAAGTTCCGGGTGTTCTTGGGAAGCCTGCATCTGCAGCTGCCGGCTGCATTGTTCTCTCCGTGTCTGGGGGCCCATCTGGGCTGACTCGCAGCCGGCACTCGGGCTCCTTTATTGATGCTCTGTCTGCTTGGCCCAGGAACGGTGGAGCAGTTGTTCAGTTCCCCCTCACTGTGTGTCGCGTCTGCTTCTTCCTTGGAGCTGGGGTCCCCTCCTCTCCCCTGGGCGAGTCGCTCTTTGCTTGGTGGGATTTGGGGCGAAGGCTTGCGCCAGCCGTCCATGCTGTTGTTCTCACAGGCTTGTCTACTTGCTCGTTGACTAACGCACAAGAGTCACTGACAGGTTTGGGGTTTCTTGAAGACTCCGGATGATGAGGCTTCCCAGAGGAAAACATAAGAAGAAAGTTTTTTCCGTTGAATTAAAAACCCAAGAATAATCGTATATTCTGCATTAAAATGATATGGTGTATTACTTAGAAGAACAGTTCCAGGTATATAATATATAACTAATGAGATTTTTTTTAAAAAAGTAAATTATAATGCTCAAAAAAAAAGAAAGTTGGGTTTTTTTGTTTTTTGGTGTTGTGGTTTTTTTTGTTTTTTTTTTTGGGGGGTCACACCCGGCGATGCACAGGGGTTCCTTCTGGCTCTGCACTCAGGATCACTCCTGGTGGTGCTCGGGGGACCCTATGGGATGCTGGGCATCGAACCCGGGTCAGCTGTACTATAGCTCCAGCCCCTTGTTTTTTTTAGCTGAAATTTTTCCTCCCTGCAATAAGATCCAGAGCATCTTTCAAATATTTTATTTTGGGATTAGAGCATTAGTACAGCAGGTGGACTGACTGCCTCGCACGTGACTGATCCCGGTTTGATCCCCAGCATCCCATATGGTACCCTGGGCACTGCCAGTTGCGGCCCCCCAAAAAAAAACCCACAACATAATTTAATTATTTATTTAATTACTAACCTCTTTGTAAGCATGCATTTGAGTCGTTTGTTTTGGTTTGGGTTTGGGGGCCACACCTGTCATGCTCAGGGTTTATTCCTGGGTCTGCACTCAGGGATCATTCCTGGTGGGGCTCAGCTGCCCGGATGGGGTGCCAGGAATTGAACCTGAGCTGGCCGCATACAAGGCAGGCGCTGCCCCCTGTACTCTCTGTCCGGCCCCTCACAATTCACTTTCTTAATTTCACTTTTTTTTCCATATATTTTCCCTTTGTCGCTTATCTTTCTACTGTGGTTTTAGACTGTATTTTGTTTATTTAGGAGAATCTCTCTGTCACACAGATGAAGGGACTGCTTTTCAGTTTCAGTTTGAGTACTCAACAGGCCCAGACAGAGCGGGGAAAGGAAACAGATTGAACTCTATTTTAAGGGAACTTGAGCTAAGGAAAAGAAATTTAGTTGATAGGGGCTGGAAAAATAGTACAGCGGGGAGGGTGTTTGCCTTGCATGCAGCCGACCAGGGTTTGATTCCCAGCATCCCATGTGGTCCCCTGAGCACCTCCAGGAGTAATTCCTGAGTGCAGAGCCAGGAGGAACTCCTGAGCATCACCAGGTGTGACCCAAAAAGAAAAAAAAAAGAAATTTTTTAAAAAGAAAGAAATTTATTGGTTTATTGCTATAAAATGTAAATAAAGGAGTCGTACAGCTGACTTGGCGTCGATCCCATAGGGTCCCTTATAGTACTGCAAGGTGCAGCCCCCAAACCAAACCAAAAACCCAATAGAATTTGGAAATTTTATTTTTTACTCCCAAATTTAGGGAATGTTTTCAGTGATGGTCAGTTTCTAAATCCTGAAGGATTAATAGAGACCAGAGAGATTGCTCCAGTGGTAGACGACCCGAGCAGGAACGGTCCTGCCTGACGTCCCCCCTGTAAAAAGTTGGATGATAAAACATACCTTGATCTTCCTGTCCAGTTTTGGCTGGAAACCTGTGGGTCCTCTCACGTCTGACTGAAATATTGATGTTAGAAACCTGTGCATCCTCTGACTGGAATGTTGTTAGAAACCTGTGCGTCCTCTCAAGTCTGACTGAAATGTTGATGTTAGAAACCTGTGTATCCTCTCAAGTCTGGCTGAAATGTTGATGTTAGAAACCTGTATGTCCTCTCATACCTGACTGGAATATTGTTAGAAACCTGTGCGTCCTCTCACCTCTGACTGAAATGTTGAAACCTGTATGTCCTCTCACATCTGACTGAAATGCTGATGTTAGAAACCTGTGCGTTCTCTCACCTCATGTTAGAAACCTGTGCATCCTCTCAAGTCTGGCTGAAATGTTGATGTTAGAAAGCTGTATGTCCTCTCATATCTGACTGGAATATTGTTAGTAACCTGTGCGTCCTCTCACCTCTGACTGAAATGTTGATGTTAGAAACCTGTATGTCCTCTCACGTCTGACTGAAATGCTGATGTTAGAAACCTGTGCGTCCTCTCACCTCATATTAGAAACCTGTGCATCCTCTCATATCTAACTGGAATATTGTCGTTAGAAACTTGTGCGTTCTCTCACATCTGACTGAAATGTTGATGTTAGAAACCCATGTGTCCTCTCACCTCTGACTGGAATGCTGATGTTAGGAACCTGTGCGTCCTCTCATATCTAATTGGAATATTGTCATTAGAAACCTGTGCGTCCTCTCACCTCTGACTGGAATGCTGATATTAGAAACCTGTGCGCCCTCTTACCTCTGACCGGAATATTGATGCTGTGTTCATCATAAACACATTCTACCCCAGCTCTGGGCCTGCCCCTTCCGGGGAGATGGCACCAGGGCCAAGTGTCAGCCCTTTATTCCTGGAATCGAGCGTGCCCGGCTTCTTAGGGCTCCTTCATGGTTGCTGCCCCACCCCCGCCAAGTGAATGAAAAGGAAAAATGAACGCTCCTCTTGGTAACCAGATCATTGGCGTTTGCTTGTCCTCCAGGCACTCCAGGCTTCATCTCTGTGAGACAAGAGCTGTGATCAGTCACAATTGAGCCAGCTCTGCATCCCACAAGAAGGTTGGATTAACGGTGGCTTCCAACAATGGCCTGGACTTTCTCCTCATGTCAAGTCATTAATTAGGCTACCAGTTAGAGTCGAAAATCCTTTTGTAAGGAGTAGATAATTCTCTTGGAAATTATCTCGGTACAGATTAGTGTTTGACACTGGTTAAATAAAACAGAGCTGGAAAGAAAGTCTCTCCCCGCTCCCTCCCCCTCCTCCCCTCCCCCTCCCCTCCTCCCCCTCCCCCTTCTTCCTTTTTCCCCTCCTCTCCCTTCTCCTCTTCCCCATCCTCCTTCTCCTCCCCCTCCTGTCTCCTCCTTTCTCCTCCTTCTCCTTTCCTCCTCCTCCCTTCCTCCTCTTCCTCCTCTTCCTCCTTCCTGCACCTTCTCCATCTTCTTACTAGGAATCCCATTCCTAGAACTTGCATATTTCCTAATTCCTCAAATTAGTTTGCCTTATCGCAGCGGTGGTCTCCTTTTGAATGACCTCTCTTTTCATGTTAGGAAAGACAAGCTTTGTCTCTTCTATTTTTTTTTCTTTTTGGGTCACACCCGGCGATGCACAGGGTTACTCCTGGCTTTGCACTCAGTATTACTCCTGGCAGTGCTTGGGGGATCCTATGGGATGCTGGGAATTGAACCTGGGTCAGCCGAGTGCAAGGCCAACACCCTCCCCACTGTGCTATTGCTCCAGCCCTGTCTCTTCTAATGCATCGTTTTCCTGAGAAGTCACAGGGACGGGGCTGGAGCAACAGCGGGTAGGGCGTTTGCCTTGCACGCGGCCGACCCGGGTTCGAATCCCAGCATCCCATATGGTCCCCTGAGCACCGCCAGGGGTAATTCCTGAGTGCAGAGCCAGGAGGAACCCCTGTGCATCACCGGGTGTGACCCAAAAAGCAAAAAAAAAAAAAGAAGTCACAGGGACATAATCGGAAATGCTCAGGTGAGAAAGGAAGTGATGAACAGGCTAATAGCCTTTTCATGTCACATTTTTTTTAAGTGAAACCGAAAGTAAAACTTGTCAGTTTATGGTAAATTTAAATTTTGATAATAGATCACCAGTTTTTTGGGGGGAAACAGTTTGAAGAGGAGACATCGCCATAGCCTGCGTTCCTTCTACCCTAACAGCTTATATGAACAAGTTCTGACATCTAGAAAATAGAAAATAAGACTAGCAATGACTTGGGGCCGGAGTGATAGTGCTGCATCTGCCTTGCATGTGACTGGCTCAGGTTCGATCCCCAGCAGCCCGTGTGGTTCCCTGAGCATTGCCAGGAGTAACCCCTGAGCACAACCAGGTGTGTGCGCCCCTCCCTCCCCCAAAAAAGCAGTGACTCTTAATTCCCATTTTATTTATTTATTTATTTATTTATTTATTTATTTATTTATTTTGCTTTTTAGGTCATACCCGGCGATGCCCAGGGCTGACTCCGGGCTCTGCACTCAGGAATCACTCCTGGCGGTGCTCAGGGGACCCTATGGGATGCTGGGATTTGAACCCCGGTTGGTTGCGTGCAAGGCAAACGCCCTCCCCGCTGTGCTATCGCTCCAGCCCCAGTTGTCTCATTTTCTAGCATTCATGTACTCTAGAAAATGTACTATCCATCATTCTTGAAAATTACGTAATATTTATCATACTAGTGGTAACATGACAGCAGTGGATATATGAACTAATTGGGAGAAAAAGTTGTAATCATTTCAATAGAAGATTTCACTTTTAGGTTCCTATTATCATTTTTATGTTTAATATTTATCAAAGTTATTACATATTTATGTTGGATTGATGTGTAGCGGGCTCTAATAATTATAATGATCTGTGGGAATTTTACTACCCAGCTTTACGACCTAGGAAAATTTTTGTATTTAAATTTTATTTATCTATGCATTTAAGTGCCAGGACGTATGATAGGATAATCAATAATGACTTTCAAGCCTGAAAATATATTAGGACACATTTCATAGTACAAGCAGAGTGTAAGAACAAGCCCAAGAAAATGAAGTGGTAAGAAGCTTCCAGCTGTTAGAGAACTTACCTTCTTGGCAATAAATGATGGTATGATCATATTGGCGGGGCATTAAATTTTCTGCGCAGCCCGGGGTAGATCCGGGCATAGGGCTTACACATGTGAGTGCCTGGCTTTAATCTCCAGCAAAAAAAAAAAAAAAAAAAAGTACACAGGTATGTGTTTACACATATTCAGAGAGAAAAAAATGTTCATTAGCCACTGTTTAAAACAATGTCGTTTTATTTATTTCACGTGCACTAAAATGTAGTTTTGACCATTTTTCAGTGTGTTTCAAATTTTTTTTGATTTTCAAAATTCTTTTAAGTTTTTTTTTTTTTTTTTTGCATTTTGGATCACACCCGGCGATGCACAGGGGTCACTCCTGGCTCTGCACTCAGGAATCACTTCTGGCGGTGCTGGGGGACCCTATGGGATGCTGGGAATCGAACCCGGGTCGTCCCTGTGCAAGGCAAACGCCCTACCCACTGTGCTATCACTCCAGCCCATTGATTTTTCAAAATTCTTTGAGATTTCTTTCAGAAGATACAAGAGCAAAAATTTGGGGGGTGGGGCTGGATCTATAGGACAGCTGGGAGGGTGTTTCCCTTGCATGTGGGCAACCCGGGTTCGATTCCCGGCATCCCATAGGATCCCCGGAGCACCACCAGGAGTGATTCCTGAGTGCAGAGCCAGGAGTAACCCCTGAGCATCGCTGGGTGTGACCC
This sequence comes from Sorex araneus, assembly GCF_027595985.1. Classification (NCBI taxonomy): domain Eukaryota; kingdom Metazoa; phylum Chordata; class Mammalia; order Eulipotyphla; family Soricidae; genus Sorex; species Sorex araneus. The sequence continues at coordinate 166,050,415 of NC_073313.1, forward strand.
AAAAAGCGCAAAAAATTAATTGGGGGAGTGGGGGGAACCTGATATGCCCTCTGTGTTAGTAGTTAGTATTCAGTTGTACTCTTGTTGCAGTTCACCGTTGATGTTTCATCAGGGTGTGTGTGTGTGTGTGTGTGTGTGTGTGTGTGTGTGTGTGTGTGTGTGTGTGTGTGTGTGTGTCTAATGTCCTCTGGTCTCTAGCACACAGCGTGTGTGAGAGTGTGTGTGTGAGAGTGTGTGTGTGTGTGTGTGTGTGTGAGAGAGAGAGAGAGAGAGAGAGAGAGATGTCCTCTCGCATACGCATCATCTCTGAGCTGCTGTGGATTTTGCTTCTCGTCGGCGTCCCTATAGTAACTTCATTCTTTCCCGGCACCCGGGAACTCGGGGTTTATTGAATGAATGCTTCCCCACCAGCGACTTCAGAGCAGCGTTTCTACGTTGGAAATCTTCTCCGCCATATGCTTTATATAATCCACCCATCTGTTGATTTGGGGGGGGAAACTACAGAATTTCAAGCTATTTATTCCTAATTTGTAAATCACACTTTAAAAGAGGGGGGGGGGGGAAACAACTTTTTTTTTCCCTAAAAGCATGGAGCCAATAGTGCTAAATATTCTTCCTATATCTGATGGAATCTAGCCACACGTTGATTTTTATTCATCAGCCCTCTCCCTGTTGAGTACTTTGTGACACCAAGAAGTGGTAGAAATTATCGCATATGGGAGAGAAAATGGAAAGAGATGCTTGTGACATTAAATGGTGCTTCTCACACGAGTCCTCCGTGAAATAGTGTGCCTGGAAATTTGGCCATTGATATTCCCGTCTCCCCTTTTCTCCGTCCTCTTCCTGCCTTCTCCCCTCTCCCCCCCACCCCCGACCCAGAAAGATCTTTTGTTTTTTCTTTTTCTTTTTGGGTCCCACCCGGCGATGCTCAGGGGTTACTCCTGGCTCTGCACTCAGGAATTACTCCTGGCGGTGCTCAGGGGACCCTATGGGATGCTGGGAATCGAACCCGGGTCGGCCGCGTGCAAGGCAAACGCCCTCCCCGCTGTGCTATCGCTCCAGCCCCTGGATCACAGAGTCTGAAGCCCCTCCTGGTCAGGGCTCATGGGGGGCGCAGGGCCCTGCATCCTACGCCACTCTGGGGACGCGCAGGACCCTTGCTCTGTCCCTGTTGGAGGTTCAGGCTTCAGGCGGCGGCCAGGAGAGGGTTAAGCAGAGACAACCAGAGAAAGGCCCTGGCTGGGCTGGATGTTCCAAGGCGGGGTCTGGCCCCCGGAATTTACAGCCCCACAGACACCCTACAAGAGAAGACCCGGTCTGCCCGAGAAGCAGAGTGATCCCGAGGCAGGCGACAGGCCTGCCTCTGAGGTGGAGGAGACAGTGAGGAACGCGTGCCTGCCTCCTTCCTTAGGAAAAGGCAGAGAAAGGGAAATAACTGCCCCTTGCTGGAATCCCCCATCCCCTCCCCCACACCGGGTCTTTTGGTTCCACTGGCTTCTTCCCTTGTCCCTGAAAATGTTTAACTGCCCAGGGGATTCGCCTCCTGTCTGTGTCCTGGGAGGCAGGTGACGGGACCCTGTCCACGGTCACACTGGGAAGAAGTCTGCCTTTATTAGGGGGCTGGAGCGATAGCACAGCGGGGAGGGCGTTGGCCTGGCACACGGCCAACCTGGGTCCGATTCCCAGCATCCCATAGGGTCCCCCGAGCACCAGCAGGAGTGATTCCTGAGTGCAGAGCCAGGAGGAACCCCTGAGCATCGCCGGGTGGGACCCCCGTCCCCCCAAAGAAAAAGAAGTCTGCCTTTTTCAGGACAGTGCTGTCACAGCACACGCAGACCCGAGCGTCCGTGGGCAGCTGTCGTGTCTCGGGCGTTTCTCTGCTGGATCCAGGCCGCGGCTGCGTGTGGCCCTCGCAGCCGCCACGCGCGGTGATTATTTGTTGGAGAAATATTTGAATGTGCTTTGACTCACCGCAGAGCGAGAGAGCGCTCACCTCCCGGGCCCGCCCCTGACGGTTCATTATCAGCCCAGGAAACCAGCAGAGTCCATTGATTAAGTTGGTGGCCTGCAGCTCGGAGGTGCACGTTTCCCGGGGTTTTGTTTTGCTTCCGGGTTTGGGGGGAGGTTTGAAGGGTTCGTCTGTGCCCCGGCGGCTCCCGAGGCCCAGTTCACTGCTGCCGTTTCCATCCCTGGTCTTCTGTTGTCTCGCTGAGAAAGCTTGGCGCTGTGGGGGGTGGTGATGGTTCATGCCTCTTAGCCTTCTTACCAGCTCTCTTTTGGCGGTTTCTCTTTGGATATTGACTCCAGGGCCCCAGAGCATGCAGGCATGTGCTCTGCCGCTTGGGGCCATACCCTGGCCCAGGCCCCTTCGCTTTTTTTGCGTGTTTTGGGTCCCACCTGGTGATGCTCAGGGCTGACTCCTGGCTCTGCACTCAGGAATTACTCCTGGCGGTGCTTGGGGGACCCTATGGGATGCTGGGAATCAAACCCGGGTCGGTCGCGTGCAAGGCAAACGCCCTCCCTGCTGTGCTATTGCTCCTTGCTCCAGCGCCCCCCTATGATTTTTTTTTTTTTTTGCGTTTTGGGTCACACCTAGTGATGCTCAGGGCTGACTCCTGGCTCTGCGCTCAGGAATCACTCCTGGCGGTGCTCAGGGGACCCTATGGAATGCTGGGGATCGAAACCAGGTCGGCCGCATGCAAGGCAAACGCCCTCCCCTCTGTGCTCTTCCTTTGCCAAGTTTGAAAGGGCGAAACCCCCAACACTAGGATCTTTATGCTTAAAGAAGGAATGACGCTTGCTACGTTCTTGTATCACCACAAAGGCCTTAAAAATGTTTAAGTAGGGGGGGCCGGAGCGACAGAACAGCGAGGAGAGCGTTTGCCTTGCACGCGGTCGACCCAGGTTCGATTCCCAGCATCCCATATGGTCCCCTGAGCACCGCCAGGGGTAATTCCTGAGTGCAGAGCCAGGAGTAACCCCTGTGCATCGCCGGGTGTGACCCAAAAAGCAAAAAAAAAAAAAAACCTCCATCTATTCTCTCACCCTCTCCCTCCCCGCCACACGCACCTTCTTTCTCCCAGCCGTTCTCTCTCATTTAACTGTGTGAATGGATATTTATTTCACTTGGAACAGAGCATTCTCTAAACAGCGATGTTCTCTGACTCATTCTCCTGGGGGTCCGCCACCCCTTTGTCTTCCCTGTCTCCCCACTTGGTGCTAATCTCATCATTGTCCCATCTCGCACTTACTGTCTGTCTTGGAACTCGGCTTACTCTCTCGTGAGTGATGACTGAGTTCAGGGTAAGTTTAGGTCCACTGGGTCAGTCTTTGGGACTTCATAAAATGGTGCCAAGGACAGAGGGCTTAAGAAGCAGAAATTTCCATTCTCCATTGGTAGGGCCCCCCCCCCCCCCGAGTCGGGTCCATACTGCAGTATATCTCGGAGTGGACCCTTGGATCGTCTGCATTTCAGCTTGGAAAAATTGCAGTGAGTCTCCATAGAACATAGATTGTCTGGAGCAGAAAAAGCTTCCTGTGCGCCCTGAACCGCCACCAGGAGTAACCCCCACCCCCCCAAAAAAAAAGGAAACAGTTTCTTTCTCCTTTAAAGTAGCTGCACATCTCCTTTCTCTGCACCTCTTCTGGTTTTCTTTTATTTTTTTTCTCTTTATTATTTTTTTTCCTTTTTGGGTCCCACCCGGCGATGCTCAGGGGTTCCTCCTGGCTCTGCACTCAGGACTCACTCCTGGCGGTGCTCGGGGGACCCTATGGGATGCCAGGGATCGGACCCGGGTTGGCTGCGTGCCAGGCAAACGCCCTCCCCGCTGTGCTATCGCTCCAGCCCCTCATCTGTACTGGGAGACTCTTCTGGGAGTCCCTGCCCGCCAGGTTGGTCAGTGAGTGTGGAGGCCTTGGTGGTCCTCTGGGGGTGGCCGGGTGGTGCCAGGGTTAGAGCAGAGTTGGCTGTATGTCCTGCGCGCGCCCTGTCTCCGCAGTGTTTGGGGTCCCAAGATACTCTTTCTAGCTGGCTGAGACTGTCCTTCTTGTGGGGTATTTGGGGCGGGGGGCATGGGGGTGGCCCCAGCTCTCTGCTCAAGAGTTTCTCACCTAGCAGTGCTCAGGGGACTGTGAGACATCAGGGATCAAACTCAGGGCCTCCAGCTTGCAAAGCAAGTACTCAGCCTCTGCAGCCCTCTCACTGCCCCCTAACTTCCTCCCCTCCTTTTTTTTTGGTGGCGCCGGTGATTGAATCCCGTCTTAGGCACGCACTGAGCTCCCTCCCGGGCCCCTCTGTTGTTGTTGTTATTGTTTTGATACTTTTTCTTTTAAATTGAATCACCGTGAGATATGGTGCAAAGCTTTCATGCTTGAGTTTCAGTCATACAATGATCCAACACCCTCCCTCTACCAGAGCACGTTTCCCACCACCCATGTCCCCAGTACCCCTCCCGCCACCCCCACCCCCACCCCCGACTTTGTGGCAGACACCTTCCTTCTTTCTCTCTGCTTTTGGGCGTTACGGTTATGGGTCTCTGAAGCAAGGCCCATCAATGAGCTTGTGTAGCTGAGCCGGAGGTGGTTTGTGGGCGTGGCTCCCACATACCTAACTCTTGGCCGTTTAATTTCTCGGGAAACTTGGTCCTAGGTAGATGGGGTCCAAGCCAGAGGCATAGCAGCAGTTTGGGGGTGTCAGGAAGCTTGAAGGCACCATCAGGCTGCTGGTGCACTCGCCCCGTGGGTACAGGGTGACCTGCTGGTGACACCGTACCCCAGCTTCTGTTGGTTCACTGTCACTGTATCACTGTCATCCCGTTGTTCGTCGATTTGCTCGAGCGGGCACCAGTCACGTCTCCATGGTGAGACTTGTTGTGACTGTTTTTGGCATCTCGAATACGCCACGGGGAGCTTGCCAGGCTCTGCCGTGCGGGCGAGTTGGTTAATTTTGAAAATGTATAATCTAAGAACTAGGATGTGACATGTTGACTTTTTTTTTCCTTCCAGCTTGATAATACCTTGTATCTCCACAGTTCCCTTGGAAATAATTAAATAATTCCTTTGTGCTGTGTTCCGAGGACAGTCTGTGTTGAGAAGGAGCTGGAAGCTTCCCCCTCAGGCCGCTCCAGGAGGGGGGGAGCCGTAATTAGCACTTGGAATTCTTCCTCCCGGCCTCCCCGTCATCGTGCTGAGGAATATTAATTTATGCACATTTTTTCATACGTGTGATCAGCCTGCATATATTCTGCCATTTAAATTCCTCTCCCCACAATGTGTTCGTAGAAAATACTCATACGTGCATGCACATCCCATTTGGAACGGGGACATGGTGTTTCGTGATGTTACTGTAATTTATTCCAACTATTTCCATTTTGCTAAACCTCGCTTTTTTTTTTTTCAATCATTTTAAGAAACAATCGGTGCATGATTATCCTTGCAGATACAAGAAGGCTCTTTCTGAGAAGCGAGACTGAACACTGCAAGGTCTCAGAGGGGCAGCCTGCCTCCTTGCAGGGTTGCCAATCACGCTCTCCTGGGCAAGGAGCAAGTGTGTCCACTTACAAAAATCATCCTTGTAGGGCAGAGCAATTTAGGGTTTGGTTTTTCATTTGTTTGTTTTTGTTTTTGCTTTTTGGGTCACACCCGGCGGTGTTTAAGGGTTCCTCCTGACTCTGCACTCAGGAATTACTCCTGGCGGTGCTCAGGGGTCCCTATGGGATGCTGGGGATCAAACTCAGGTCAATCACATGCAAGGCCAACGCCCTCCCCCGCTGTGCTGTGTTTTGTGTTTTGTGTGTGTGTGTGTATGTGTGTGTGTGTGTGTGTTTTAATTCTTTCACCCATTATGTACTGTTGTACTTCTGCTTAGATTGTTTTGTCTGTCTAAATCTGCAAGGAGGAGGACATTTCTTTTTAATTTACTACATACAACTGTTGTTGCTGTTTTTGTTTATGTGTGTTCTCGCCCCTCCCCCCTTCCCAGAAGTCTAGATAACAGACTGTTGATATTTTAGAGGAAAGACTAAATTAAGGATACGGCAGAGCCTGGCAAGCTCCCCGTGGCATATTCGATATGCCAGAAACAGTAACTATAAGTCTCACAGTGGAGACGTTACTGGTGCCCGCTCGAGCAAATCGATGACAGTGCGATGAGTTTATGAGATTCCGTCATGGGGAGAAAGTTTGGACTTTAATACATAAAATATATTATATACGTCTTAGATTCTCAAAGGCTTAGATTTGTTTTCTTTCTAGATCCTTGTCAATATTTAAAATAAATGGCATTTCTGAATATGCAGCTTCTTTATTACATCATTTTTGTCATTGTTATGTTAGAGTTTCTTTTAAAAGCAGAGGCTGCCTTGGGGCTGGAACAATAGTACTGCCAGGAAGGCGTTTGTCTTGCATGCGGCCGACCCATGTTCGGTCCCCGGCATCCCTTATGGTTCCCTGAGCACCGCCAAGAGTGACCATATCCCACTGGTGACCATCAGTCGGTGTAGTGGACGTAGAAATGAGTAGGCACAATTTATTAGCCACAACGGTCCCTTTTTCCCCCAAAACTGTTGAATTCGTGTCTTCCGTGGCTGTTGGGATTTTTGGTCCTTCCCTGAAATGTTTCATGATTCACTTTTGCCAACTTTTCTATGCATTTCAGACCCCAGCGCCCTGGAGTCTGCTACACTGTCTTTCTTTTTTTTCCTTTTGCTTTTTGGGTCACACCTGGCGATGCACAGGGGTTACTCCTGGTTCTACACTCAGGAATTACTCCTGGCAGTGCTCAGGGGACCCTATGGGATACCGGGAATCGAACCCGGGTCCGCCGCGTGCAAGGCAAACGCCCTCCCCCGCTGTGCTATTGCACCAGCCCCTGCTACACTGTCTTTCACTTCTGAAGTCCAAGGGTGTTTTTCTCCACCACTGCAACTTCGGCGAAGTTGCTTTAGACAGTCTCACTCAAAGAGGCCTTGTGTCCCTGTGAAAAAACACTCGTCTCTTCATGCCGTTCACAGTTGGCTAATTGCTCTCCCTCCCCCCCCAAAAAAACATAAATACGTATATTGTGATCATTTTAGTCTTCAGAAAGGACCTGAATTTTATTTTTCCGGTTTCCTTCAGGACCTTCTGTCATTCAATATTGTTTTCTTTGCTTCTAGTTACAGACGAGGACACAGTCAAGAGGTATTTTGCCAAGTTTGAGGAGAAATTTTTCCAAACCTGTGAAAAGGAACTTGCCAAAATCAACACTTTTTATTCAGGTAAGCGGGTCTGGGAGGGGAAACGGTCCCTGTAGAAGCTTCTGGTCAACATTTGGGACTCGGACCTCACGTGGAGGGGGCCCTGTCTGTCCCCTGTGATGGGGTAGGGGCTCGTCCCCCCTCCCTGAGGAAGCCGGAAGTGGTCGCTGCCTCGGTTCCCTCAGCGGGAGGATTTCTAGACCTTGTTGACAGAGCCAGAAAGAGTCCGTCAGTCCGTGTCACTGCACCCAGAGCTGCGGTCGGCTCGGAGCCTGGCGTGACACCTTCTTGGGGCCCGGAGGTCTCCCCTCTGTCTCTGGACAGGCCGCCCTGCGTTGAGAAACAAACTCGAGAATTCCTGCTGTGAAGTTTGACCTTTTACAAATGTCCCCCCCCCACCCCCACCCCCCTGAACAGCCGCATTTTCATCCTCAGGAATTCAGATTCTTGACATCCTTCCTCCATTGCAGTTGAGAGGCCGCCCCTGGAGTGGACGCGGTGTCCTCGGGTTGGTTTGGGGGCCACACCAGCAGAGCTTGGGGCTCACTCCCGGTGGACTCGGCTGTAGTGGGTGTGGGGATCGAACCCTGGTCAGTGCATGCACGGCCCGTGCCCTCCCGGCTGTCCTAACGCTCCGGCCCCTGCCGTCAAGAATTTTCACCTTGGGGGCTGGAGCGATAGTACAGCGGGGAGGGTGTTTGCCTGGCACGTGGCCGACCTGGGTTCGATTCCCAGCATCCCATAGGGTCCCCCGAGCACCGCCAGGAGTGATTCCTGAGTGCATGAATCAGGAGGAACCCCTGTGCATCTCCGGGTGGGACCCAAAAAGAAAAAGGAAAAAAAGAGAATTTTCACCTTAATGTCCCTTGTACTTTGGGTCCCCTTGCCCGCGGCATGTCACACCTGTCCTGCCTGGTGAGGCCCTAATGCAGACCAGCCCTTCACCTTCATCACGCTTGCACCCCTGGCTCCTCACAGCAGCTGGGACAAAAGAAATTGCTGAGCAGACTCGAGCAGAGACCCCCTGCTGGCTTCCTTTTCCCCTTCTTAAAACGGGCCGTACACGGTGGATCCAGCTGGAGATTAAAATTCAGGGCTTCGGGCTGGAGCGATAGTGCAGCCGGGAGGTGACCCAGGTCCCATCCCCGCCAGCCCATAGAACCCCATGGAACCCCAGAACCATCACGAGCGATCCCAGAGTGCAGAGCTGGGAGTAACCCTTGAGCAGCCTCAGGTGTGACCAAAAAAACCACAAAAAATGGTTGAAGCACCGTATCTCTCATTTCCCTTTTGGTTGGTTTAGCAAGTCAGTGGATTATTCCCCAAACCCAGAAAGCTAGCACACAAGCACGCAACCCCTCGTCCTCCTCCTCTCCCATCCGTGGCTGCACCTCCTCAGCCGAGAGAATGGTTGGTGCTGATAAGATCGCAAAGGGGAACATTGGAGATCGTGCAAACGGGGAGCTTGTCAGTGAGAAAAAAAAAAAAAAAAAAAAAAAAAACCCGCCCAGGAGGAATTGCCATTTCCCGGGACAAACATAATTTCCACAGCTAGGAGGCCAGAGGACAAAGGAGACCCAGGGAGGTGGACCGGAAGGAAAGGGTGGGCACGGAGCAGGGGGGAGGGGAGCAGGCAGCCGAGTTGTCACAGCGGCGGGGAGGGGCTGCTGGCTCTGACCTGCAGCCATAAGCGAAAACCATAGAAGGCCCAGTTTGGTGTTTTCCCTCTGATTCTGGGGGGGATGCCGGAGCCTGACTCTCTGAGCAGGTCGTTGAGGTTACAAGGAATGGATGCTGCCTTTTTTTTTTTTTTTTAATTGAATCACCATGGGATACAGTTACAAAGCTTTCGTGATTTTCAGTCATACAGTGATCAAACACCGTCCCTCCACCAGTACACGTTTCCCACCACTAATGTCCCCCGTGTCCCTCCCGCCACCCCTACCTCGCCCCCTCCACCCCTTCTCTATGGCAGTTTCCCTCTTACTCTCTCTCTACTTTGGGGCATTATGGTTTGCAGTACAGATGCTGAGAGGCTACGAAGAGACACACACACACACACACACACACAGACACAGACACAGACACACACACACACATACTGTTAGTAATAGATGCATTCTCTTTGATTAACAGTAAGAAATACAGTTATTGGGGCTGGAGCAATAGCACAGTGGGTAGGGCGTTTGCCTTGCATGCGGCTGACCCGGGTTCGATTCCCAGCATCCCATATGGTCTCCTGAACACCGCCAGGGGTAATTCCTGAGTGCAGAGCCAGGAATAACCCCTGTGTGTTGCCGGGTGTGACCCAAAAAGCAAAAAAAAAAAAAAAAAAAAAAGAAATACAATTATTTAGGACCAGTTACAGAATAAACGTTTTATGCGCTGTGCATCCTTAAGTATACTATATATATATAGTATAATTAAAAAATATATATATATGTAAGTGGTTTCGCCTTACTCCTTCACCTTGACTTTCTGTGTTTGTTCTACTTTGCTTCCTGAGTGCTGGTTGATCTGCTGACGCCTTTCGTGACCCCCAGAGCAGGTTATGGTCTTCGGTCTGGCCACCTTCGAACAAGAAACTGGGGCTTCTGTCACAGGGAGCCTGGGACTGGCTTCCCTTCTCTTTTCTTTCTGTTTTTTTTTTGTATTATTATTCAGAATGTTTATTTTATTACTATTTTTTAATCACCATGAGATACAGCTACAAAGCTTTCCTCTTTGAGTTTCAGTCACACCATGATCGATCACCCAACCCTCCACCTGTGCACATCTTCCACCTCCAAGGTCCCCAGTATCCCCCCCACACACCACCCCTCCCCCTGCCTCTATGGCAGTCTCCCCTAACTCTTTTTGTTGTTGTTGTTTGTTTGTTTGTTTTTGTTTTTGGGTCACACCTGGCGATGCACAGGGGTTCCTCCTGGCTCTGCACTCAGGAATTACTCCTGGCGGTGCTCAGGGGACCCTATGGGATGCTGGGAATCGAACCCAGGTCGGCCACATGCCAGGCAAACGCCCTCCCCACTGTGCTATCGCTCCAGTCCCTCTCCTAACTCTCTTTTGTACTGCTGGTTATGAATAGCATAAGATGTCGCAGGGCCGCAAGATTCTGTAGGCTGCAACCTTCTGTAACCCAAGGCTCTACATTCTCCTGAAATTCTAGACTTCTAGATGACTAGGGTCTGGAGAAATCTCTGCAGTGAGCCTTTGGGTTTGGAGATTCTTTTGTGTGTCTCTGGATGATCGTGGCTGTTAAGGAGCTTAAGTAGCAGCCAGAGGTAGTTTGTGGGTGTGACCTCCAGGGTCCCGTGGGGACAGGGGATGAGAGGGACTGGCCCATCCCCTATCCCCTGAGGCTTGGAGTTGCCGTCACTGAACCCCTGCGCCACTGAACCCCTGTAGTTGGCTTTTGACCTTCCAGACCTCCCTGTACCTGCTTGTAAAGGGAGCCTGTTGCTAGAAGGGTTTCCGTGTGGAAAAAAACCTCACGGAAGGTACCTACCTCATTGCTCCTTATTTTGTGTGAAATAGGTTGGGGGGCTGGAGCTATAGTCCAGCAGGGAGGGCGTTGGCCTTGCACACGGCCAACTGGTGTTCAATCCCTGGCATCCCATAGGGTCCCCTGAGCACCGCCACGAGTGATCCCTGAGTGCAGAGCCAGGAGTAACCTCTGAGCATTGCCGGGTGTGACCCAAAAAACCAAAAAATTCCTATTTCTTTAGCATTTCTTCCTGACCACCCCCACAAAAAAAGAAAAAAAAAAGAAAAACCAAAGAAATTCTAAAAACAGAAAACAAACCTCAAAGTGACTGGCAGGGCAGCAAAGCTATTATATTGCTACTGAAGACTAAATTCATGTCTGGGACATTTTCATTGTTGATTTAGTTGTCTCTCGGGTGGATATATTTATCATCCTGTTAATTCAACCGCCGGACCTCACTTGCTACCCGGAGCACAGAGTAAAGAGCAGAGAGCCAAGTGACAGCACTGGGCAAGGAGGGCGCTTGCCATGCATACAGCTCACCCGGGTTTGATCTCAGGCATCTCGTAGGGTCCCCTGAGCACTGAGACAGGAGTAAGCCCTGAGTATCGCTGGGTGCAGCTCAGCGAAACAAAAACAGCCAAGAAACAAAGCCCAAAAAATCAGCATAAGAAATGCGACCTTGCGTAATCATTTTGAACAGTCCTGCTGCATTTCATGGAATTTTATGCACAGGTATTACCAGCGATTCTTACTTACCTGAAATTGTTACTCCCGGTGTACTAAAGTTAGAGAGGCAAATGGGTGAGAAAATTTTTTTTTTATCTTATATCTGGATTCAACCCTTCCTTCTTTGCCATAAGCTACTCCCGAGTACGTTCTCAAGGGCATCTGGCAAATGCTCATATTCTAAAGACCCAGTTTAGGGGCTGGATCGATAGCACAGCGGGGAGGGCGTTTGTCTTGCACGCAGCCAACCCAGGTTCGATTCCCAGCATCCCAAAGGGTCCCCCAAGCACTACCAGGAGTAATTCTTGAGTGCATGAGCCAGGAGTAACCCTGTGCATTGCCGGGTGTGACCCAAAAAAGCTTAAAAAAAAAAAAGAAGGAAGAAATGTCTCTGAAACCCAACCATTTACAAACCAAGATTCCTAACTGCGCAGCCTTGGCACCCATGATATTCCAAATGAGCAATGGACAAATAAATGATCTAGCCTCTACCCGCGGCGGGCAGGCTTGAATGGTGGCGGGAAAATTCAAGCAAAACATAATGCCCCAGAGTCGAGAGAGAGTATTGGGGAAATTGCCTGCCGTGGGGGCAGGGTGAGGACTGGGATGGAGGGGACACTGGGGACACTGGTGGGGAAAAGAGCACTGGTGGAGGGATGGGTGTTCGATCATTGTATGGCTGAATCTTGAACATGAAAGCTGTGTGTGTGTGTGTGTGTGTGTGTGTGTGTGTGTGTGTGTGTGTGTCTTTTCTTTTTGGGTGACACCGGAGATGCTCAGGGCTGACTCCTGGCTCATGCACTCAGGAATCTTGAACATGAAAGCTGTGTGTGTGTGTGTGTGTGTGTGTGTGTGTGTGTGTGTGTGTGTGTGTGTGTGTGTGTGTTTGGGTGATACCGGTGATGCTCAGGGCTGACTCCTGGCTCATGCACTCAGGAATTGCTCCTGGCGGTGCTCGGGGGACCCTATGGGATGCTGGGAATGGAACCCGGGTCGGCCACATGCAAGATCGCTCCAGCCCCTCAAACATGAAAGCTTTGTAACTGTCTCTCAAGGTGATCCAGTTTAAAAAAAAAAAAAAGTAATGTGTCGTTCATGCCTGATCAGCTTAATCAGTGACTGAATAGATAGCAGCAACTCGCCCCGCCTTGCGCCCTGTCCCCCCTTCCAGAGAAGCTCGCCGAGGCCCAGCGCAGGTTCGCGACGCTCCAGAATGAGCTGCAGTCGTCCCTGGACGCGCAGAAGGAGAGCCTGGGCGTCACCACGCTGCGGCAGCGCCGAAAGCCGGTCTTCCACCTGTCGCACGAGGAGCGCGTCCAGCACCGGAACATCAAGGACCTCAAGCTGGCCTTCAGCGAGTTCTACCTCAGTCTCATCCTGCTGCAGAACTATCAGGTACCCGTGCCGGGGACCGCGCCGGGTGAGCTCCCGGGTGCCACTTGGGGTCCAGTCCAAGTCCCTTGCATGCCATTAAGTCCCTGAGTGGGGTTTTTGTTGGGGGGGTCCCACCCGACTGTGCTCAGGGCTGACTCCCGCTCTGCACTCAGGGATCACTCCTGGCGGTGCTCGGGGGACCCTAGGGGATGCCGGGGATCGAACCCAGGTCACCTGTGTGCCAGGCCAACGCCCTCCCCGATGTGCTGTCGATCCAGCCCCTCTTTCTTCCTTCTCTTTCTCTCTTTCTCTTTCTTTCTTCCTTCATCTCTCTCTCTCCTCTCTCTCTCTCTCTCTCTCTCTCTCTCTCCTCTCTCTTCTCTCTCTTTTCTTTGTCACACCCATTAATGCACAGGGGTCACTCCTGGCTCTGCTCTCAGGAATCACTCCTGGCGGTGCTCGGGGGACCCTATGGGATGCTGGGAATCGAACCCGAGTCGGCTGCCCTCCCCCCTGTATTGTCCCCCAGCCCGTCTGAGTTCTCTCTTTGGGGTTCCGGTCATTCTTATTGACCAGAAGCCATAATGTCAGCGGTAGCACCTGTGGACAGACTTCCTTTATTGAAGCTCGTCCCCTGAAATCTTTGTGTACAGTGTTCGAGTAGAACCTCAGCGTAACTGATTTTTTCTTTTTTTTTTATCTCATGAGAAACAAGAAGTAGGTCACAGCCAATGTTTGTAGACGGAATCTTTAAGCAATTCCTCCCACGGTGCCTACCCAGTACAGAAGAAATACATACTTGTCCCAGTCCTTAAAAAAAGCAAAGAACCAACGTGTTCCGAGTGTGAGAAGGCCAAAATAGTTTTGGCAGAAAGAGAGTGGGGCACGGTGCGGGGGGCCTAGCGATGCTGAGGGCTGACTCCTGGCTCTGCACTCGGGGGTTATAGCCGACAGTGCTCAGGGGACCATACCAGGGTGCCAGGGATCGAACCCGAATAGGCCGTGTGCAGGACAAATGCCCTACACACTGTGCTGTCGCTCCAGCGCCAGCCCAAAGTAACTTTCTGAGAATATTCTCTTTATTTTTTATTTACATTTTTTTTTAGAATTTTTTATTAGTGAATCACTGTGAGGTACAGTTACAAACTTAGGAACGTTTCATGTTTGCATTTCAGTCATACAGTGACCGTTTACATCCCTCCACCGGTGCCCATTCTCCTGCACCCATGTTCCCAGTATCCCTCCCACCACCCCCATTTCAACCCCCACCATTCCACCCTGCCTCTGTGGCAGGGCATCTGAGAATATTCTCTTGATCACAGCATCAGAATGATACAGGCAAGCGATATGACCGACAGGTGTTCACAGGAAAATAAAAACCAGAATTTTGGGGCTGGAGCGATAGCACAGCGGGTAGAACGTCTGCCTTGCACTCGGCTGACCCGAGTTCGATTCCCAGCATCCCATAGGGTCCCCTGAGCACTGCCAGGGGTGATTCCTGAATGCAGAGCGAGGAGTAATCCCTGTGCATCGCCAGGTGTGACCCAAAAAGCAAAAAAAAAACAACAAAACAATTTCTTTCAGTGCGGGCGATGTACAGAGGGAAGGGAAGGGGGTGTCTTTGCTCCCGGCTGCCTCGACGGTGGGTTAGCCACGGCCAGAAAGGACAGGAATCAATAGAACATGCTCGGCTAGCGAGACACCCGAGGGAGTAAGGTGAGTGCAGCCTGCCCGGCTCGATCCCTGGCCCCTGGCACTGTCAGGAGCAACCGCAGAGCACAGACCCAAGAGTCAGCACTGAGCACTGTTTACCGGGTGATCCCCAAACAGAACCAACGACAAAAGCGATCAGGTGTTGAATTCAGAACTTCGGTGACAAAGCATTGGCAGTGTGGGCCAGAGCGATATTCCAGCGGGGAGGACGCTGGCCTGGCACACGGCCGACCCGGGTTCGATCCTCGGCATTCCATAGGGTCCCCCGAGCACCGCCAGGAGTGATCCCTGAGTGCAGAGCCGGGAGTCAGCCCTGAGCATTGCTGGGTGGGACCCCCCAAAAAAAAAGACTTAAAAAAGCATTGGCAGGGGCTGGAGTGATAGCACAGCGGGTAGGGCATTTGCCTTGCACGCGGCCGACCCGGGTTCGAATCCCAGCTACCCATATGGTCCCCTGAGCACCGGCAGGGGTAATTCCTGAGTGCAGAGCCAGGAATGACCCCTGTGCATTGCCGGATGTGACCCAAAAAGCAAAAAAAAGAAAGCATTGGCAGGGCCCGTGCTTGGGTCTCCTCGCTGTGACCTGGAAGGAACCAGCGAAGGGAAGAGGAAGAGCCGGGACCTTTCACCCAGAAAGGCTTCCCCGAACCAGGCCCCCATGTTCCGTCCCCTCGCCGCATCCTCCCGCCGTGCTTTTCCCTTCCTCGCTGGTCTTCATGGACGCTTTCCTTTTCTCCGCAGAACCTGAATTTTACCGGGTTTCGGAAGATCCTTAAGAAGCATGACAAGATCCTGGAGACAGCGCGCGGGGCCGACTGGCGTGTGGCCCACGTGGAGCTCGCCCCCTTTTACACATGCAAGAAGATCAACCAGCTCATCTCCGAAACCGAGGTGGGGTGGTCTCGCCTCCCGGCACGTAGCAGGAGCCCCCCATGGCTCCGTCCCGCACGCCCGGCTTTTCCTCACGTCTGCCCTCCTTCCAGAACTTTCTGGCTGGCGTCGAGTGCCGGATTCTTGCCGCTTCTCCTTGCTTTACCCGTTGGCGGTGACCAGAAAACCCCATGGGGGGGGGACTTGTTGGGGCGGGCGCGGGCGACCGGAAGGGAAGGCACTTAACTCTGCAGGGGTGACCGTGTGCCCGCGCGCACTTGTCTAGAGTGACCAGCGTCAGACCTGGACCATGTGTCTTTCTTTGTAGGCCGTCGTGACCAATGAACTTGAAGATGGGGACAGACAAAAGGCTATGAAGCGCTTGCGTGTCCCGCCTCTGGGCGCCGCTCAGGTCAGTATCTGCTTCCCAGTCAGTGACGGGTGGGGTTTGCCCATCGGACCTCTAGTCAGACCAGTCTGCTTAGCTGATTAAAATTTTCTAGTTTTATTGTTTAAAAAAGGTTTCAGCACAGGGGTGGGAGCAATAGCACAGCGGGGAGGGCATTTGTCTTGTAGGCAGTCAACCCGGGTTCGATCCCCGGCATCCCATAGGGTTCCCCGAGCACCGCCAGGAGTAATTCCTGAGTGCAGAGCTAGGAGTCAGCCCTGAGCACAGCCAGGTGTAAGCCAAAAAGCAAAAAACAAAAATTTCACTGAAGCGATAGTCCAGCAGAGAGGGCATTTGCCTTACAGGCAGTCGACCCGGGTTCGATCCCTGGCATCCCATAGGGTCCCCCGAGCACCGCCAGGAGTGATTCCTGAGCGCAGAGCCAGGAATAATTCCTGAGCATCACTGGGTGTGTCCCCAAAATGAAAAGCTTTCAGCCTAAGTATGTCAGTCATGATTGCCATCATTTTGTGTTTAAAAATGTCACTTCAGAGGCTGAGCGATAACACAGCAGATAGGGTGTTTGCCTGGCACTCGGCCGACCAGGGTTCGATTCCCAGCATCCCATAGGGTCCCCTGAGCATTTCCAGGAGTAATTCCTGAGTGCAGAGCCAGGAGTAACCCCTGTGCATCGCCAGGTGTGACCCAAAAAGGAAAAAAAAAAGTCACTTTATAATGAATCCTGTCTTCCCGCCTTTCTCTTCTTACCCGCTATTTCTTCTCTTGTTGATTCTTACTCACTTGCTAACCAAGTTTGGGTCCCGTTAGATCATTTGACTTCTTTGTTGAGAAGGTGGAGAGGATAGTCTGGCGTGCCAGGCTACTGCTAAGCCTTACTTGGCATGCAAAAGTTGCAGCCCCAGAATAACCTGGATTAAATAGTATCTATGGAGCAGTTATTCAGAAGTGTCTGTGAATCAGTGTTTCCTAGCCTGTCTTCTGACTGTCACCCCCTCAATCTTGTTTTCCTCCTTTGCCTCCCACTGTCCTGGGAAGTGGCTCCCACCCCCACTGACACTGTTTTTACCTGTGTCCCCCCTCAAGATGCAGTGGGGGGGAACCCCAGCTCCCAGACGGCCCCTGGCTGAGCAATGCATATCAAGGGCCGTAAAGTAAGCCTCTGGTTGCTGGGAGGCAGTACGCGTCCACTTCTTCCCAGGGGCCACGTCTTGCTTTCATGGGCACTGGCCTCCATCCCTGGCCCTGAGTGGGGAGTAGCTTTGGGGGGTCCCCCGCGCCACTGGATGTGGCTCTAGTTGTCCCCAGCACAGCTGGGCCAGAACTGTCCAGCCTGGTTGGCCAAATGAGTGTCACCGGGATGACCTCTCCCCTCCATCCCAGACCCCTGAGTGCAGCTTATGAGCTTATGTGCCCCAACCCCCGCCCCCTTAAAAAAGCCAGCATCGGGCCACAGCAATAGCACAGTGGGGAGGGTGTTTACCTTGCACAAGGCCGACCTGGGTTCGATCCCTGGCATCCCATATGGTCCCCCAAGCACCGCCAGAAGTGATTCCTGAATGCAGAGCCAGGAGTCAGCCCTGAGCATCCTCTGGGTGTGACCCCCCAAAAAAAAAAAGAAAGGCCAGCATCTTTCTGGAAAAGATTAAAATCCCATATTACTATCTTGAATACAGTCCCTTCTCAATTATCTATAGCTTCTTTTTTTCTTTTCTTTTCTTTTGGGTCACTCCTGGTAATGCACAGGAGTTACTCCTGGCTCTGCACTCAGGAATCACTCCTTGCGATGCTCAGAGGACCCTATGGGATGCTGGGAATCGAACCCGGGTCAGCCACATGATGCAAGGCAAATACCCTACCCGCTATGCTACCGCTACAGCCCCTAGTTTCCACTTCTTGAATTTGTTAGATGTTTGTTGGAGTGTTTCAATCTTTTAGACTTAATTTGTCCATTCTACTTTATATTTTTCATCTATTTAAATTCTTTTTTATTCTTGTAGATCAATTCATTGGTGCATTGTTTTATTTCAACATGTCTATGTCTTTGCATAAGTAACCACGCATCCAGCAATTTCATTTTAATAGTGATATTTTTATTTTAAAAATTAATAATGGGGGGCCGGAGTGATAGCACAGCAGGGAGGGTGTTTGCCTTGCATGTGGCTGACCCGGGTTCGATTCCCAGCATCCCATAGGGTCCCCCGAGCACTGCCAGGAGTAATTCCTGAATGCAGAGCCAGGAGCAACCCCTGTGCATCGCTGGGTGTGACCCAAAGAGCAAAATAATAATAATAATAATAATAATAATAATAATAATAAAACCCAGGACCAGAGGTGTGGCTTCGCGGTAGAGCGTTTGCCTTACATGAAGCCCTGGGTTCAATTCCCATCACGGCCGAAAGAAAAAGAAAATTACACGATCCAGTTTCCGAACGGGCCAAAGATGTGTGAGTGGTAAATTGATGTTTTAAAGATCGATGGAAGCTCCCTCTCACGAGCCAGCTAGGGGAATACAAATGAAAAGCACAGCAAGCCGGGTCAGCTTGCAGATGAAAAGTAAAATGAAATTAAAATGAAAGCGAGGGCCGGATCAAGTATTGGGGAAATAAGAACTGTGCTCTCAGATGCTGCTGATGAAAGGTAAAATGATATAACCGCATTGCAACACCGTCGGGCTGTTTCTTAAACCTTCATCCGCCGTATAAGATAGCCGCTGCACTCAGGTATTTACTCCGGGCAAATCCGAGCCTCGAGTTCCCATTATGTGCCTTGTCCACGAATGATCTTAGCAGCTTTATTCATAGTAGCTTGAACCCGGGGAACAGCCCCAGGAAATCTGCCAGTAGTTGAATAAGCAGTTGGTGGCATAGGAGACTGCTCCACCTGCAAAGGGAAATAACAGGGGCTGGAGCCATCGCACAGCGGGGAGGGCTGTGCTATGGCCTTGCACGTGGCCGACCCGGGTTCAGTCCCCGGCATCCCATAGGGTTCCCCTGAGCACCGCCAGGAGTGATTCCTGAGTGCAGAGCCAGGAGTCAGCCCTGAGCATCGCCAGGTGGGACCCAAAAAGCAAAACAATAAATAAAAATAAATAAATAAAAGGAAACTGGGGGCCGGAGTGATAGTACAATGGGTAGAGCATTTGCCTTGCACCCGGCCAACCCGGGTTCGATTCCCGGCATCCCATAGGGTTCCCCCAAGCACCGCCAGGAGTGATTCCTGAGTGCAGAGCCAGGAGTCAGCCCTGAGCATCACTGGGTGGGACCCAAAAAGCAAAAACATAACATAGATGACATAATGATAAAATAAATAATAGAAGATGACGAAGGATTCCCAGGGGCAGAATTCTCGGCATTCAGATCCTAGAACAGTGTTTCTGGCAGAACGTTGAGACCCGTGCATCTGATTTGCTGTGACATCCGCCCGGCGTGTTCAGCATTTTGCCCTGTCCCTTTCTCTGCCCCCAGCCTGCACCAGCATGGACTACTTTTCGAGTTGGCCTGTTCTGTGGAATATTCCTTGTACTGAACATTACCCTCGTGCTTGCCGGTAAGTAGTTTAATTTCTGAATTAAATCTCTTTTACTGACACGCGTTTGTCATGTTCTGTTCCCTCCCTGAGGAATCAAGCTTGAACGACCGAAGCTACTGAAAGAAAAAAAAAATCTCTTAGGACTGGTTTTCATTCGGATTCATGATAAAGGCACGACTAGTAATTGGGTTTTTTCTCCCTTTGGGTACCTTTATCCTTTAAAATAGGGCTGGTACCTGTATTGCAAACCATAATGCATAAAAGGAAAAAGAGAGGGAGCAGCAAGAGAAGCGTGTCCCATAGAGGGAGGCTGGGGGTGGGGGCTGGGGGGTTGGGGGGTTAGGGTGTGGAAATGGGGGACATTGGTGGTGGGAATTGTGCACTGGTGGAGGGACGGGTGCTGGATTATTTGTATGCCTGAAACCCAATTATGAACAGTTTGTAATGGTCTCTCTCGCGAATATCCGATCAAAAAATTTTTTTCTTTAAAAGTAATGGGAGTTCATGCCCAACTCAATTAGCTTAATCAATGGCTGAATAAATAGCAGTACTCCTACATTAAAAAATAAATTTAAAAAAATGAATAATAATCAAATAGGGCTGGCTTGGAGGGCAGAAAGATTGTACAGCAGGGAGGGCGTTGGCCTTGCAGAGCCAAGAGTCAGCCCCGAGCACCGCTGGGTGTGACCCAAAAGCCAAACGACAATATGGCTAGTTTCCTTCCCTTTTGTTCTCCATTTTGGAGGGTACAACTTCAAATTGCCTCAGAGGGGAGTTTCAGGAACCCCCGCTCCCGGATCTCAGAGGAGAGCAGATGCAAGGCTTGTGGACTGACCTCCCTGCACTTTCCCTCTTGGGGATTCTCCTCCTATTCAGATCCGTGGACATAAAATCTTAAGGGAGGACCCAGAGCGATAGCACAGCGGGGAGGGTGTTGGCCTGGCACGCAGCCGACCCGGGTTAGATTCCCAGCATCCCATAGTCCCCTGAGCACCGCCAGGAGTGATTTCTGCGTGCAGAGCTAGAAAGAACCCCTGAGCATTGCCAAGTGTGACCCAAAAAGAGCAAAAATAAATAAAAATTTAAAAAATAAGAATCACTTTATCACCGTCTTCCCATTGCTCATCAATTTGCTCAAGCAGGCACCAGTAACGTCTCCATGGTGAGACTTGTGACTTTTTGGCATATTGAATACGCCACGGGGAGCTTGCCAGGCTCTGCCGTGCGGACAGGATCCTCTCGGTAGTTTGCCGGGCTCTCCGAGAGGGGCAGAGGAATCAAATAAATAAAAACGAGAATCCAGGGGGCTGGAACGATAGCACAGCAGTAGGGCATTCGCCTTGCACGCGGCCAACCCGGGTTTGATGCCTCCGCCCCTCTCGGAGAGCCCGGCGAGCTACTGAGAGGATCCCGCCCGCACGGCAGAGCCTGGCAAGCTCCCCGTGGCTTATTGGATATGCCAAAAACAGTAACAGTAAGTTTCACAACGAGAGACGTTACTGGTGCCCGCTTGAACAAATCGATGAGCAACGGGATGACAGTGACAGTGACAGAATCCAGGCATGGACAGTCTCCCACAGCTTGGGAGCCTCTTGCTGGCTCCGGCCTGGAAGCTGGTCTCAGCCCAGAGCTGCCCCGAGCGCGCCTCTCCCCATCCAGGCATCCTGAGAAACTCTTCACTAAGGTGTCTGCGTTCCCTCCTCCTGGATTCCCCCTCCCTTCACGTGCCGCCGCCTCCATTGAGGGTCCCCTGAGCACCCCACCCTCAGACCCGCCCATCTCCCTGCAGCCCACACAGTCTTCTTCTGAGCACTTGGGATCTTTGGTGCCACCCTGAGTATTTGCCTCCCACCGCCCGTCCCCATGGGCAGATGGCAGGGAAGTCCCTTGCTGTGCGGGCACCAGCCCAGAATACTGGGGGTCCAGAAACATGGGCAGGTCCAAGGACCTGTGGAGAACACACGTGCTCACCACCAGCCCCCGGGAGGGCTGAGTCTCAAAGGCCACTGGGTCGAGGACTTCAGGGCAAATGCCCGGGCGTGCCTTGAGTGTCTGTCTCCGAGTCGTAAACCAGTGCTCAAGGATCAGAGTATGCTTCAGTGACGGCTTATAAATAGCCATCACCGTTGGTGGAAGCGTCTGTAAACATGACGTTCTGGTTTGGATTCTCCGTAGTCAGGGTAGTGCCTAGGGAGGGCAGGTTCCTGTCACCGTCGCGAGGACTGTTCTCAGTCCCGGGGCTGTGTCTCTCGGGTTGGTATTTGAACACCCTCTCACAGTGACAGACGTAGAGCAGCTGCTCAGTAAATACTTTCCCGACTTCATTATTCCACATCAGCAGTCTGAGGGTTTTCAGTCGCGCCTCGTGGAATTAGAACCCAGGTCTCGACAGCTTTCTGAGAGCATTTTGCCTCTTTTCTGGTGGGGGGGAGATTGGGCGACAGCCGAAGGTGCTGTTGTGGCCCCCCTGAGCCCCCGCCCGGTGTCTCCTGCTCCGGCACTTGATGTGTTAGCAGTGTGTTTGCATTTGGATTTGGGGAGTTGGGGTGTATATGTGTGCCACACCAATTAATTTGTTGTGTATTTTATAATTAATGATGCATCAAAGGTTGACTTTTGGGTCCGGAGCGATAGCACAGCGGGTAGGGCGTTGGCCCTGCATGCAGCCAACCCAGGTTCGATTCCTCCATCCCTCTCGGAGAGCCTAGCAAGCTACCGAGAGGATTCCGCCCGCACGGCAGAGCCTGGCAAGCTCCCCGTGGCATATTGGATATGCCAAACCAAGTCACAACAAGTCTCACCATGGAGACGTTACTGGTGCCCGCTCGAGCAAATCGATGAGCAACGGGATGACAGTGACAGTTGCAAAGGTTGACTTTTACAATATGAGCAGTACTAATGTTTCAGGCATCCATTGTCACTGCGAAAGCACCCACCCCCAGAGTGGCAGTTTTCCTCCCCTCACCACCCTCCCCTTCCCTGCTCACCCTGCCTGCCCCGCCCCTGCCTCGGCAGACTCAGTTCTGCAGGTGAGTCTCAGAATCTTCCTTCCTTCGTTTCTTTTCTAGCATATATTGGGTTTGTTTCTATAACGGCACCCTAAGCGCAGGGCCAGTAACCACTGAGCACAGCCCAACACTCCTCACCACCCCTCACTCCTCACTCACACACACACACACACACACACACACACACACGAAATAAAGGGATTGTATAGACCGCAAGAGCATCGGAAAAGTTTTGGGAGAAATAGCACTGATGCTGAAAAGTGATAGAATGAATGAAAAACCTTCACAGAAGGGAAGCATAGGAGCAGAGGTGAGTTGGGGGGCTGGGGGCCCTAGGAGGGGTGCAGTGGATTAGAAGGAAAGAAAATGGGGACCATCGAAGATAATGGAAAGTTTCAGATGAGGAGAGAAAAAAGCTTGAGACCAGTAGCTAGAGGTCCCCTTAGGAACTTAGGTTAAGGGGCTGGAGCGATAGCACAGCGGGGAGGGCGTTTGCCTTGCACGTGGCCGACCCGGGTTCGATCCCCAGCATACCATAGGGTCCCCTGAGCACTGCCAGGAGTGATTCCTGAGTGCATGAGCCAGGACGAACCCCATAGCATCACCCAGAAAGCAAAAAATAAAAAAGAAGTTAGGTTAAGGGGTCGGAGCGATAGCACAGCAGGGAGGGCGTTTGCCTTGCACGCGGCTGACCCGGGTTCGATCCCCAGCATACCATAGGGTCCCCTGAGCACCGCTAGGAGTAATTCCTGAGTACATGAGCCAGGAGGAACCCCATAGCATCACCCAGAAAGCAAAAAATAAAAAAGAAGTTAGGTTAAGGGGTCGGAGCGATAGCACAGCAGGGAGGGCGTTGGCCTTGCACGCGGCCAACCCGGGTTCAATCCCCGGCATACCATAGGGTCCTCCGAGCACCACCAGGAGTCAGCCCTGAGCATCGCCGGGTGTGACGCAGAATGCGGGGCGGCGGGGGGGGGGGGTGACGGATGGAGAAGAAGTCAAACGTATCTATACATAGCACCACGTCAGTATGAAGTGTGTAGCGTGTGCAGTGAGAGTTGGTCTTTCTGTATGAAAATTCATGAGTCGTTTCTGGGGAGATGAGCATGGGGACCTACATGTCCTTAAATAAGGCATAAAAGAAGCCACTGAATTTGCATGTAAAAACAAGACGCTTTGCACTCAGAGGGGTCAGGTGGGGTTTGGGTTTCTTCAGGCCTGTTTGATGACAGCCTGATTGGATTTGGGCTGTGTGTGGTTCCTGCATTAAGTGTTGCGTGTTAAACGTTCCCTCACCCCAGAACCCTTCATTGTTTGTTCTTTGTGTGTGTGTGAGTGGTGGTGCGAGGGCGGAGGGGTGGGGGGGCAGAATAAATATAGTCGGAGCCAGCTGTCTGCTCTTATTTCTCTCCCAGTGGGTTCTTCACGAGACCAGGGCCGAAAACCGAGGGGGAAACATAGCCGTAGTAATGCATGTACAAGCATGATTCATTCCCCCCAACGCGCACTTCAGAAAATTGGCATAATTGCTGCGGTTTTTCAGGGGGATCTGAGGTGGTGTGTAATAATTCGCCTGAAAAAATCATATATTCCAGCTGGTTTTATGAAGATGTAAAGATACGTTTGACTGGTTAAGGTGTAAAATAGTAGGGTCCAAATAGGCTAGTGGCAGAGTTGTAATTGTTGCCGTCTCTTTAGAGGATGATCAGATGGTATGTATAAAAAAAATTTTTTTTTCTTTTTGGGTGACACCCAGCAATGCTCAGGATTTATTCCTGGCTCTGCACTCAAGAATTACTCTCGGCGGTGCTCGGGGGACCCTATGGGATGCTGGGAATCGAACCCGGGTCGGCCGCGTGTAAGGCAAATGCCCTCCCCGATGTGCTATCGCTCCAGCCCAGCCCCTGTATAAAAGATTTTAACATTGTCACTTTGATTAAACCATTTTCTGTCTAGAAGTTGATTCTACAAACATGCTCATCCGTGGGTCCGAGCCTGTATTAAAGGAGGATATTCATTGTGCCATTTGGAATGGCAGCACTCCAACACCCAAGGACAGTAGAGACAAGGGCCAGGGGGATTGCCCCATAGCTGGAAGCCTGCTTCATGAGCGGAGGGGAGAAGGCAGATGGAATAGAGAAGGGATCACTAAGAAAATGATGGCTGGAGGAACCAGTTGGGATGGGAGATGCATGCCGAAAGTAGATAATGGACCAAACATGATGACCTCTCAGTGTCTGTGTTGCAAGCCATGATGCCCAAAAGTAGAGAGAGAGTGTGGGGGATATTGTCTGCCATGGAGGCAGGGGGAGGGTGGGAAAGGGGGGATATACCCGGGATATTGGTGGTGGGGAACGTGCACTGGTGGACAGATGGGTGTTTGATCGTTGTGAGATTGTAACCCAGACATGAAAGCTTGTAACTATCTCACAGTGATTCAATAAAATTTAAAAAAAAAAAATTTTTTTTAAAGAAAAAAAAAATGGCAGCACTCCAACGTCCTTCGGTTGGAAGCAGTTTAAATTGGCGTTTCTTAGCTCACTCCAAGACCCCGAATATTCCAAAAGGACTGAAAATCATGGAAGTCGGGGGTCACCACATGAGACCAGGGCACGATCCAAGGCGGGGGGGGGGGGGGGGGCCGGTGGGGGCAGTGGTTGAGAAACACCAGTCAGAGGCGGTCCTGTCCCCTTGCAGTGGGAAGCCAGGGAAGCGTCAGGTCAGCTGAGTAAAAACACTCCGGGACTTCACAGACGTATGTGACGTCACTGACCCGGCGCTGTGTTGTTTCTGCATGTGGTCCAGGGGGCAAAACGGTCCCGGCCGGGGTCCCGGCCAGGCTGACCCAGACACCGCCGTCATTCCCAGACTCGCTTCCCAAGACCCTGTTGGCAGCGTTAAGATGGACCGAGGGGCTGGAGCAATAGCACAGCGGGGAGGGCGTTTGCCTTGCACATGGCCGACCCGGGTCCGATTCCCAACACCCCATATGGTCCCCTGAGCAGCGTCAGGAGTAACTCATGAGTGCAGAGCCAGGAGTGACCCCTGTGCATCGCCGGGTGTGACCCAAAAAAGAAAAAAAAATAAAAAAAGATGAACCAAGGGGCTAGAATGATTAGTCCAGCAGGGAGGGCGTTTGCCTTGCACGCGGCTGATCCAGGTTCGATTCCCAGCATCCCGTAGAGTCCCCCGAGCACCACCAGGAGTAATTCCTGAGTGCAGAGCCAGGAGGAACCCCTGTGCATCGCCAGGTGTGACCCAAAAAGCTATATAAATAAATAAATAAATAAATAAATAAATAAATAAATAAATAAGTAAGTAAGTAAATAAGACAGACCGTGACTTGGGGTCAAAGCGCTCAGTGAAACGGTAATTCTGCGTTTCACTTTCTTTTCACCATCAGATCGTTTTTTCTCAACAGAGGTTGCACCGTTTCTCCTTCCTACCAGCAGCAACTCGTGCATCTGTTTCCTCCACGTCATCACTAACGCCTCCATTTTTTTTTTTTTTGCAGGGGAGGGGTTGGGGGGGGTGGCACTTTTTAAAAACTTAGCCATCCTAATGGGGATGAAGTGTGTTTTGTTAATGGCTTTGCTTTGTAGCTCCCCAGTGACTAATGCTGTTGAGCGTGTTTTTACGTGCTTACTCGCTGTTTGTGTATCCTCTGTGGGAAAGAGCTTGTGTGCTCACGTACTCAGTCTGTTCTCGACACATGACTCACAGATGTTTTCTCTCGTGATGGGTTGTCTCTCCCGTACTTCACAGTGGCCAGAACGTTTTTGATAGAGTTCAGCTCATGCCAAATAAATTCATGATCGTGAAGAGATAGACCCTTTAAAAAAAAAAATTCTGTGGTCCTGGCTTTTATATTGAGGTCATTGGTCCATTTTGAAAAATCATTTTGCGGGGCTGGAGCGACAGCACAGCGGGGAGGGCGTTGGCCTTACACACAGCTGACCTGAGTTCAATTTCCAGCATCCCATAGGGTCCCCTGAGCACCGCCAGGAGTGATTCCTGAATGCAGAGCCAGGAGTCAGCCCTGAGCATCGCCGGGTGGGACCCAAAAAGCAAAAAAAAAAAAAAAAAAATCATTTTGCAGGACCAGAGAGATAGAACAGCGGGGAAGGCGTTTGCCTTGCACGCGGCAGACCCAGGTTCGATCCCTGGCATCCCATAGGGTCCCCCGAGCCTTGCTAGGAGTGATTCCTGAGTGCAGAGCCAGGAGTCAGCCCTGAGCATCACCGGGTGGGACCCAAAAAGCAAAAAAAATAAAAACCATTTTGCATATGGTGAGAGGTAGGGGCTTAGCTTCATTCATTCTATCTGAATATCCAGCTGACCCACCAGTTACCTGTTAGAAAGCCGTGATGACAGTCAAACTGCTATAAATGCCTAGACCTAGTGTCAGTTCCCTCGGGGCAGTATATCTGTCTGATGTCCTCCACCCTTGGACTTGGCAATACTTCCTCATTCCTTTCTCATCACTAGCATGTTCCCACCATGAATGGCTGACCCGTTTGGTGAGTGTGGAACATTCTGGGTTCTCAGGTGCTCATCTTCTCACTGTCTCAGTTAGGTCTGTTCCGAGGTGGGTCCCCAGGGGGCAGCTGGCAGCGCTGGGGGGCCCAGAAAGAAACCCCTTCCTAAAAGGTTTTGTTTTTGGTTTTTTTTTTTTTTTTTTTTTTGCTTTTTGGTTCACACCCGGCCATGCTCAGGGCTGACTCCCGGCTCTGCACTCAGGAATCACTCCTGGCGGTGCTCGGGGGACCCTAGGGGATGCTGGGGATCGAACCCGGGTCGGCCGCGTGCAAGGCCAATGCCCTCCCCGCTGTGCTATCGCTCCGGCCCCCAAAAGTTTTCAGTAGAAGTTCGTTGTATCATTTTGGCACCATCTCCCCAGCGCCTGCAGTTCTCCCTTGAACTCCATTGCAGTTGAGCTTGAACTTGAACTCCTTTCTTAGCTGACGTGCCCCAGGACTTCGGGGTTTTCTGGCCGCGTCTTGACTGACGTACAAGCACCTCAGCTGGTGGTGGCGGCACTCACCTCGCCTCCGCGCTGGGTGCCTTAGGGCCTGGCCTTCCTCCTACCCTGGATGTCGCCCTGGAAAACGGGGGACGTGGCTGTCCCCTCCCTGCTAGACCATCCTTCGGCTTCCCACACGAGAGACAAAGCGTTCGCCTCTCGGCCGTGCCCGCTCCGCCTCTCGTCCCCTTTCCCCCAGCTGCCCACTCCTGTATTGCAGAGCCCTTGGCATAAATGTCTCTTTTTCGGAAGGCACCAGACTCAGGGCTGCCCCGCGTGCTTTCCCCGCTATTCCCAGCTCCTCACAGGAGTCATTGTTCCTGCCCTCCCCGGTGAATGTCAGCTCCTGAGAGAACTTGATCGCACACCCGAAAATAGCGCCTGACATCATCCTCGGTCTCCTCCGCCTGCCTCCCCCTTCTTCACAGCTCTTATCACTGCCTGACGTTCTGACGTCCTGCAGTAGGGAAAGCGTTGGGGAACTTGCCCTTTTGTCTGCTGTTCGTTCGTAAACCCCTGCATCCGGGATGGCTTTCCTGTGTGATCTAGACACTTAGTAGATATGCCAGATGCCTGGGGGAACATGAAGCTGGCTCAAGAAAACTAAAAGGAGGGGCTAGAGTGATAGCACAGCGGGGAGGGTGTTTGCCTTGCACGCGGACAACCCAGGTTCAATTCCCAGCATCCCATAGGGTCCCCTGAGCCCCGCCAGGAGTGATTCCTGAGTGCAGAGCCAGGAGTCAGCCCTGAGAATCGCCAAGTGTGACCCACAAAAATGCAGGAAGCCCCCAAATCCGTTAGGAGTTGAGAATTAAGTACTGCAAATTAAGTTTAGGAAAAGGGGGCTGGGAGTCAGGTTGTGAAGAAGTTGAACTCTGGGCATGTCACCGTCAAGGGCTATAATGTCATAAGGACAGTGGCCCTTCGGGGGGCAGATGGCAGCAGGATGGGGAAGGCCGGAGACCAGGCTCTTGGTTCCGTCCGGGCTCGCTCCGTTCTGGTTCAGACAGTCCTGTGCGGTCACCCCGAACCCCAGCAGCCTTGTCAGTGAAATGGAGCTAGTAGGTCTAAAACCTCACAAAGCCAATCGTGAGGAGGAGAGGGAACGTCCCGTGGGGAATCCCGAGATCCACCCTTGGCTCAGAGCAGGCTTCCGTTAACATGAGCCGGCGTCCCACGCCTGGCTTTTGCCTTGGCACGGTGCTCTCACGCCCACAGACTTTGTGGGTCTCGGAGACGCAACGAGGGGCGAGTCTCCGTGTTCACTTTACTTTGGGACAGAACAGATACAAGCCACTGTGTCATGGCAGAAGCCCCCTCTGACGGAGCTGGAGCCGGGAGGAACGTGGAGACCGAGGGTCAGTCTTGCGCCTTAGATGAGATCAGTCTGGGTTTAGGTTTTCGCTGATGGATAAAAAGACTCCTGTGCATTGGGGCTGGAGCGATAGCACAGCAGGTAGGGCGTTTGCCTTGCACGCTGTCGACCCGGGTTCCAATCCCAGCATCCCATATGGTCCTCTGAGCACCGCCAGGGGTGATTCCTGAATGCATGAACCAGGAGTGACCCCTGGGTGTGGAAGTCGATATGGAGGTCTCGTTCTGTTCAGCAGGGAGAACCCTTCGTAGGGGGCAGCCGAAAGAACAGACGTGGAGCCCGGAGGAGGGAGAAAAGGCATTTATTCTATGGCAGTTACAGTATTTATACCTCCCTGTTGGGAGGAGGTGGTGCCAGGACCCCCAATAGAAATGCAGGGTGTGGCACGGGATTTAGCTAGTAATAAACAAATGCTGATAGGATTAAGATTAGTAAGATTAGGAGTGGCAACCTTTGCTAGGTGTGGCATGGGGTTAGCTAGTGATTAAACAAATAGTGACAGGATAAGATCAGTAAGGTAAAAAGGCTCCCGTGCGTGCCAGAGTTTCTTGACTGAGAACTCCGAGGGACACGACACGGCGTCGTCTAACCGAATGTTCTTTCTTGCAGCCGTATTTAAACTTGAAACCAGCCGAAGCATATGGCCCTTGATACGAATCTACCGGGGTGGCTTTCTCCTGATCGAGTTCCTCTTCCTGCTGGGCATCAACACGTATGGCTGGCGGCAGGCCGGCGTCAACCACGTGCTCATCTTCGAACTGAACCCGAGGAGCAACCTGTCTCACCAGCATCTCTTTGAGGTGAGCCGCCCGGCGCGTCAGTTTTGTGGGCGTGGGAGATCCTTCCGTTCAAGCAGGGGATTGGTGGGCACTTGGGCTGGAGAAGGGTCCACTGAGTCCGTGATGATGGGAGGGATGGCGTGGGATGGGAGATGTGTGCTGATAGTAGACTAAGGAACAAACGTGACGGCCTACTTAGTATCTGTATTGCAAACCATGGTGCCCAGAATTAGTCAGAAGGAAGGTGTCTGCCACAGAGGCGGGGGCGGGGGGGATGGGGTGGGCGTGGAAGGAGGGATACTGGGGACATTGGTGGTGGAAAATGGGCACTGGTGGACAGATGGGTGCTCAATCATTGTATGACTGAAACGCAGTCATGAAAGTTTGTAACTGTATCTCACAGTGATTCCAATAAAATTTATTAAAAAATAAAATATAGGGGGCTAGAGTGATAGCACAGCGGGTAGGGCGTTTGCCTTGCATGCGGCCAACCCGGGTTTGAATCCCAGCATCCCATATGGTCCCCCGAGCACCGCCAGGAGTAATTCCTGAGTGCATGAGCCAGGAGTGACCCCTGTGCATCGCCGGGTGGGACCCAAAAAGAAAAAAATTAATTAATTTAAAATATATATATATACGTACAATATATATATATATATATATACATATATACACACGTATGGATAGGGTGTTTGCCTTGCACGTGGCCAACCCGGGTTCGATCCCTGGAATCCCATAGGATCCCCGAGCACCGCCAGGAGTAATTCCTGAGTGCGTGAGCCAGGAGTGACCCCTGTGCATCGCCGGGTGGGACCCAAAAAGAAAAAAATAAATTAATTAAAAAAAAAAAAAATATATATATATATATATATATATATATATATATATATATATACACGTATGGATAGGGTGTTTGCCTTGCACGTGGCCAACCCGGGTTCGATCCCTGGAATCCCATAGGGTCCCCGAGCACCGCCAGGAGTGATTCCTGAGTGCAGAGCCAGGAGTGACCCTGAGCATCGCCGGGTGGGACCCCAAAAGCCAAAAATAAATAAATAAAAATTAAAAAGAGGGGATTGGCTCTGTGGCTTCGCCCCGAGCTGGCTCTGTGTTGGGGTCAGAATTGAAGGGTCCTCTGCCTGTCCCCAGATCGCCGGATTCCTGGGCATCCTGTGGTGCCTGAGCCTGCTGGCCTGCTTCTTCGCCCCCATCGGTGCCATCCCCACCTACGCGTACCCGCTGCTGCTCTATGGGTTCATGGCTCTGTTCCTCATCAACCCCACCAAGACCTTCTACTACAAGTCCCGCTTCTGGCTGCTCAAGCTGCTGGTGAGTTCAGACACGCGTGGACCTGTTCGGCGTGACGTGTTGGCCGTCAGCCTCCGCAGACCCCCGCAACCGGGTCCCAGCGGGGGGGTGTGTGTCAGTCGTGCCCCCCCAGGCCCCAGGACGCCGCCCCACGGTGACCCCGGGGAAAAACATGCATTTTCCCTCTTGCTTTTGCGTGCAGGTTTGGAAACTGTTTTGCAAATTGGTGGGCAGTCATTCACCTTGCTTTGTCACAGCCTCGCCACAGGCTTGGGGACAGGACAGGCACGTGGCAACGGGCTCAGAGACCCCATGCGTGGGGCTTGTGCTCTGCTGCCGGCACGTCCCGTCCCAGTGCCAGTGAGTTTTCTTTTTTTGCATTTTGGGTCACACCCAGTGATGCTCAGGGCTGACTCCTGGCTCTGCACTCAGGAATCACTCCTGGCGGTGCCCGGGGGACCCTATGGGATGGCGGGAATCGAACCCAGGTCGACCGCATGCAAGGCCAACGCCCTCCCCGCTGTGCTATCGCTCCAGCCCCCGACTTTTCTTTAAGTTGGGTGAAACTGTTCTTTTTCTACCTATTGTGTCGAGCGGGACTGCGGACACTTTTCTTTCCTGGGAGGCTGGTTGTCTGACAGCGGGAGGACATCACCTGGCTGAATCTGAGAGACTGACTTGGAGTCTCGTTTTTCATAAATTTCAGTTCTCACTCTCACTGTGTGAGGACCCGTCATCTGGTGCAGAAATGGAACCTGTGGGTTCTCTGCTGAAGACCCCGCGTAGCCGGGGATGGAAAGATAACAGTAGGCGCTGCCTTGCATGCGGCCGACTCCTTGGCACCCCGCAGGGTCCATTAACCCCACCAGGAGTGATCCCTGAGCCAGGAGTCAGCCCTGAGCACCTCTGGGTGTGGCTCAAAAGAGAAATTTTGATAAAGGTAGCGCTAGGAGAGACTGCTGCTCGCTTCCAAACTCGGCCAGCTCTGGGAAATCAGCAGGAATGCTTGGATTGCAAACTTAGCTTCCAGGGTGCAGCAGACACCGAGTGAAATAGGAATATATTACACATCCGTAGAACATAAACGTCTTTTAGCCTTACCCTAAAGTACATTTCTCTGTCTCTTTTTTTCCTTAGGTAGAAAAAAATGATTTTTTTTGTTGTTTCTTTTTGGGTCCCACCCAGCGATGCTCAGGGGTTCCTCCTGGCTCTGTGCTCAGGAATTACTCCTCGCAGTGCTCGGGGGATCATATGGGATGCAGGGATCGAACCCGGTTTGGCCACGTGCAAGGCAAACGTCCTATCTCTGTACTATCGCTCCAACCCTCTGTACTATCGCTCCAACCCCTTTTTTGCCTTGAGTTTTTAGTGGGAAGAGAATTGTCTCTGGGGCGTCATGGGAAGCACGGATGGGCCTTTCCACCCTATTTAAAATCGAATCTATATCACTGATATATGCCCCTTTATTTAAAAAAAAAAAAAAAGAAGACACTTGTTTTGAGAAGCAGCTGAGATTCTGATAGGAATGTCGTCAGTCACATTGTTCCGTCGCTAATCTTTCATGAGGCCATCCCTCCTCTTTCTAAATCTGTATTTGCCTTCTTGGAAATTCAGTTAGGAAACAGTGTGTCAGGTTTCCAAAACAAAAACAGCAGCTGATAGACAGTGGCTGGCTGTGGGCTCCGGCTGTCGGGGGCTGCCCCTGCCCGTGCCAGACTCGGGCCTCAGGCTCCTGCCTGCGGAGTCGGCGCCCCAGGCCTCGGGCCTGTTCAGGTTCCTCAATAAGCCCTTTGCCATGTGATGGCACTTGGAAATGGCCAGATTTCTTTCCAGTATTCAGCGGTCCACTCTGGTCAGATCTCACCCGTCCCAGGTATCAGAATAGACATAAGGCGAGAGCAAGGTTCACTTCCTGCTGTTCCAAGTATTTATATTTTTTTTGTTTGCCTTTTTTTTGGGGGGGGAGGTCACACCCGGCGATGCTCAGGGGTTCCTCCTGGCTCGTGCACTCAGGAATTGCTCCTGGTGGTACTCAGGGGACCCTGTGGGATGCTGGGACTCGAACCTGGGTCGGCCGTGTGCAAGGCCAATGCCCTCCCCGCTGTGCTATCACTCCAGCCCCAGTTCTGAGTATTTAACCCCTGTGGGGGTCCCTGAGGTTGCAGCTGCAGTTCACAGTTGATGAACAAAGAAACCCAGACCCAGAGGAGTTAGACACAGGCGGCCCTGGTCGGAGATGAATGTCTTAGGTAGTTTTGGGGTTTGGGGGCCACACCCGGCAAGCTCAGGAATCACTCCAGGCAGGGCTCAGGGGGGTCGGGGAATGCCGGGGATTGAACCCTGGTCAGCCCCTTGCAAGGCGAGCGCCCTCCTGCCCGCCCCACTCTCTGGCCCCTGTGACCTCATGCAGCAGCTGCCCCACTGTCCTTGGAGACTGGGGCCTTTCCCCAAAGCGCTGGATTCAGATCTGCCAGTGCAGACTAATGACATAGAAAAGTGAAATTTAGGGCCGGAGTGATAGCACAGCAGTGAGGGCATTTGCCTTGCACACAGCTGACCCAGGTTTGATCCTCTACTTCCCATAGGGTCCCCTGAGCACTGCCAGGAGTGATCCCTGAGTGCAGAGCCAGGAGTAACCCCTGAGCATCACTGGGTGTGACCCCAAAAGAAAAAAAAAGTGAAAATTAGCAAAACTGGGACTTTTCCTGACTCAGAAAAGTAGAAATGAGGGCTGGAGCGATAGCACAGAGGGGAGGGCATTTGCCTTGCACATGGCCAACCCGGGTTTGATTCCCGGCATCCCATAGGGTCCCCTGAGCACCACCAGGGGTAATTCCTGAGTGCAGAGCCAGGAGTCAGCCCTGAGCATCGCCGGGTGGGACCCAAAAATAAAAATTAAAAAAAAAAAAGAAATTAAGGGGCCAAAGAGATCGTTCCGGAGTAAGCCACCTGCCTTCCAGGCATGGCTGACCCCAGTTTGATCTCTGGGACCACGTAGGGTCCCCTGAGCTCGGCCAGGAGTGACCACTGGGTAGGGCTCAACCCACCCGCTGCAGAAACACCAGCTTCGATACGGTTTACCCACAGCTGGCGGTGTCTGCGGGCAGCAAAGCGGGTGCTGACAATCGCCACCGTCTCTCAGTGCTATTCCCCGGTGGATCTGCGTCATTGTCTTTCTTTTTGCCTTTTGGGTCCCACCCAGCAATGCTCAGGGCTGACTCCTTGCTCTGCACTCAGGAATCACACCTGGCGGTGCTCGGGGGACCCTATGGGATGCCGGGGATCAAACTCGGGTTGGCCACATGCAAGGCAAACGCCCTCCCCACTGTGCTGTCGCCCCAGCCCATATCCTCCTGCTTTGACAAAACGCGTGGCGGCCTCTGAGTCCATCCTGCGCCCTAAACGTGCTCAGAACTTGACAGATGACGGGTCCCCCCCGCCCTCCCCCCCTCATGCCTTGCCCGAAGCTCGCTGTGTGTTGTTTGTCATCCGAACCAGCGTTAGGCCCCACGACCGCCCGAGAGGGGCCCAGAGACCTCGCCCTGGGCCCGAACTGTGTCCGCCCCGGCCAGGAATGTCCCCCGGGGGCCCCCGCGGCCGCCTGTCTGCCCCGTGACGCGCCGGGGCCGGTGTCTGTTACAGATCCCTGGCACCCCGCGCGGGTGTTTAATTCCGACGCTTATCTCCCTGAAATAATAAGCGGAGACACGGTGGCAATTAGAGAGGAATCAGAGGCACTGGCCAGGGGGAGCAGAGCCAAGCGCCAGACTCCGTGTCTGCTCCGGCTGCCCCGCCTCTCAGACCTCACGCCGACCCCCTGCCCTGTCCCCCACCCCGCCCCCTGCTGGAACCGCGGGACCCCCGACCCCAGAACTGCACGGCGCCCATGTCTGACCCTTCCTCTGCTTGGCACTGCCTCGGGTGAGGGGGTCGTGGGGTCGCCCCTCGCTCCTGAGGCACTGTGGGCGGGAACGGTAGCAGCGCGGGATCGTTCCCGTCCCTTCTCCCCCCTAGCACCCCTGCGTCCGGCCCCCGAGAGCCCCGGCACGTTATGAAGCTCAGAGAGACACTGCTTAGAGGCCAGGTGTCATTAGGGAAGCTCCCGTCCCAGAGAAGACAGAGAACATTCCAGAATCACTATAAGCTGAGGGTCTCCCGCCAAATGCCAGAAACCCACACGAGAGGTCTCCCCCTCTCCCCTCCCTCCCTCCCTCTCTCTCTCTCCCTCTCCTTCCTCCCTCTCCCTCTTCCTCTCATCTCTCCCTCCCTCTCTCTCCCTCTCCCTCTTCTCTCTCTCCCTCTCCCTCTCCCTCCCTCTCCCTTTCCCTCTCTCCTCTCTCTTCCGCTCTTCCTCTCCTTCCTTTCCCTCTCCCTCTTTTTCTCATTTCTCTCATCTCTCTCCCTCTCCTCTCTCTCCCCCCTCTTCCTCTTTCTCCTCCCTCCTTCTCCCCCTCTCCCCTCCCTCCCTCTCTCTTCTTCCTCTCTCTCTCTCTCCCTCTCCTTCCTCCCTCTCCCTCTTCCTCTCATCTCTCCCTCCCTCTCTCTCCCTCTCCCTCTTCTCTCTCTCCCTCTCTCTCCCTCTCCCTCTTTCCCTCTCTCCTCTCTCTTCCTCTCTTCCTCTCCTTCCTTTCCCTCTCCCTCTCTCCCTCTTTCTCTCATTTCTCTCATATCTCTCTCCCTCTCCTCTCTCTCCCCCCTTCCTCTTTCTCCTCCCTCCCTCTCCCCCTCTCCCCTCCCTCCCTCACTCTCTCTTCTTCCTCTCTCATTCCCTCTCCTTCCTCCCTCTCCCTCTTCCTCATCTCTCCCTCCCTCTCTCTCCCTCTCCCTCTTCTCTCTCTCCCTCTCTCCCTCTTTCCCTCTCTCCTCTCTCTTCCGCTCTTCCTCTCCTTCCTTTCCCTCTCCCTCTCTCCCTCTTTCTCTCATTTCTCTCATCTCTCTCCCTCTCCTCTCTCTCTCTCTCCCCCCTCTTCCTCTTTCTCCTCCCTCCCTCTTCCCCTCTCCCTACCACCGCCTCCTGTCCTTCCTCAGTTGTCCATTCCGTTCATCCCCTCCCTCACTGATTCCCAGCCCGGCCACAGTGGCGGGTCCCAGTGCTTGCGATTGGGTCACGATTTTCCATCTGAGCGGCTTCAGCCGTCATGCCGCATGATCGCACATGCATTCGATTTCATAGAAATGTTTCTTTTTTTTTTTTTCCTGTGTGTTCTTATTTCTCTCTCTCTCTCTCTCTCTCTCTCTCTCTCTCTCTCTCTCTCTCTCTCTCTCTCTCTCTCTCTCTCTCTCTCTCTCTCTCTCTCTCTCCCCCGCCTCCCAGTTTCGGGTATTCACGGCCCCTTTCCACAAGGTGGGCTTCGCCGACTTCTGGCTGGCCGACCAACTCAACAGCCTCTCCGTCATCCTCATGGACCTGGAATACATGACCTGTTTCTACAGCTTCGAGCTCAAGTGGAACGAGAGCACCGGCCTCTTGCCAAAGGAGTCAGAAGGTAGAGTCTGTGCACGCGTGCCCGCTGCCGGCGTGCGCCAGGAGAGATGGGAGGGGGCGGAAACGCAGCCAGCCACATTATGAACGGAGCGAGATGGGTTTGGCAGGCTGCCACAGCCTCTTTATCTGATACAGCCTGGCACTTCAGTCCCGTGGCATCATCGCAGCCATTCATTTGCCAAGACATTTACGACTTGAAGTCCTCCGAAACCCAGGCAGAGAAAGCTGAAGGGGGTGCGTGAGGAGTTAGAGCCCTGAACGCCCCTCTGAGGCCGCCAGGGCGTCAGAAAACGTTTAAAATCCTGACCGTGGGGCCCAAGTGGTAGGACAGCAGAGAGGGCGTTTGCCTTTCATACGGCCGACCCGGGTTCGATTCCCAGTATCCCCTAGGGTCCCCCGAGCACCACCAGGAGTGATTCCTGAGTGCAGAGCCAGGAGTCAGCCCTGAGCATTGCCAGGTGGGACCCAAAAGCAAAAAAAAGGGAAAAAAGAAAAGAAAAGAGAAAAACAGGAGGTGGGGGCTGGAGCGATAGGCACAGTGGGGAGGACGTTGGCCTGGCACGTGGCCGACCCAGGTTCGATCCCCAGCATCCCATGGGGTCCCCCGAGCACCACCAGGAGTGATTCCTGAGTGCAGAGCCAGGAGTCGGCCCTGAGCATCGCCGGGTGTGACCAAAATAAAAATAATAATAATAAAATGCTGCCCATTTCAAAGTGCTGTCAAGTGCTTGAGAAAGTCATTAAGGCTGTTGTTGATTCTGACGGGGGTCTTCACTGTGCTTCTGGCTCTGCTCAGGCCAGGCGTCCCGAGGTGCTAGTGAGCCTTTGCCTTAGTGGCAGGTCAGACGCAGACAAGTGATGTCAGATGTGACCTACAGCCGACGCTGGAGCACGAGACCCCCAGAGCAGTCACATTACAACTGCACATTTGTCTCCTGAAAACACCAGCCCCGCCCCGTGTGTCCTCGTCCCCCATTCATCCTGCAGGCCGAGGCCCTGGGCTGCGGGTCCGAGGGGCGGAACTACTTTGCCACCTCAGCCTGTTCATGAGGTCAAGAGCACAGCCTGTGGGCACCCCAGAGGCCTGGGCTGACTCCTGGCTCTGCACTCAGGAATCACTCCTGGCAGTGCTCGGGGGACCCTAGGTGATGCCGGGGATTGAACCCAGGTTGGCCGCATGCCAGGTAAATGCCCTCCCCACTGTGCTAATGCTCCGGCCCCGGTGCTCTCCTTAAAGAGGGGAGAAAGCCCCAAAACAAACAGCTTCTGGGAAAGCTCAGGGTTTGGCCGGAGTCGGCCCAAGTCACCAAGGCCGGTTTCAAACGGTTTGTTTCCCCACCCAGCGCCCCCTCCTTTGCTCCTGCCCCCTTTGGTGGGGCTGCTCCCCCCTCTCCCACACGGCGGGGCTCCCTGGTGGGCGACCTCACTCACAGAGAGGCAGCACTCCAGTTCGACCTCACTCACAGAGGCAGTGCTCCAGTTCGACCTCACTCACAGAGAGGGGTACTCCAGTACGACATGACTCACAGAGAGGCAGTGCTCCAGTTGGACCTCACTCACAGAGAAGGGTACTCCAGTTGGACCTCACTCACAGAGAGGCAGTGCTCCAGTTCAACCTCACTCACAGAGAGGCAGTGCTCCAGTTCAACCTCACTCACAGAGAGGCAGTGCTCCAGTTCAACCTCACTCACAGAGAGGCAGTGCTCCAGTTCAACCTCACTCACAGAGAGGCAGTGCTCCAGTTGGACCTCACTCACAGAGAGGCAGTGCTCCAGTTGGACCTCACTCACAGAGAAGGGTACTCCAGTACGACATGACTCACAGAGAGGCAGTGCTCCAGTTGGACCTCACTCACAGAGAAGGGTACTCCAGTACGACATGACTCACAGAGAGGCAGTGCTCCAGTTGGACCTCACTCACAGAGAGG
This sequence comes from Sorex araneus, assembly GCF_027595985.1. Lineage (NCBI taxonomy): Eukaryota > Metazoa > Chordata > Mammalia > Eulipotyphla > Soricidae > Sorex > Sorex araneus. Next base: position 166,088,662 of record NC_073313.1, read on the forward strand.
CAGTGCTCCAGTACGACATGACTCACAGAGAGGCAGTGCTCCAGTACGACATGACTCACAGAGAGGCAGTGCTCCAGTTGGACCTCACTCACAGAGAGGCAGTGCTCCAGTTGGACCTCACTCACAGAGAAGGGTACTCCAGTACGACATGACTCACAGAGAGGCAGTGCTCCAGTTGGACCTCACTCACAGAGAGGCAGTGCTCCAGTTCAACCTCACTCACAGAGAGGCAGTGCTCCAGTTGGACCTCACTCACAGAGAGGCAGTGCTCCAGTTCGACCTCACTCACAGAGAAGGGTACTCCAGTATGACATGACTCACAGAGAAGGGTACTCCAGTTGGACCTCACTCACAGAGAGGCAGTGCTCCAGTTCGACCTCACTCACAGAGAGGCAGTGCTCCAGTTGGACCTCACTCACAGAGAGGCAGTGCTCCAGTTCAACCTCACTCACAGAGAGGCAGTACTCCAGTCCGACCTCACTCACAGAGAGGGGTACTCCAGTTCACCTCACTCACAGAGAGGCAGTGCTCCAGTTCAACCTCACTCACAGAGAGGCAGTACTCCAGTCCGACCTCACTCACAGAGAGGGGTACTCCAGTTCACCTCACTCACAGAGAGGCAGTACTCCAGTTTCACCTCACTCACAGAGGCAGTGCTCCAGTCCGATCTCACTCACAGAGAAGCAGTGCTCCAGTTCGGTGCTTGCAAGCCCCCTGCCTTGCTCGCCCGGGCAGGCTGTGTGATCCCGTGGTCTGTTCTCCCCCCCTTTGACGTCCCCGCAGACCTGGAAATCTGCCACAAGTATTCGTACGGCGTGCGCGCCATCGTGCAGTGCATCCCGGCATGGCTGCGCTTCATCCAGTGCCTGCGCCGGTACCGGGACACCCGGAGGGCCTTTCCCCACTTGGTCAACGCCGGCAAGTACTCCACGACCTTCTTCACGGTGACCTTCGCAGCCCTGTACAGCACCCACAAAGGTAGGCACCGGTGGGCAGGGGTGCTGCCCACTCTGCGTCCTCACCCGTGTCGGGCGGAAGCGTCTCCTCAGCCCGCATTTGGTCACCTCCCTCCAGGCCTGTCCCATCACCCGGTCAAAGGGACCTCAGTGATGCAGGAAGACTGAGTGCCTTCGCGGGGTTTGTGGGTTTTGTTGGGTTTGGGTTTTGCTGGTTTTTTCTTTTTTTAAAATTTGTTTCGTTTTTTGTAGTTTGCTTTTTGGGTCCCACCCGGTGATGCTCAGGGGTTACTCCTAGCTCTGCACTCAGGAATCACTCCTGGCGGTGCTCGGGGGACCCTATGGGATGCTGGGAATCGAACCCGGGTCAGCCGCGTGCAAGGCAAACGCCCTACCCGCTGTGCTATTGCTCCAACCCCAAAATGACCGATTTCTAAGGCTGGGGAGATGGTGCTTTACATGGCGTGGCACGACCCTCTGAGCACTGCCAGGAGTAACCCCCAAACGCCACTGGGTGAGACCCCCCAAAGCAAGAATCAAAGCAGGAAAAAAAAAAATTCTCTTTTTTTTTTTTTTTTGCTTTTTGGGTCATGCCTGGCAATGCACATGGGGACATGGGGTTACTCCTGGCTCTGCACTCAGGAATTTTTTTTTTTGCACTTTGGGTCCCACCCGGTGGTGCTCAGGGCTGACTCCCGGCTCTGCACTCAGGAATCACTCCTGGCAGTGCTCGGGGGACCCTATGGGGTGCCGGGGATCGAACCCGGGTCTGCCACGTGCGAGGCCGACGCCCTCCCCGCTGACCTCCCGTTCCGGCTCTTGTTGGGTTTTTTAAGGCACTTCTTGTTCATAACGCAGTCGGGGACGCTGGGTGGAAAAGATTCCCTGTGACAGTCATGTACGCTTTTTATCTTCCCCTGCACCGAGTAGTAAGGATCATTTCCAGCCCATTTAACTGCAAATTGAGTTCTCTCATCTCTCATCTTTTTTTTTTATCTCCATGGCAACCGCTCGGCTCTGTGCTGGAGACCGGCTCTCTGTGCAGCGCAGAAGAGGGAGAAAGGGAGCTTTTAGGCGCTGAACTCCAGGCAGCCACTCCTGGTTTTTAACCTTTTTCTAAGAACTGTCAGTCACGGCCCCACTTCCTCTCCTCCTTTGTCTGCCCGGCTCCGCCCGCGCCCCCCCCCAGCCCCCCGCAGCTTGTCATGTGTGGGCGGGAAGGAACGGGCCTAATTGAAATTTCAAAATTATTTTTAAGTGCTTTGGTAAATGGCTTTCCAGCGATTTCTTCCCTTTCTCCGCTTTTCAAACTCAGATGGTCTATTTGTAAGCGCCCGGCTGCCGCTCTAGGGTTGCTGTTTCTGTCAGGTGTGTTGGAGGCATGAGGGAGTCGGGTGTCAGGATTGAACTAAGTACCTCAGAACTAAGTACTGTGTCAGGACTCAACTGAGTGCTTTTACTACTGTGTCAGGACTCAACTAAGTGCCTAGTGCAGCGATCACACCACCAGTGGTTTTACTACTGTGTCAGGATTGAACTAAGTACCTCAGAGCTAAGTACTGTGTCAGGACTAAACTAAGTACCTAGTGCAGTGATCACACCGCTAGTGGTTTTACTACTATGTCAGGACTCAACTAAGTCCCTGAGAGCTGAACTGTGGCAGGACTGAGCTAAGTACCTCAAAACTAAGTACTGTATGAGGGCTCAACTAAGTACCTCAGAACTGAGTACTGTGACAGGACGGAACTAAGTGCCTAGTGCAGTGACCTCACAGCCAGTGGCTTCACTGCTGTGTCAGAACTTGTAGTACGGAGCTGAGCCAAGTGCCCCAGTGAAGGAGGGATGTGTGTCTCAAGGCTCTCGCTGAAGGGGGCCAGAATGCGACCCCGTGGGCGGGACTGAGGGAGGAGGGACGGGCTTACACCCGGCCCCTGAGTGATGGGACAATGGCGAACTCCAGCCCTGGTTGAGAACCGGGTGCCATCTGACCCCAGGGCCCTCCTCTTCTTTCCCTCATCCCAGGTAAGAGTAAGTACTGTGGTTCGAGGTGAACATTAGCGCACTGACGTGTTGCCAGCTCACGTCTGAGAAACGGAACATCTCAGAACTTCAAACCTGGGAGCACTTTGCACCTGACGCTCAGGCGGGGAGCAGAGGCTTTCATACTACGGCATTTGCTTCTGCAGATGTCGGCGCCCCCTAAAGAGTTTCTTGGGGGGCTGGAGCGATAGCACAGCGGGGAGGGTGTTTGCCTGGCACGCGGCCAACCTGGGTTCGATTCCCAGCATCCCGTATAGTCCCCCGAGCACCGCCAGGAGTGATCCCTGAGTGCAGAGCCAGGAGGAACCCCTGGGCATCACCGGGTGGGACCCAAAAAGCAAAATAAATAAATAAGTAAAGAGTTTCTTGGAGGGGCCGGAGGATGGGCCAGCGGGGAGGGCGTCTGCCTTGCACACGGCCGACCCGGGTTCGATCCCCGAACTCCGTAGGGTCCCGGAGCGCTAGGAGTAATTCCTGAGCATTGCCAGGTGTGGTCTGAAAACACAAGAGAGCGGAGAAAAAGGAGTTTCTCTGGGCTGGCGAGTCCCGGAAGCTGGAGACAGGCTGAGCGTGCTGGAGGCCTCCGGCTTTAGTCCCACCCGGGGCACCTCAGCACTTCTCAGAGTGGGTGTGTGTCCCCCGAAAAATCTTTTCAAGAAACATTATTTTCCATGAGCACTACCAAAATTAAGCCCCCCCCTGAATAAATAAAATGAATATTTCTTATTCTATTATTTGAAACTAGTATTCCTGGGGCTAGAGCCATAGCACAGCGGGGAGGGCGTTGGCCTGGCACGCGGCCGACCCAGGTTCGATCCCCGGCATCCCATATAGTCCCCTGAGCACCGCCAGGAGGGATTCCTGAGTACAGAGCCAGGAGTAACCCCTGTGCATCGTCGGGTGTGACCAAAAAAGCAAAAAAAAAAAAAAAAAAACACTTGATAATGTGTTTAAATGTGAACTAACTAGATGTTGAATTGCTTATGTTACCAAAAAAAAAAAAAAAGTACCAAAATGCTCTAAACAGGACAAAATGGAAATCAAGCTCAAGAGGGACGACCCCAACAGGAAATTTAATCTTGAGTGATGATTCAAAATAGAAGGGACTTTCCCTCCCTCCTCTCCCCTTGGACATTATTCGGAAAGCAAGGGCATCAGGCACCAGGGCTGTAGAACTAATCAGGAATCAAGAGGAGAGGTTCTGTGTGGCTAATCGGCTTGCGATTTTTCAAGTTGTTTGCACGATTACAAAGGAATCATGTCACGGGGAGGGGAGGTGCAAGGTAGCAATTGTTCAGACTCAGATTTGCATCTTCTTGGAGTTGTTGCCATAGCAACGCCATGACTGGGGGCATTTCCGCGATGGTCTCAAAGGTTATGTTTTAGTCGTGCTGCTGTATGGATTCGTGCAGATGGAGGTGGGGGATTTTATTATACCTGGATGCAGTTTTGAAATGGTGTGTGTGGCGGGGGGGGGGTCTAGGCCACCCCTTTGAGGGAGGCTTAAGCATGAAGCTGCGGCCACCACCATCCCTCATGGTAAAGAAGCACCACCTGCATGCACAGGACACTGCGTGTTGGTTCTCATCATTGATTTTACAAACAAAAGGAAAAGTCCCTTTGTCTGGAGCCAGCCGCCAAGGCCGTGTCTTCACCGACTCGCCGTGAGATAGAGCACGACGGGATTGCTCACGATTGCGTGTCAGTCATGCGGCGTTCCAGCAGTTTCCAGCACCGGTGGCCCCAGTTTCCCTCCCGCCACCCCCACCCCCTGCCTGCCTCTATGGCGGGCACCTCTCTTTCCGTCTCTGTCTCTCTCTGTCTCTCCCTCCCTCCCTCTGTCTCTTCCCTCTCTCTCGCCTTCCCTCTCTTTCTCTCCCTCTCTCCCTCTCTCCTTCTCTCTCCATCCCTCTCTCCATCCCTGTCTGCTTCCTCCCTCTCTCTCCCCCTCTCCCTTTCTCTCCACTCCTCTCCTTCCCTCTCCCTCCATCCCTCTCTCCATCCCTGTCTGCTTCCTCCCTCTCTCTCCCCCTCTCCCTTTCTCTCCATCCCTCTCCCTCCATCCCTCTCTCTTTCCCTCTCTCCCTATCCCTCTTTCTCCATCCCTCTCCTTACCTCTCTCCCCCTCTCCCTCTATATTTCTCTTTCTCTCTCTCCCTCTCTCTCCATCCCTCTCCTTCCCTCTCTCTCCCTCCATCCCTCTTTCCTTCTCTCTCCCTCCATCCTTCTCTCCTTCCCTCCCTCTCTCTTTCTTCCCTTGCCCTCTCTCTCTCCCTATCCCTCTTTCTTCATCCCTCTCCTTCCCTCTCCCTCTCCCTCTTTCTCCCCTCTCCCTCTATCTTTCTCTCTCTCTTTCCCTCTCTCTCTCTCTCTCTCTCTCTCTCTCTCTCTCAGGCATCAGGGTTTGCGAGAAGGCTGTCCTTTTTACTGTGTCATGCACACACACGGTTGCAGGGTTCCGTCTGTAGCCAGTTCTTTGTAGCTGTGCTGCTGTTGTTGGACCTGGGCCGTGGGGGAGGCGGGCCCGTTAGTAATGCGTCCTCGGGGCCTCTTGGTGTGGCGGAAAGAGACCCCCAGGGTCAGTCACAGACGCAGCCATTGTGTCCTTCCACCCGTTGGTGGGGAAGGAGCGCTTCACTGGCCTTGGTTTTTCATGTACCGTTCGGAACATTCTAGAGCACTCATAAATTCTAGCTGCTCTCGGGTATGGAGAAGAAAAAAGACTTCTTCAAGAAAATAAAACACTGGGGCTGGAACGAGAGCACAGCGGGTAGGGCGTTTGCCTTGCACGCAGCCGACCTGGGTTCGAATCCCAGCATCCCATAGGGTCCCCTGAGCACCGCCAGGGGTGATTCCTGAGTGCAGAGCAGAGCCAGGAGTAACCCCTGTGCATCGCTGGGTTTGACCCAAAAAGCAAAAAAAAAAAAGAAAACAAGAAAAGAAAACACCTTCCCAGTTGTGGACGTTAGTTGGCATTTGCCAGTAGCTGGCCTTAGCCCCGACAGCTTTTTAAACTGACTGGGGGTGGGGGGGTGGGAACGGGAGGCGCCCACTCCAACACTCCCAGCTGAGCCCGCTCCTGGCTGCTGCTGGCTTGGCTTGGCCTCCAGCGCCCAGATTCCCTCCTGCACTTCCTCTTTAGCATTCTCCAGGGCCTCGCGCCCCTCATAAGGATTCCCCAGCCGTCCCCCAGGCCCTTCCCTGCCCCGTCTCCGCATTGTCCCGAGGGCACACGCTGTCCAGGGGCGCCAGTGTGTCCCCCCAACCCCCCCGCCCAGACGCAGCCACCCGGGAGCTGAGTCCAGATTCAGTTTCGGGAGGGCAGAATAACAGATACCCGGTGGCCAGTGTTTGGATTCTCGGTGTGTGGGGGAATGTATTTTGCATGCACTTCTGGGGGCGTTGAAAACAACTCATGTGATTAAGGGCCTTTGTCTGTGACTGTTTATTGAAAAGTAGTTCAGAGTCTTTAACCCTTTTGAAATCGGATCCAGGGGGCCAGAGCAACCCGGGTTCGATTCCCAGCATCCCATAGGGTCCTGTGAGTACCGCCAGGAGTGATTCCTGAGTGCAGAGCCAGGAGGAACCCCTGAGCAATGCTGGGTGTGACCCAAAAAGAAAAAAAAAAAATGATATCAGATCCAGGGCCGGAGTAATAGTGCAACGGGGAGGGCGTTTGCCTGGCACACAGCCCACCTGGGTTGATTCTCAGCATCCCATAGGGTCCCCCAGCACCGCCAGGAGTGATCCCTGAGTGCAAAGCCAGGAGTCAACCCTCAGCATCCCCAGGTGAAACCCAAAAAGCAAAAGAAAAAAAAAATCAGATCCATCGCTTTTCAATTCCCCTACCCTGAGGGATAGGGGTATGAAATGGAGCTGCAAATGCACTGTGGTTTGCTTCCGATCAGTGACATGCCTCTAACAAGTATTTCCTGAGCCTCTTCTGTCTATGCTCATTTCAAACGGTTTTGTCATCTCACCCTAATGACCCAATCACGCCTCGCCGCAAATTGCTTTGTATCAGTGTTGGCTGGAGTTCCAGTAAATGAAGTGACTTTGAATTTTTTTCTTTTCTTTCCCCCCCGCCTTTGAGGTTGGGGGGTGTCCCACCCGGCGATGCTCAGGGCTGACTCCCGGCTCTGCACTCAGGGATCACTCCTGGCGGGGCTGGGGGGACCTTATGGGGATGCCGGGGATCGAACCCGGTTCCGCTTGTGTGCAGGTTTAACGCCCTCCCCGCTGTGCTATCACGCCTGCCCTGAATTTTTCTTGTCATGGGAACAAATAGCACCTGTTTCTACCCAGACAGCATTTGTTTGTCTTGAGTCACCGGTTTTTCCACCAGGGACTGCCCCGTAGTAGTAGCAGATGGTGAGTTTGCCCCCTGAGCGCGTGCCTGGCCTTTGCTCACTTCACTGGTGTGTGTTCGTCAGGGTCTTGCGTCTCAAGCACAAGACCTTTCTCTTTCAGTAGTGCCACTTCACTGCACGACAGTTGGGAGAGTCTCAGGGATGTTTGAAAGGCGTTGGAAATTGCTCCGTCTAACTGGAGGGGGATTGAACAACAGTTGCTGCTTGACAGTAGAGTTTCAAAGGTTTGCCTTTGACCATCTACCGTTTTACACTAAAATAATTGCTGAAAAGTGGCCGTGTTTAGGTATTTTCAGCATAAAAATACAAAGAAAAGAAAAAATGATTAGGCACTTAGGAGGTCTTGAGTCTCTGCTAGGAATTTGTTACTTTAAAAACTGTTAAGTGGCGGGGGGGGCGGGGGCCAGGAGCAATAGCATAGCAGGGAAGGCATTGACCTTGCACATGGCCGACCGGTGTTCAATCCCAGGCATCCCATAGGGTCCCCAGGGCACTGCCAAGAGAGATCCCTGAATGCAGAGCCAGGAGTGACCCCTGAGCATCACAGGTGTGACCCCAGGGGCTGGAGCGATAGCACAGCGGGGAGGGCATTTGCCTTGCACACAGCCAACCTGGGTTCAATTCCCAGCATCCCATAGTGTCCCCTGAGCACCTCCAGGAGTGATTCCTGAGTGCAGAGCCAGGAGTCAGCCCTGAGCATCGCTGGGTGGGACCCAAAAGGCAAAAAAAAAAAAAAGAAATGTGATATAAATGGATGGACCTAGAGCCAGGGAAAACGGGCTAGAGGGACCGGTCAGTGGCTAGAATCACCCATAATCATGTGTGGGGCAGAGGGAAGGTAAGATCGAGAAGGGCCCAGGAGGACAGTAGCACTGTTGCTCTGTCATCCCGTTGTTCACCAATTTGCTCAAGCGGGCACCAGTCACGTCTCCATGATGAGACTTGTGACTGTTTCTGGCATATCGAATACTCCACACTGGTAGCTTGCCGGGCTCTCCGGGAGGGACGGAGGAATCGAACCCAGGTCGGCCACGTGCAAGGCAAACACCCTACCCGCTGTGCTATCGCTCCAGCCCCTCCTACGTTATTTTTAAAAACACAAACAAATAACAAAGTGTGAATACAGCGCACGTGAAACCCTAAGACAGAGTCAAATCAGAAATAATCAGGCCCGAGAAAGCCAACAGTTCATTCCTGGGAAATGAGAAACGAGCAAGATGGAAGGAAGAAGGCAGAGGAGAATCTGAATGGTGAACTGCCAGCTCTCAAAGGGATGGGGAACGTCCCTGGGGTTCAGCAGGTGCCAGGAGACCGATCACAGACATGCGTGTGCACATATGTGTGTGGACACCCACCTCTGCCATGTGCGTGGCTGTCTCTAGCACATCTTTGCCGTAACGCAGGCGTTTTGTAAATGTTTGAATGAAATCGACGGGACAGATCTAATCACCAAGGTCGCCGAGTGATTAAGTCATCTTGGTAATCATTATTAAACTGCGTTTGGATTCAATTTCCTATTTGGACAGTTTCTCTTTGCCGGTTCCCCTGCCACAAAATTATCTCGTCGGTGATTATCCACGACGGCTTCTGCCCTTCCCCACCCGCGTCAGTCAGATAACTCAATAACATCATTCTGCCGGAGATGAAATTACATTTCTGCTCCCTCTTACGGAGACACAGTTTCCTGTAGTTACTGAAATAGAATGAGGGGTCCCACAGTCGCTTTACAAAGAAATCTAAGGATGCTTGAACTTTTGAAACAACGTCAGGGTGGAGTAAAGCTTCAGGTGTCCTGCCTCAGAAGTAGGAGCTTTATTATTCTTCGTTGAGCTGCAAAATCTTTTTTTTTTTTTTTTACTATGTCATCAAACTTGTATTTATTTATTCTATTTTTTTTTATTTTATTTATTTTTAATTAGAGAATCACCGTGAGGGTACAGTTACAAATTTATACACTTTTGTGTTTATACTTCCCTCATACAAAGTTCGGGAACCCATCCCTTCACCAGTGCCCATTCTCCACCACCCGTAAACCCAGTGTCCCTCCCACCCTCCCCAATCCCATCTCCCCCCCACCCCACCCTGCCACTGTGGCAAGGCATTCCCTTCTGTTCTCTCTCTCTAATTAGCTGTTGTGGTTTGCAATAAAGGTGTTCAGTGGCCGCTGTGCTCAGTCTCTAGCCCTCATTCAGCCCGCAACTCCCTTCCCCCACATGGCCTTCGACTACAATGTAGTTGGTGATCGCTTCTCTGAGTTGACCTTTCCCCGGAACGTGAGGCCAGACTCGAAGCCATGGAGTCAACCTCCTGGTACTTATTTCTACAGTTCTTGGGTGATAGTCTCCCACTCTGTTATTCTATATACCATAGATGAGTGCAATCTTTCTATGTCTGTCTCTCTCTTCCTGACTCATTTCACTCAGCATGAAACTTTTCATGCCCATCCACTTAACTACAAAATTCTTGACCTCCTTTTTTCTAACAGCTGCATAGTATTCCATTGTATAGATGTACCAAAGTTTCCTCAACCAGTCATCCGTTCTGGGGCATTCGGGTTTTTTCCAGATTCTGGCTATTGTAAACAGTGCTGCGATAAACATACATGTGCAGATGTTGTTTCGATTGTACTTTTTGAGCTGCAAAATCTTTTAAATCAAAATCACAAGTGAAAAATTACATCCACTTAAAAAGGGAAGCAAGGTGGGGTTTTTCATCAGAGGAAGATTGGATTTTTAAAGCAGTTCTAATGTGAGAGGAGTCACGCAATTAGAACAGAGCAGAAGTCACGAACATGTGATCCAGTGGGGCAGGAGAGGGGAGAGAGCCACAGCCACACGTGACCCAGGCTCAGCCCCCCCATACCAGGTCTGGTCCCCCAAGTCCTGCCACGAATAAGCCCTGAGCATCTCCGCGTGTGGCTCAGGAGCAAACTAAAGGAATAAAAGCTGGGGATGGAGCGATAGCACAGCAGGGAGGGCGTTTGCCTGGCACGCAGCCGACCCTGGTTCGATCCCTGGCATCCCATAGGGTCCCCCGAGCACTGCCAGGAGTGATTCCTGAGTGCAGAGCCAGGAGTCAGCCCTGAGCATCGCCGGGTGGGACCCAAAAAGAAAAGAAAAGAAATAAAAGCCAACCGCAAAACGGAAGAAAGGAAGATCAGGGGTCTTGGTGACAGTTAAGGACCAGACCCAAGAAGGGGCGGATAGAAGGAGCAGGAAGCACCCCAGAGGAGAGGGGTTCCAACCCTCACCACCTCCCACCCACAGGGGTCCAACCCTGACCCCCTCCCCCCCACCCCACAAGGGTCCCAGCCCTCACCACCTCCCCCCCACCCATGAGGAGGTCCTGACCCTCCTCCTCTTCCCCCAGGGATCCACTCCACGAACCACCCACTGGCCAAATGTACCAACACCAGTGTCTTTTATTTATTTATTTATTTATTTGTTGCTTTTTGGGTCCCACCCGACGATGCTCAGGGGTTAACTCCTAGCTCTGCACTCAGGAATCAGTCCTGGCGGTGCTGGGGGATCCTATGGGATGTTGAGACTTGAACCCGGGTTGGCCGCGTGCAAGGCAAACACCCTCCCCGCTGTGCTATTGCTCCAGCCCCAACACCAGTGTCTTTTTTTTTTTTTTTTTTTTTTTTTTTGCTTTTTGGGTCACACCTGGCGATGCACACGGGTTACTCCTGGCTCTGCACTCAGGAATTACCCCTGGCCGTGCTCAGGGGACCATATGGGATGCTGGGATTTGAACCTGGGTCGGCCGCGTGCAAGGCAAACGCCCTACCCGCTGTGCTATCTCTCCAGCCCCTACACCAGTGTCTTATACAAACCATTACTCCATGTTTTTTGGTGGTTTTTTTTTTGTTTTTTTGGTCTTTTGTTTTGCTTTTTGTGTCCCACCCTGCAATGCTCAAGGGTCACTCATGGCTCTGCACTCAGGAATCACTCCTGATGGTGCTCGGGGAACTATATGAAATGCTTGGAATCGAACCCGGGTTGGCCACATGCAAGGCAAACACCCTCCCCGCTGTGCTATCGCTCCAGCCCCTACTCCATGTTTTTTCTTTCAAACTGAAGACTTTAGGGCTAGGAAGTGTTTCCAGAGATCAAGTGCAATGTGTGTTATCCCTTATCTTTCAAGTGTTGGGGTCAGAGCTGCAGCACAGCAGGTGGGGTGTTTGCCTTGCCTGCAGCTGACCCGGGTTCGATCCCTAGCACCCCTTACAGTTCCCCCGAGCACCACCAGGAGTCAGCCCTGAATGCAGAGCCAGGAGTCAGCCCTGAGCACCGCTGGGTGTGGTGGCCCCCACCAAAAAATAAAAATCAGAGTTCCACCCGTCACAAAACGATGAAAACTGGGGCTTGTGAAACATCCCTGCAAATGCTTCATCCAGGAAACATCTCATCATTGTCCCCCCGTCTCATCCGCAAAATCTCACTGTCCTGTTGGGAACTGTTCCTTCGCCCACACGGTCTCCTTTCCTGTAATTAAGAGCTAGACACACACGCACGGATTCGTCACTGGGAAAACGCAATTCCGATAATCCCGTCAGAGCCAAAGGTAGAGGCGGGTCTTCCGATAATTCGGCCTCTTCCCTCGCGGCCCCTCTCATTTTCTCTAACCGTTATTTCCCGCACACCAGGAAGGATTCTGCATTCTCAGCTTCTGCACTGTGTTCGCCAGAGCTGAGACGTCTCTGTGATGTTCAACCAGAGTTGGATGGAGCCCTGTTTTCCGTTCAGAGGAAGTGACACAGTGGCATCGACTGCGAAAGTTCTTGGGGTCTAGTTCTCCCCTCTCACCCCCAGCCCCTACACACACATACCCTTTTTTTTTTCTTTGTGGGTCCCACCCAGCAATGCTCAGGGCTGACTCCTGGCTCTGCACTCAGGAATCACTCCTGGCGGTGCTCGGGGGACCCTAGGGGATGCCGGGGATCGAACCTGGGTCGTCTGTGTGCCAGGCCAACGCCCTCCCGCTGTGCTGTCCGTCTGACCCCCGCTTTCTCTCTTAGCACTGCAGCTATATTCTTTGACCCGGGGCTTCCTCTCCGGGACGTGGGTTCCAAACCCAGGACTCGAGCTTTCGATTGCGACTCAGCAGCGCCATAAAATATTAACCCAGTTCAAATTATGCTTCCGAGGTGCCAGGTGCGAGATAGACAGAAGCTTGGGGAAGAATCTCAATGACCCCATTGTCTGCGGCTCGGCTCGTCACTAAAGGGGGCTGCCAGCGTCACCCAGGAGAGAATTAAGCTTGCCCTGGGTGATAATATCTCTCTGCCCAATCCCCCGAATACCAATGAAGCAGTGATTCCAGGGCAGAGCACTCAGATGGGAGATGGGGAAGTCAGATACGGGGAATAATTAAAAAAGAAGCCACAGCACAGCGCAGGGGGGTTGGTACCTCCCAGGCTTCGTTTGAAGAGATCCACGAGAGGCACCAGAACTGTTAACAGAATCACTGTATCAGTGTCACTGTCATCCCATTGCTCATCGATTTGCTCGAGCGGGCGCCAGTCACGTCTCCATGGTGAGGCTTGTTGTGACTGTGTTTAACATCTCGAATACGCCACGGGGAGCTTGCCAGGCTCTGCCGTGCAGGCAGGATCCTCTCCGTAGCTTGCTGGGCTCTCCGAGAGGGGCGGAGGAATCGAACCCGGGTTGGCCGCATGCAAGCCAAACGCCCTCCCCGCTGTGCTCTCGCTCTGGTCCCCATGTTCTGTTGTCCCGTTGTTCATCGATTTGCTCGAGTGGGCACCAGTAATGTCTTCATGGTGAGACTCTTTGTGACTGTGTTTGGCATCTCGAATACGCCACAGGGAGCTTGCCAGGCTCTGCCGCGCGGGCGGGATCCTCTCGGTAGCTGGCCGGGCTCTGCGAAAGGGGCGGAGTATATTCCCTTTAAATGTCTCCTTACAGTCCCTGAATGCCCTCACGTACGTTCCTGTCACCAAAATGACTGGGACTCAGGGTGGCAGGAGGTCCATGTGCCTCTGAAGGACTTTTGCTCCCAAGGGTCAGACTTGTATTTGAAACCTAGAAAAACTCAGAGAGGGAGGCTGAGAGATGGTACAGAGGGCAAGGGGCAGGCCTGGCACTCGGCTGACCCGGGTTCGCCCCAGCTTCCCGTAGGGTCCCCCGAGCACTGCCAGGAGGGGAACCTGAGCGCAGAGCCATGAGGAAGCCCTGGGCATCGCTGGGTGTGACTCAAAATCCAAAAATAGAAATAAAATTAGTGTTAGAAGAAGGAAGATTTTTTTTTTTTAATCCGAGAAAATGAGCACGTTAGGGGCTGGAGCAATAGCACAGCGGGGAGGGCGTTTGCCTTGCACGAGACCAACCCGGGTTCGATTCCCAGCATCTTATAGGGTCCCCTGAGCACCGCCAGAAGTAACTCCTGAGTGCAGAGCCTGGAGTAACCCCTGTGTATCACCAGGTGTGACCCAAAGAGAAAAAGGAAAAAAAGAAAAGCACGTTAGTTTAATTTCAGAATTAACGCTTTTTAGTTTACTCCCCCACTTTTTTTTTTTGGTTCTTTTGTTTTGTTTTTTGGCAGGAATGATGAGGGTGCCTCATTTGGCAATGCTCAGGGCTTCATGGCTGACCCCTGGCTCTGCACTCAGGAGTCACTTCTGGCAGTGCTCGGGAGACCCGATGGGATGCCAGGGATCGAACCCGGATCAGCCGCCTGCAAGGCAAATGCCCTTCCCGCTGTGCTATCCCTCCTGTCCCCACTGTCTCTATTTCTTCCATAATTGGGATAGAAAATCAACTTCCAGGAGCTGCACTGATAGCACAGTGGGGAGGGCGTTTGCCTTGCACGCGGCCAACCTGGGTTTGATTCCCAATATCCCATAGGGTCCCCTGAGCACCGCCAGGGGTAATTCCCGAGTGTAGTAGAGCCAGGAGTGACCCCTGTGCATCGCTGGGTGTGACCCAAAAAGAAAAATATAATCAACTTCCAGTAATAAGACTTGATACTGGCTATTCTCCCTTGAGAAATACTCACCTGTGTCATCCTGCTCGTGTAGCTACAACTCTCTCCTTGTTTCTTTTACTCGCCAGCAGAGTGACGTGTTGAATGAAATAATAGACCAAGTTCCTGGCACTTAATAAGCACTTATTACAAGACTTGCCGATAACAGCTACAATTGCTTGTCTGTATACGTTGATAGTGTTTTGAAATGCTAAGAGTGTGGATTTGATTAAGTTGCTAGTTTTTCCTTGTTCTTTGCAAACCTCATTAAATGACTTACAGGATTTTTTTTCTTTTTTTAATGTGACCAGGATGGCTAATGCTTGAACAAAATCCCTCAGCTAGATTCTGTATGTCAGGAAAATGAAATCCATGGGTAGGTCAGAACAATTCCAGCTAAACCTGGGTAATGAGCAGATAGGTAATTCCACCTTTAAGTTGATCATTGGAATCGTTCAGTGACGTGGATAAATATCTAACCCCATTAAAATGAAATATTCAGTGAAATTAGATGAGGAATAATTTTTGTGGCAATGATTTAAAGCCATTTCTGTTTATTTTTCTTTCTTATTTTTAATGAATCACCCTGAGATACAGTTACAGACTTACAAACTTTCGTGATTACATTCCAGTCATACAGTGGTCGAGCACCCATCCCTCCACCAGTGCCCATTCTCCACCATCAGTGATCCCAGTATCCCTCCCGCCACCCCCACCCCCCCACCTCTGTGGCAGGCGCATTCCCTCTTTCTCTCCTTTTTGGTGTTATGGTTTGCAATACAGGTACCAAGCGGTCGTCATGTTTGGTCCATAGTCTACTTTCAGCACGCATCTCCCATCCCGAGCGAGCCCTCCAAGCATCATTCACTCAGTGCTCCCGTCTCCATCCCAGCTGCCTTTCCCCCAGCACGTGAGGACGGCTTCCAAGCCCTGGAGCCACCCTCCTGGCCCTTATGTCTACTGTCCTTAGGTATTAGTCGCCTATTATGTGACTTTATATTCCACAAATGAGTGCGGTCATTCTTTGTGTATTTCTCTCTCTGACTCATTTCATGTTAGCATGATACTCTCCATGTCCATCCACTGATGTGCAGATTTTGTGATTTCACTTTTCTGACAGCTGTATAGTATTCCACTTGCATAGATGTACCAAAGTGTCTTTAACCAGTCGTCTGTTCTGGTTAAACCCATCTCTGTCCAGGCCTGGCTTGTCACTAAAATCACTTGTGAATCGTATTTTAGGACACGACTTCCGTGAGCATCCGAACAGCAGCTCAGCAGACGGAGGGGGCGTTTCGCATGTGAGAGGGTGTGGTTTGATTCTGCCTGTTTGGGGCCTCGCTTGGCGGTGCTCAGGGCATACCCCTGGTCCACTCCTGGCAGGCCTTGGAATCCATGGGGGGGCTGGGATCAAACCCAGGTCCACCGTGTGCCAGGCACCCGCCCTCCCTGCTGTCCTGCACTCGCCGCCACGTGGTTTGGTTCTTGAGTAGTGGCAGGCGCCCCTGAGCACCACCAGCTGTGCCCCCCACTTAAAAAAGAAATGGAGAGAGCGGGGAGGGCATTGGCCTTGTACGCAGCCGACCCAGGTTCGATCCCTGGCATCCCATAGGGTCCCCCGAGCACCGCCAGGAGTGATTCCTGAGAGCAGATCCGGGAATGACCCCAACCACTGAGTGTCACCCAAAAAAGAAAAAAGGTAGAAATGCACACACACACCCCACACACACTGTTCAAGAGAAGCTGAAGTGTGACGTGCTGACACGTATGGAACGTGGCATGTTGGTGGCAGGCAGGACGTGGAAGGGCGTAGATGGACACAGATGGCTGAGCCTGAGAATTGGACAGGCTAACAGAGGACAAACGCCCGGGTGTCATCGAGAGGGCAGCCGAGGTCATTTTCCTGAAGTCCATCTGGCCCTAAGGGGCTCTCGGTGGTGAGACCTGCCTCTTCTTCTGCAGCTTCGTGCACCCCCGGCCCTTCACGTCTTCTTGGCCACGTCGTCCGTGGCTTCTCCGGAGCCCTTGGCACGTCCCCGCCCCCCGGAGCTTTCCCGTCGTCTTTCCTGAAGCCTCGGCTCCATCTGCCTGACTTCCGTGACACGATTTATTTATCCTCCTGGAAATAACTCGCATGCCCGTTCCCACCGCGGGGAGCATCTCGGTTCTCATAACTCTTTTGTTTCGGCACCATCTCGAGCCCAGGTGCATCTCGAGCACTGGGGCTGTTTCTCACTCTTAGTAGATTGCGATTTCTAAAGAGCCTCCAAAGACTGAACACTCGAGTGCCCTCGGGTGCTCTCGGCATGCTTGCGAAAACACTCGGATTATCTTAACAAGGCCAGTTATGGACGTGTGACGCAGCCTTTGCCTCTGGGAAATTAGCAGGGATGTTTCATCTTTCTTTTGGTCAGGTTTCGGGCCACCCCCGGCGATGCTTGGGGCTGTCTCCAGGCTCTGTGCTCAGGCATCCCTCCTAGCCCTGCTCAGGGGACCCTACGGGATGCCGGGGATGGAACCCGGTGGGCTGCCTGCAGGAGGCAGGCACCCTCCCCACGGCACTTCTCACCCCGTGTGTTTTGCCTCTTGAGCTGACCTCCCCACTCTGGCCTTAGTTTTAAACTCTTTTAATTAAACGTTTTTTGTTTTTTGTTTTTTGGGTGTTTTTTTGCTTTTTTTGGCGGGGGGTCACACCCAGCGATCCACAGGGGTTACTCCTGGCTCTGCACTCAGGAATTACTCCTGGCGGTGCTCAGGGGACCCTGTGGGATGCTGGGAATCGAACCCGGGTTGGCCACATGCAAGGCAAACGCCCTCCCTGCTGTGCTATTGCTCCAGCCCCTAATTAAACATTTTTATACCTTTCGTTCCTCATGATTCAGAACCGCGTCCATAGTTCTAAAACACAATTCTGCCACATCCAGAGGAATTTTTTTTTAAGTTAGAATTCCAATATTTTATTTTATTTTATTTTATTTTTTAAATTTTTTTTATTGAATCACCAAGTGGAGGGTTACATAGTTCTCAGGATTATGTCAGTTATACAATACTCAAACACCCTTCCCTTCACCAGTGCCCATCTTCCATCACCAACCCCCCCAGTATATCAGCCGCCCCCTCCCACCTCCCCAGTCCCCAACCTTGTACGTGATAAGTTTAACTTCGTTTACGCTTTATCTCGATTACATTCCATGTTTCAACACACAACTCACTACCGTTGCTGGGGTTTCCCCCCAAAAAGAAAAAGACAGCCCTATTGCCAAGGAAGCATTTGATAGTTCTCCATTGCTAAGAATATAGAGATATTAAGTCCCGCTGTTTGTTACATAACTTTTCTTTTTCCCCCTTGCCCCGCGCCACCGAGTTCACGCCTGTTTAGTAATCGCCACGCTGTCTGACAAAGGGAAAAAAACCGAAGAGGATGGTTATTTCCCGTCATCAGCCGGCGTGGGGCTCTGGCTTTGTTGATAGTCTAGTAGAGTGTCTGCAAGCAGTTTCTGGAACCGAAGGTCTTGTGCTGGTATCGGCTCCGGCTCGAGATTCCACCAGCGTCCCGCTGTTCCATGTACATAATTTTTCCCCTTATATCCCATTCCCACGCCACCAGGTCTGTTTGCTTAATGGACATCACACTATGTTTGACACCACGCCATGTTTCTTCCCGAGAAAGAAGGATATTTCTTCTCAGCCGGCGTGGGGATATAGTTTAGTTCAGTCTAGAGAGATGGCTACCACTTTGATTGCCTTCAATATTTCAGCAAAAGACTTACTATTGTTAGGATCTCCCACAAAAGTCCGACCCATTAAGAGGGAACCATTACATATTGCTGATACTAAGATGACATTAGGTCGTGCGGCTGCGGCAGCGGCCGCGCGGTTTTGGGTTTCTGTATAAAGTCCAGGGAAAGTACAACCAGAAATAACATCACTATAAACTTTTACTCTTTTATGGTGCTCATAAGATGGAGAAACCTAGAGAGAGGGGTTCGGCGTCTCCATTTTGCACTCAGAAAGACGTGGACCCTGCGCTGTGCTCGGGAGGAAGGGATTGAGAGAGAGAGGTTAAAAGAATTAGGGAATTCCCGGTTTCCACTCTTGCAGCCCGCCGTGGGGTCTCCGATCCCGTGCCGGAATTAGTTCAGTGCGCTGCTTGGAGTCCAAGGGCGCACTTTTGGGTTCTTCCATCATGCTCGATCCACAGCACGGCCCAAAGGAACGCACAGTGGGGGAGGTGGGTTTAAGTATCTATCTGCGGTGGGCGGGGGTCACCGCCCCCGCCCTCCTGGGGTCTCCCGTGCGCACATCCTGTTTCAGCTGGCTCAGCGTCTCCATTTTGCACTCAGAAAGCCGTGGACCCTGCGTGCAGGTTGCTGGCGGGCTGCTGGTGTCCAAAGCAGCTCCCTTGTCCTCCTCAGTCATACTGGGGCTGCGGGCGCGGCGAAGTGGGAAAGCCCACGTGGCTGCACTCTCTTTAAGTGTCCGAAGTGGGCGGAGACCAGTACTTCCCCGCCCTCGATCTCCCGCCAGCCGTGCCTCGCATTTGGGTGCGTCTCTCCATTTTGTGCTCAGAGAAGTGGGGTGGAGGCTGTGCTGTGCCCAGGAGAGGTAGAGGGAGAGAGAGAGATTAAAAAAAAAGAGAGAGAGAAATGCCGGGCCCCGCACGGGGGGCCTGGCGGAAACGCTCAAATCACATACTGCAGGTTGCTGGCGGGCTGCTGGTGTCCAAAGCAGCTCCCTTGTCCTCCTCAGTCATACTGGGGCTGCGGGCGCGGCGAAGTGGGGCGGAATTTTTTTTTTTAATTATGATGTGGGCCACCCACATCATAGCTGGTACGGGGGGTCAGGAGGCAGGCAGACCTGGTTTCACTCTCAGCACCCCACGTTCCCCCGGGCACCCCCAGGTGTGGCCACCGTTGCCCCCCAAGAAAAAAAAACCCTAATGATTCCTCAATTTACTAAAAGATTTTTTTTTTTTTTTTGGCTTTTTGGGTCACACCCGGTGATGCTCAGGGGTTATTCCTGGCTTCTGTACTCAGGGATTACTCCTGGCGGTGCTCGGGGGACACAATGGGATACTGGGAATCGAACCCGGGTCAGCCGCGTGCAAGGCAAACGCCCTGCCCGCTGTGCTATCACTCCGCCCCCCCCCCCCCGAAGAATTTCCTTGGTGAGCATAAGAAGGAGTATGCAAAAGTAAGGCTGACTTGTATTAACTATCCTGGAAAAATCGTTTTTATTACTTCCTTTTAATGCACTTTACAAAGCCCACATAAAGCCAGAAGCAATTTTATGGAAAATGTTTCTCAGCAGTCAGCGGGCTGAAGCGATAGCACAGCGGTTGGGCGTTTGCCTTTCACGCGGCCGACCCAAGTTCAATTCCTTTGCCCCTCTCTCCGGAGAGCCTGGCAAGCTACCCATGCGTATTGGATATGCCAAAAACAGTAACAAAAAAGTCTCTCAATGAGAGACGTTACTGGTGCGCCCGCTCAAACAAATCGATGAGCAACGGGATGACAGTGACAGTAACAGTGACAGTTTCTCAGCATTGGCCTGTGTCTGGGGCCTCTAGACAAAGCTAACGTCCCACATTTTGTTTCCTAACACTTTTGAAAATGTGTGCATAAGGGTAAAACCCTCATCAGTCTGTTGCTTTTGGCATTTTTATCTCGGACTGAAGCGGTCAGATTGTCTTCACAATAAGTATTGACAAAACCTCCGTGTATGAAGGGAATGTTTTTAAAGCAAAAACAACCCAAAGCAACACATCTTTTTTTAGTGGTTTTTCAGGGTTTGGATGGCTGGTTTTTCCCCTCATCTTTGACTCTCAGCTGCCACCTGATGGCTAAAAATTAAAATGACGTCTCTTGTGTCCACGCGCTCACCTGCAATTAGGTGTGTGTCCATGCATTCAGCATTGGCCCTCGCAAAGTCCAGATACACACTTGCACACATATTAAGTATTTAATAAGTGGTCACCATTTGGAATCTCAGGAGACTCAGAATTAGTCACCATTTGTTAGACATGATCTTGCTGGGGGAAATTTGTTTAAGCTTGAGTGCGCCAATCTGGGTTCAGTCCCCAGCACCCTGTACAGTCCCCTGAGCTACACCAGGAGTGAGCCTGGAGCACAGCGCCAGGAGTCCACCACTAGCACTGCCGGGTGCGGCTCCAAAACAAGACACAATCTTTGATTACGAGGGCCAGAGCCATAGTACAGCAGAGGAGGGCGTTTGCCTTGCACGTGGCCGACCCGGGTTCGAATCCCAGCATCCCATAGGGTCCCCCAATCCCCACCAGGAGTGATCCCTGAGTGCAGAGCTGGGAGTCAGCCCTGAGCATCGCCGAGTGGGACCTAAAAGGGGAAAAAAAAAATCTTCAATTACGAAGCTATGTGCAAAATCCTTTTTTTTTTTTTGGGAATCCGGCACTGCAGACCCGTCCCGGAAGCCCCCGGGCCACGCTGGAGGTGCCGGGGAGATGGGCTGGGGTGCTGGGAGAGACCCAGGACCCAACTCGGGGCCTGATGAAGGTGCACGACGCAGGCTTGCACCCCAGCCCCCTGCGCTGTCTCACCACCCCTCCGGGGCCCCTCAGGAGACGGTTTGGAGAAAAGGCCTCCCCCAAAGCAGTAATGTTCTCTCTTCCTGACCCTCCTCCCCCACCAGAGCAAGACCACGCAGACACCACCGTGTTCTTCTACCTGTGGATTGTCTTCTGCATCATCAGCTCCTGCTACACCCTCATCTGGGACCTGAAGATGGACTGGGGCCTCTTTGACAAGAACGCCGGAGAAAATACCTTTCTCCGGGAGGAGATTGTGTACCCCCAAAAAGTAGGTACCCAGAGCCTGCCGGCTTAAAACAAAATCCAGCCCAAAAACACAGTGACAGCCTCAGCTAGACCCCCAGGCTTGTTAACAAATCCCACCTGAGCCAATTCCTATGATTAGAAAATAATCACCATTATAAGTGTTTCTCCAAGCGTTGACTCTATCCCTACAGTGCTAGGGAGAAAAGCCTTGGATTCTCTCTTGCATTTGTGTCTCTGTCTCTCCCCTCGCATTTCTCTCTATTTCTTTATATCAGTTCTGTTTCATTTCACACACACACACACACACACACACACACACACACACACACACACACACACACACACACACAATCCGGGTTCTCTAGGCTGCCCGTAAACTGCATCCTTAACAGATGCAGTTAACCAAGTAACTGCAAGTAAACCAAGAGCAGTACATTGTGACAGCAGCAGAAGAATAAGACGTTATTCTGATTTATGACTTATGGTTTCTTTCTGAGTGCGCCCTTCCTTGTCTGCCGTGTGTAGACTCCCGCTCCCCCTTTGAATCGAAGGCAGGAGTCATGGGGGGCTGGGAGAGCGGGGGTCCCTGAGCACTGCCAGGAGCCAGCTCAGAGCTGGAAGCCACGTGGGACCCTCCCAAACAAACCACAAAAAAGTTTGAGAAACGTCACTTCTCTGAGCAGCCCTTGTTTCTGTTTGCTTCTCTGTTCTGTCCCTGTGTTACCCTCTCTCTGCACGCGTTCGGTCCCGTCACTGTGTCTGTGGGATGGATGCAAAAGTCAGGTGGATCAGGGTGACGTCCTCCACTGACCTCAGCTCACTTCTGCAAAAGTGAAGTGCCTGTTCCCGTCTGCAGACGCAGATCATTCCTTAAGCATTAATTGGGGATTTTCAGCAGTGACCCCTGAGTGCAGAGACAGGAATAAGCCCTGAGCTCCAGTGGGTGGGGCCCCACAACAAAAACAAAGCAAAAGAATGATTTTAAGATTTGAGCAGTGTGTGCATGAATAGACACAGGGGATTGAGTTTAAAAAAATTTGGGTGTGGGGCTGGAGCGATAGCACAGCGGGTAGGGCGTTTGCCTTGCACGCGGCCGACCCGAGTTCGATTCCCAGCATCCCATATGGTCCCCTGAGCACCACCAGGAGTAATTCCTGAGTGCAGAGCCAGGAGTAACCCCTGTGCATAGCCAGGTGTGACCCAAAAAGCAAAAAAAAAAAAAAAAAAAAAAAAAAAAATTTGGGTGTGACCCAAAAAGACTTACTATGGGACATAGAATGCACACATTTCTTCAGCATCAAGGGTATCTTGACTGAGATGCTGAAGGAAAATCGACAGTGAGCTGGGTTCCTTGGGCTGCCTGTAAGCTACATCCTGAACAGATGCAGTTAACCAAGTAACTGCATGTAACTAGTCTCAGTGTCTAGTCTCAGCCCTCTGTGGCTTGCTCCTCAATGTTAGGAGCAGACTGCAGTTCATTCCCCTTACCGAGCGAGGCTGTCACGCTGGGTCATCTCTGGGTCCCTCCCTAAAACTCTTTGATGAAGGGGAGCATGCAGATTGGGTCGCTGATGTCCTCTCCAGCCTCACCAGACCTTCACGTGCAACTTGACAAGTGTGTGTTAGGATTGGTTGTGCATAGACAGGGCTGCATTCAGGTGTGACCGTCGGGAATGACAGGACAGTGGATGTGGGTAACTTCTGAGAGGCAGGCGAAGGCCCGGAGGGGGTGTTCTTTGATCGCACTGCTTCACAAGTAAGAAGAGCGTTCCTTTTTTATTTTTTTAATGTATCAGAGGCATTTATTTATATTGATCTCTTTAGCAAAAATTTCAAAGATAATGCAATGGGTGGGAGAGTGACTTTGATAATTTTCTAACAAGTGTCTCCACATAAAATAAAATTCTCCAGGCTGTATGTTTTAAATATATGCAGTATATACACACACACACACACACACACACACACACACATATATATATATATATATTTTCCCCCCCTCACTGGATTTTTCCAATAATTTCAAGTTTGGCAGCTATACCTACAGTTTGGCAGCTATGCCTACAACTTCTTGGCAAGTAATAATAGCATTTTAAGGTGCATCTTAGGGTACACAGGAGCTTTCTGAATCTCATTAGTTGTTGTTTCTTTTTTATTTTATTTTATTTTATTTTATTTTGCTTTTTGGGTCACACCCGGCTATGCTCAGGGCTGACTCCTGGCTCATGCACTCAGGAATCACTCCTGGCAGTGTTTGGGGGCCCTATGGGATGCCGGGGATCGAACCCGGGTTGGCTGGGTGCAAGGCCAACGCCCTCCCCGCTGTGCTATCACTCCAGCCCCAAACTTGCAGGTCTTACCTCAACCTCATGACAAATTTACTGAACACAGATTTATTCAGGAATGTCAGGGTCCAGTTTATCCAGAAACCGTCATTTCCTCGGAACCTGCAGGGTGCAGGAGGAAAGATCGAGAAGGAATGTTTTAAGGAATGTTAGTGTGTTTTAAAGATCTTTGTTGGGGGCTGGAGCAATAGAACAGTAGGGAGGGCGTTTGCCTTGCACTAGGCCAACCTGGGTTCGATTCCCAGCATCCCATGTGGTCCCCTGAGCACCGCCAGGAGTGATTCCTGAGTGCAGAGCCAGGAGTAACCCCTGAGCATCGTCAGGTGTGACCCAAAAAGCAAAAAAATAAATAAAGACTTTTGTCAATGACCAGAAGCAGTCAGTAGGTAATAGATAATGCTTCAGCTTGACCAATAGCATATATGTGTACACAAGTATATTTATAACGTGCACATACATGTTATTTAGCAATAAAAATAATAGGAGAAACCATTTACAAATCCTAACTAGAAATGTCTCTAGGAATAAGAGAATGCCGAATGCCTTCTTCGTTAAAATTTTTAAAAACAGAATTGACATTAATGCTTTAGTACCTGACAGCTCTACTGTCCATAAGCTGGTCCGGCCGCTCAACACATCAGTGTAAAGAGCTCTTTATCCCGGAGCTTAGTAATAAACAGATTGATCTGCTCTGTTGGTACTTGATGTGCCTAAGATTTTTGTGTCTTGGCCGCAGCCGGACTCCTAAATAATAGATAATCCAGTCGCACCTGGAAGAATTCATTGACTGCTGCCTTCCCCCATGTAGAAATGGAACAGTTCTGAAATGCTGCCAGGTTGGTGGACTCCCAGCCAGATCTCACCTACCGATATCAAAATGCAAAATAAAACCGCCCTTGGGGCTGGAGCGAGAGCACAGCAGGGAGGGCGTTGGCCTGGCATGCGGCTCACCTGGGTTCGATCCCTGGCATCCCCTAAGGTCCCCCGAGCACCGCCAGGAGTGAGTCCTGAGTGCAGAGCCAGGTATGAGCCCTGAGAATCACCACGTGGGACCCAAAAGCAAAAAATAGAACAACCAGGGGCAGAGAGTGCAGGTCAGTGTGCAGGGCCTGTGCCGTGAGTGGACCCCACTCGGCCCTCTGGACGCTGCAGGGCAGAGCCCTGGAGCTGCCCTGAGCACTGCTGGGGGTGCTTTTGTAGGCCTCGGGCGGTTCCTAGCCCCACAGGGTTTCAGCAGACCTGCAGCCTCGAGCCATGTCCACCCACCTGCCCCGGTCGGCCCCACACCACAGGACCGACCCCTGGGCCTCCAAGCACAGTGTGGGGGCCTCAGCCCGCTCCTGAGAGCAAAACTCTCTTGGGCTGGAGCATCAGGACGGGGCCTTAGGGAGCATCACAGTGGGGCCTTAGGAAGCACTAGGACAGGGCCTTAAGGAGCACTAGGATGGGGGGTTAGGGAGCACTAGGATGGGGTTAGGGAGCACTAGGACAGGGCCTTAGGGAGCACCACGATAGGGGCCTTAGGGAGCACTGGGTCAGGGCTTCTCTTGCGTGTGGGGCCTGCGTGGGCCCAGCCCCAGCAGGTGGGACCCCGGCCCGAGGCATGACCAGGGCCTGTCCGACGCCCCCTCCCCCCCCCCAGGCCTACTACTACTGTGCCATCCTGGAGGACGTGATCCTGCGCTTCGCCTGGACCATCCAGATCTCGGTCACCTCCACGACCACGACTGTGCTGCCTCACTCCGGAGACATCGTCGCCACCGTCTTCGCACCCCTGGAGGTTTTCCGGTACGTGGCCGGCGAGCCCACGCGCGCAGAAGCTGCCGGGAGCCCAAGCAGGCAGCAGTTACTCGCCCAGAACGGGGTGGGGGGGGTGCCGAGAAGCCAGAAGGGCTGATGATGAGCTTGTTAGGCCACACTCGAAGCCCTGGCCCCGCCCCCTTCTCTTCTCCACTCATCCCCCGCCCCCCACCCTGCCCCGAGACCTGGCGTCACATGGGGGAGGGGGCGCTGCCCATTGAGCTTCCCTCCCAGCTCCCATCATTCCTGGGTGAGCGCCTTCCTGCTCTCCTCATTAGGGTTCACTGAGAGTCCAAACTTCCGCCGCCTGCAAGACCCTCCAGGGGCCCAGTGACCATTTCCTCAGCCTTCCCGCCCTTGGCCCTGGGCATGTGCAGGGGTGAGGGGTGACCGGCTCTCTCTCCCTTCCCCACCCCGCCCCCACCCCCACGAAGGCGCTTCGTGTGGAACTTCTTCCGGCTGGAGAATGAGCACCTGAATAACTGCGGCGAGTTCCGTGCCGTGCGCGACATCTCTGTGGCCCCGCTCAACGCGGACGACCAGACGCTGCTCGAGCAGATGATGGACCAGGAGGACGGCGTCCGGAACCGCCAGAAGAACCGGGCCTGGAAGTACAACCAGAGCATCTCCCTGCGGCGCCCGCGCCTGGCTTCCCTGTGCGTGAGGCTCTCGGCAGCGGGGCAGGGGAGGGCTGAGGGGGGGCACGGTTACGCCAAAGAGCTCTCAGCACGCAGCGGATAAAGGTGTTGATGTCCCGCCCCTGGGCACCCACCCCAGCGTCAGCCATTTCCTGCGTGCAGTGCCCTGTGAACTGCATTTCATGAGGTTGTCCCGGTGCAGTGACGCCTGCCCGTTGGGCGTAAGGTTATGCTGGAGACATTTCGCGCAGGACTAACCCAACTCTTTAGAACGTTTCGCACACCAAGAGTTTCCAGGAGCTTCTAGAACCATACCACAGCGGGGAGGGCGCTGGCCTGGCCTGGCCTGCAGCCTACCCAGGTTCCATCCCCGGCATCCCATAGGGGCCCCCGAGCAGCAGCGGGAGCGATTACCTGAGCGTAGCCAGGGGTGGCCCCCCAGGGGGAAAAAAAATATATTCAGTGAAAATGAATACATTTCAAGTTAGAAACTGTAGGAACTCTGAACCTGCTACCTGCCGCCCGTGGGGCCATGGCCACGTTGCTTCCTTTGCTCTCTTTATTGTCAGAAATTCGTATTTCTGGGGCCGGAGCCATAGCACAGCAGGGAGGGTGTTTGCCTGGCACGCGGCCGACCCGGGTTCGATTCCCAGCATCCCACATGGTTCCCCGAGCACCGCCAGGAGTGATTCCTGAGTGCAGAGCCAGGAGTCAGCCCTGAGCATCGCCGGGTGGGACCCAAAAAGAAAAAAAAAATGCGTATTTCTGAGTGACCTGTCGCTCCTCAGAGGGTGACTGACGAGGATGACACGTGTGGCCGCCGGATGTAGACCAGGCATGTCCTAGGTGGCAGGCATGCGCCTCAGCAGCGGGCTCAGCCCCTGAGTTCTGTGTTCCCAAGACCCGGGCGCTCCTTTGGAACTTGGACCCGAGTGCGGGCCACGGGAGGGAGGCCCCACAGAGACAGACGGGCAGGGGAGGGTCACGAGGGAGTGCTGGGAGCAGACTCGCATGTCGAGAGGAAGATGTCTCCCACAGTGGCATCAGGAGAGAATGTCCGTGTGTCCTGGCAGCCCCGGGCACATCCGTATCTACAGCGAGAAACTGAGGACCAGAAAACGGCGGGCCGTTCTGGGCATGCGACAGGGAGAGGAGGAACAAAATAACGGATGCTGTTTGTTTTCCACTCTTTTTTTTCCTCTTTGGGTCCCACCCGGCGATGCTCAGGGCTGACTCCTGGCTCTGCACTCAGGAATCACTCCTGGCGGTGCTCGGGGGACCCTATGGGATGCAGGGCCAACGCCCTCCCCGCCGTGCTATGGCTTCGACCCCTGAGTTTGGAGATTCTGTGCAGGAAAAGTCGTGAGAAGCAAGGCAGGGCCAAGCTGGACAAACGCAGCAAACAGATAAACACAGGCCATAGCAGAAAGAAAGAAAACAGGCAGGGAAAGGAGTCTGGGGGCCAGTGGGAAAAACCCCAGCCGGCCTGGTGCTCTGCCAGCAGGGAGAGGCGCTGTGGGGAGGGGTGGGGTGGGGCGGGGCAGCCACCCGGGTGCCCCTAGCACCAGTTGCAAGTCCATCCTCGCCTGCCGCCAGCAGAGGGCGCTGTTGGCACGCGGTCGGCTCAGCCGGGCCCTGTGGTGGGTGCCCACCCCGGGTTGGTGGCTGGGGCACGCAGAGCCCCTGGGAGGGTCCTGGCTGGAGCACGCACCCACCCAGGGGACCCCGAGTTAGGGCCGACCCCTCCCTCGCCCCTGTCCACAGGCGCCCCGATGGCCTGCCGCAGTGGTCAGGCCCGTTGCTGGACAAGGCGCTGGGTGGGCTCCGGGGGGCTGCTCTGTGGCTGCAGCCGCCTGGCCCGGGACCCCATGGGGTCGCGGGGGGGGGGGGGGCTTGCACGCTTCCTAACGTCCAGGCGTTTGCGCCCTAGGTCCAAGGCTCGCGACACGAAGGTCCTGATCGAAGACACAGACGACGAGGCCAACACTTGAGAGCCCGAGACCCCCGCCACAGCCCGCCGGCCCCCGCCCGACGACCCTCCCTCGACCAGCGCGACCTCCGGCACCTTCCACCGCGCCCGGGACCCCTCTGGTCGGACCCGGGGGCCCCCCGGGCGTCTCCGCTTCCCTTCTGGTGGAAACTTTTTCCTTTTCTATTTTTTAAAGCAAAACCCCTCCCTCCTGTCGGCCCACCCGGGGACGTTTTTCAGGGTCAGAACCGAGTCTCTGTGGCATCGTTCCCACACGAGGACACACAGGCTCACGCCCTGCCCGCTGGGCTGGCTGCCACCCGGCCCGGTTTTGACTGGTTGAAACCGGACATTGATGGTTTTCTTTGGGTTTTTTTTTGTTTGTTTTTTTGTTTTGGTTTTTTTTTTTTTTTTTGTCTGTTTGTTTCTGGTCGGTTACAGTGGAGAATTGTTTTGAGTTTTTTTTTTTCTTTCCTTCATACCCAACGCAAAAAAAAAAAAAAGAAAAAAAAAAGCACTGGTCATACTTGCAGGGAAAGCGCATCTTAGAGCAACACCTCCATTCAGGAAGCTACTTTTTAATTTGATGGAACTTTTTCTTATTGGGGCGGGGAGGCTGGGGGGCCCGGGGGCGGGGCTCAGGGGGGTGGCGGGAGGGGGGCATTGAAATGTGGTGTATTTGTTACATAGAGTTTTCCTCATTATTTATGGAAGTTAAGCGTCAGAGGAGCACCGAGGAAGAGGACAGGCAAGCAGGCCAGCACGGGGGTCCTGAGGGCCAGTCCCCTCCACGCTGCGCCTCCCCCGGCCCCCCCCCCTCCCCGAGATGCCTTTTGTACCAGGCCCACGTTTCTCCTCCTCCTTTTTAATTTTAAGCAAAACTTGCATTACCGACGTTCTCAGCTGCTCCCGCGTGGAAGGTCTCGGCACGTCTCAGAAGGTCTCGGACCCTGCACACGCTCGGTCGGCCGACGGTTCAAGAGGGCCCGTGGGCCCGGGGCTGGACTGCCCCCTAAAGACGGGCCTCGGCCAGCTCCCGAGAAGGAACTGCACGCCCAAGCGGAGACGGCCCACCACCAGATGGGTGTTTCGGTTCCTTTGGCCAGAATTCGCTCCAGGACAGTCTTTCTGGGGAAACGGGCGTTGGGAGCCCACGCACGTCACTCGGATAACGCAGCCCTTGTCCGGCCCTGCCCTCAGCACCCGCTCTGAGGACAGGGGCGTTTCCCAGGCGTCTCAGAGCACCCACCCTGTCGGTGCAGGGGGCCCCATCCGCCTCCTCCCGGGCCTCGTCCCTCTCCTGTGTTGCCTCATCCAAATAAACCCGCAAACCCGAAGGGGGTCTCCTCTCTCCTGCGCATGGCCAGCGTTGCATTTGTGTCACTTAAGGACTAAGGGAGAAAGGGAAGCGGGTTTTATTCTTTCCCGGACCCCCCCCCTCGCCCCCAGAAAAGAAAATCCCAAAGTCAGCAGCAGCCGAGAAATGCAAGTAAAATTTTTGTTCTGTCCTTTTTTTTTTTTTTTAAGCTTAATTTTGGACAAAGAAACAAAAAAGCAGAAGGAAGGACCACTGTTATCACTTGTCTTAAAAACATACGATACGGTTGGGGCGGTGATAGTACAGCAAGGAGGGCATTGGCCTGGCACACAGCTGCCCCGGGTTCGATCCCCGGCATCCCAGAGGGTCCCCCAAGCACCGCCAGGAGTGATTCCTGAGTGCAGAGCCAGGAGTCAGCCCTGAGCATCGCTGGGTGTGGCCCCCAAATAAAACCCCACACAATTCTCCCTTCAGTTCTTCATTTTCCACGGCCCACGTGGTTGCTCCTTCCCCGATCATCATTCCAGCAGATGAATTTAAATTCCCCGTTAACCAGACTCCCATCAATTATCTAACAAGTAGTTTTTCTCTAAAGAAGCTTCTTCCATTTTTATCCTGACGGGCTTCCAAAATGTGTTCTCTTTCTAAATTGGGGTTTTTAGCATTAATCATACAACTTTGTAACTCGGTTTTTTTAGGGTTTTTTTTTGCCAAGCATGTTCCTTGGCCCAAATCTGGAGAGAAAAAGTTGAATTGCTGGATTTTTTTTTCCAGTTTAAATAAACAGAATACTTTCTAATAATCAGTGGTAACAATTTAGTGACCCTTAATAGTTTAAAATTTGCATTCTTTATACTACTCGGTTTTTCTTTTTCCTAACTATTCTCTTTTGTACTTTAAAACTTTGGGGGAAATATCACCGGTATGTCAAGAAATAGTAGTAATTACTTCTGCGTTATATCAATACCTCCAGCAAGCCGATTGCTACATTTACAAATAAAATTGGTGGCTCTAATATGTATCCCAAGCAATTTGAATGGTCAGCTTTATTCTCTATTGACAAACCTGTAAAATGACCCACATGAATCTCAGATTTAAATTCTGGTTATTTAAATCCTGGTATTTGAATTCTGTGTTTTTTCCATTGAGTCTGTCCTATGTCCAATCTGGATTTTTTTCCTTTAACTCATGATTCTAGACCCTACTCAGTATTATTTTTTACAGATGGTACCATGTAAAAATACGTTTCTTTCCTGGCATGCGTGTCCTGTTAACGGCTACTGGAAAATGCTAAGACTTTGTATAACTCTAATTTTACATGACAGATATTCAATTATAGGTTTTTTCCCCCTCAACTATGTATCGAAACCCTTAAGTTGAGGGTCCTCTAAAAACTCTTTAAGCAGAAGGGGACTTTTCCTAATTGAAAGAACATAGCGGAAGAACAAATACACACAATCAATTTTTTTTTTCTCTTCAAAGAAGGCAGCGTGCATTTTTTTTTCTTCTAGATTTTTCTGGGCCCCGGCACTTCTGAATGCCCGGTGTCCCGCCTAGAATTTTGCTGACAACTCGACACCCTGAAACGCTAATAGGACCCTAGGAAGTAAGTGACTTTTGCAAAGGGGTTTTGAAGGAGCAGCAGCCTGAACAGGAGGTAAAAGCCTTCATGTGTAGGAGATTCGAGTTTCCTGTTTGAGGATGATGAGGCTAAGCCATTAGCTAAAATACCCGCCCTGGGGCCGGAGCGGTAGCACAGCGGGGAGGGCGTTGGCCTTGCATGTGGCCGACCCGGGTGCGATGATCCCCGGCATCCCATAGGGTCCCCCGAGCACCGCCAGGAGTGATCCCTGAGTGCAGAGCAGGAGTCAGCCCTGAGCATCACCCGGTGTGACCCAAATGCAAAATAATAAAATACCTGCCCTGCGGGGTGAGAAATGTGTCTCAATAGGACCCTTTGTCACCTTACAGCGGGTCCTACCGGAAGGCAAAAACAGCCGATTTCCCGAGTCCACCTAGGGACCTTTCTTTGCTGTCGCCTGTGCCACCAAAAGGCAACGCTTAATTATTGCAGGCCACAGAGCCGAAATCATGAGCTAATAAGTAGAGAACCGGGCTGGAGTGATAGCACAGCGGGTAGGGCATTTGCCTTGCACGCGGCCGACCCGGGTTCGATCCCCGGCATCCCATATGGTCCCCTGAGCACCGCTAGTAGTAACTCCTGAGTGCAAAGCCAGGAGTAACCCCTGTGCATCGCCGGGTGAGACCCAAAAAGCAAAAAAATAAGTAAGTAGAGAACCATTAGATGATACAGTGCAGTGTGGTGACGGGTCTTTAAACATGGGGGAGAGGGTGAAAGACCCTCCAAACTCTTGAACTTGCTTTTCCAGCCCCTGCCAGCCCCATTTTGAGTCCCTGAGTCACCTGCAGGCTCTGACAGCCGCCGTGGGGAGGAGAGCCCCCTGTGCCCCCTTAATAAAGGACTGTAACACACCCACCTCCCCCCAGCCCACCTTGCCCCTACCCTGTGTGACCCGGCGCCATCCGGCTGGCAGGTGAACGGGGTTAGGACAGACCCAAGTGACCCGTCCCGACCCGTCAGGTCAATAGACGTTGAACTGAGGAGGAGATAAATTCATGCCAGAGACGGGAGGAAGGTCCTGTGCCCCGCCCCCCCCCCCCCCCGCAGGAAGCAGGGCCAGGCAGGCCCTGTGGGGGTTCCCTCTCCCCCCAATTCTCTCGTCTCTTCCCTGACTTGGCATCTTTTCTGGAAACCGCTCCTCGGGCCTCTGTGTAATTTGGTCAACTTTGGAGAAATTCCTTCATTTAAAAGTAACAGAGGGGCTGGAGGAATAGCACAGCGGGGAGGGCGTTTGCCTTGCACGCGGCCGACCTGGGTTCGATTCCCAGCATCCCATATGGTCCCCTGAGCACTGCCAGGAGTGATTCCTGAGTGCAGAGCCAGGAGTAACCCCTGTGCATTGCTGGGTGTGACCCAAAAAAGCAAAAAAAAAATAAAAAATAAAAGTAATAGAGAAAATAGCCCCATTCAAGGCCGGAGCGAGAGCATAGCGGGGAGGGCGTTGGCCTGGTACGTGGCCGACCCAGGTTCGACCCCCGGCATCCCCTAGGGTCCCCCAAGCACCGCCAGGAGTGATTCCTGAGTGCAGAGCCGGGAGGAACCCTTGAGCATCGCAAAAGAAGAAAAGAAAGAAAGGAAATAGCCGAATTTATGGCCCCTATGGAATCTTCTCAACTGAGACTAGAAAGATTCCATAGTTTAGAAATGATTCAGTAACCCACTTGACAGCATTTTATCCAAACCGTGTCATATTCTCTGGAGTAATCTGTATTTGAGAAATCTCAGATTATTTATTTCTTTTTCGTGGCTTTTCCAAAATTTGCCTATCCCTCCCCCCCATCAAAAAAAAAAAAAAAACCAACTTCTTGCGCTAACGCTATGCAACATCTAAATGTTTTAAATTAACGGCCGCTCCTCAGAGTTTAAAAACGATTGTTCAGTCTGTGGCTTCTTTAATATCTCACCATACTATTCTCAAAAATCTCATTAGTGGGCGGGGCTGGAGCGACAGCACAGCGGGTAGGGCCTCTGCCTTGCACGCAGCCGACCCGGGTTCGATCCCCGGCATCCCATAGGGTCCCCTGAGCACCGCCGGGAGTGAGTCCTGAGTGCAGAGCCAGGAGTCAGCCCTGAGCATCGCCGGGTGGGACCAAAAAAAGAATAAACGACCTAAACAGACACAGAATTCAGCCCTTGGAGCTCCAAACCCTCAGCCTTCTGCTCCCAGTCGGACCCGTGTCCGAGCATGGAGCTGCTGGCCAGGCTGAGCCTGCCCGAGCCTCAGGAACCTAGGAAGAACGCCCAGGGGGTTTTAACCAGCAAACCACAGCGCAGCCACCCGGCGGCGGGAGAAACGCCCGTTTGGAGGACGCAGCCCTGAGCAGCCTCGTCCCCCAACCCCGAGGGTGGGGGCCCAAGCGGGAAGGCCGAGGCCCGAGGCCGACTGACGCTTCCTCCTCCAGGGTGTCTTCCAAGCTGCCTTCCCTTTTTACACTGTCCTCTTTCTTCCAACGGTGCCATCACCTTGCAAGAGGCGAATCCCGCCACCTGCCACTTGCCTTGGGGTCCGCGGGCTGCCGTCGCACCCCTGCATCCCAGTTACATGCAGTGAAACGCCCACCCCTGGCCTGAGCTTCCTGCCGACCCTGCCCCCCACCCCGCCGAGTGCCAGGGAAGGCGGGGACAGGAGGGCAGCAAGGTTTGCAGCCCCCGCTGCCCCCCCAAAGCCCACGCTTTTGCTGTTGGTCCACAGGAACCGTTAGCATGAAAGCGGGACGAGAAGGGTGGGGAGGTGGGGGGTCCCCTAAGAGTGATGCTCCTTAGCCTGGTTTTCTTGTGAACTGTGCAAGGAGCACTCGAGCTCGTGGTATTGTGCAGTCTGCTGTCTCGCTCTTTTCCGAGTCTAGATCCGTGTAGATAGCGGGGAAGGGGTGAGGGGTGTGGGGGGGAATTGCATCTGTCCTCACAGCCCCTCCCCTCCCCGTGTCCCCTTCCACCCCGAGTTGGCCAGATGACACTTGGGCCCCCGGGAGCCGTGGCTGTGAAAAGTTAACTGTGGAATGTGACTGGTTCCCCCTACCCACCCACCCCTGCTCGTCGCTCGCTCGCCCCACGCCCGTCCGTGGGAAAAGGTGACCCTGACACCCGACACGTGCTGCTTGCTTCGGTCGATCGTGTTGTCGTGGCCCGTCCCCTCTCCCCCTCCTCCCATGGGTAGACTCCCCCCAGCAGGCTCGGTGCTCCCGGCAGTAGGCGACAAACGTGCCCCGTGTGGTCCTGTTGTGTAGTTCTCGGTGGTTGTAGAAGGCCGAGCGCGCCCGTGGTTCTTGTGTTTTTAAAAACAAAACGGAAAAAAATAAGTGATTGGTTACGAAACTGTCCTTTTTTTCATGATTACAAGCTCTCTGTTTTCCAACGTGTTGCCTGAGTCCTTTTGTCACCGGCGGCCGGTCTGTCTTCGGCGTGTCTTTCCAATGGGTTTCTTGTGTCGTCCCTAAACACAGCCACATTGGAGACATCGGGGGTGCATGGGAAGGGGGGGGCCCAGACTTTTGAGGTGGAAGCATTTGGCACAGATTTGCCGCGTCTCCAAGGAGGGGGGCCAGGGAGGTGGGGGCGGGGCTCAGGCACGTGTCCTGCATGCTCCCACCCGGGTTCAATCCCTGGTGCCACGGGGTCCCCCGAGCATCACTGGGTGCCCCCCGGAAGCGCTGGGTACCACTGGCCACGCCAGGCTTCAGTCTCACACTGAAACTCGGATTTAGCTGGGTGAGAGTCACTGGGGGCCGGAATAAATCATCTCCAAGGGTGGGAGGGGGCTTGGAGGGCCAAGGCATACGGCATGCATGTGTGGGGCCCCGGGTTCGAACCCAGGCACCTCCCGGTTTCCTGCACACCTCTGGTTATGACCCCGGTGGGCCCTGAGCAGCATCACAGGGCATGGCTGGGGAGACCCCCAAAGTAATCATCTCAGAGGGACCCTTAGTAATAGTGAGGGCTGGCCCAGTGGGTCTTTGAGTTCTTCCACGTGTACACACACACATACACACACACACACACACACACACACACGCACGCACGCACAGGCACGCGCACCGGCTCTAGGCCTCGGGTGCTGAGATGCGTGTTGGTCATCGTCTGGGAAACGGGTTCCCGAGGTCCTTTGTGGGAAGGAGCAGAAAATCAACAAATCAACATATCCTGGGGCTGGAGCGATTCGGGTTTGATTCCCAGCATCCCATAGGGCCCCCCCCCCCCCGAGCACTGCCAGGAGTGATTCCTGAGTGCAGAGCCAGGAGTCAGCCCTGAGCATCGCCGGGTGGGACCCAAAAAGCAAAAAAATTTAAAAAAATAAAATAAAATCAACATATCCTAAAATGCATCGGAACGGAAGTGCAGAGAAATATTTTATTGACTCCGACTTAAAAGGCCTTTTCAGGGGCTGGAGCAATAGCACAGCGGGGAGGGCGTTGGCCTTGCACGCAGCCGACCTGGGTTCGATTCCCAGCATCCCATAGGGTCCCCCGAGCACCGCCAGGGGTGATTCCTGAGTGCAGAGCCAGGAGGGACCCCTGAGCATCGCCAGGTGTGACCCAAAAAAAAGCAAAAATAAATAAATAAATAAAAGGCCTTTTCGTTTCCTTTCAATGTCAGCAGCTCGGTGCTTACTGGATCTCCAGGCAGGCTAAGCCCCGGACATAATGCTGCTGGGTGAGAGAGGAATGATTACTGAGCACTAAGGTACCCCAGTGCTCAGTACCCCAGTGCTCAGCCTCTGGTGCTCAGTACCTGCCCTTCCCTGTCCACAGACTCGGTGTGTGCACCTATAGCGCTGGCCATGCCAGTGTGTAGCTGGGGACGTGAGTGGTACGGCCGGGTCTTCGGGCCCCGTGAGTGCCGGGAGGCCACCCTGTGCCCCCTCACATCTCCGGCGACCCGTGTCCCACCAGTCATTCATAGCAAACTCTTTTGCTCCGTGAGAAGAATCCGTGCGGGCTGCCTGATGCCCCGTGTCTAGCCGGGGAGCAGAGCACAGCTCCGAAGTGCTGACTTTTTTCCTTTTGATTTATTCTGTATTGAGTCACCGTGAGGTAGAGTTACAAAGCTGCTCATGATCGGGCTTCACCCTACAGTGCTCCGACACCCAGCCCTGCACCCGGCACATTCCCCAGTGCCAGTGTCCCGGGTTCCCTCCCGTCACCCCCACCCCTGCCCGCCTCCATCACAGACACTTTTCACCTCTCTCCCTCTCTCCCTCTCTCTCTGTCTCTCCCTCTCTCTGTCTCTCCCTCTCTCTCTCTGTTCTCTCTCTCTCCTTCTCTCTCTCTCCTTCTCTCTGTCTCTGTCTCTCTGTCTCTGTCTCTCTGTCTTTCTCTGTCTCTATCTCTGTCTCTGTCTCTCTGCCTCTGTATCTCTCTGTCTCTCTGTCTCTCCCCCTCTCTCTGTCTCTCTGTTTCTCCCTCTCTGTCTCTCTGTCTCTATCTCTCTCTCTGTCTCTCCCTCTCTCTCTGTCTCTGTGTCTCTCTCTGTCTCTGTCTCTCTCTATCTCTCTGTCTTTGTATCTCTGTCTCTGTCTCTTTGTCTCTGTATCTCTCTCTGTCTCTCCCTCTTTCTCTGTCTCTGTGTCTCTCTCTGTCTCTGTGTCTCTCTCTGTCTCTCTGTCTCTGTGTCTCTCTCTTCCCCTCATCCTCTCCCCCTCCCCCCCTCGCCCTTGCTCCCCTTTTGTGCATTGTGATTTGCAGTGCAGATACTGAAAGGTCATCCTGTATATCCCTTCACCTACTTTGAACACCCCATTCTTGCCCAGCGTGATCATTCCCAGCTTTTTTTTTTTTCTTTTTGGGTCCCACCCAGCAATGCTCAGGGCTGACTTCTGGCTCTGCACTCAGGAATCACTCCTGGCGGTGCTCGGGGGACCCTATGGGATGCCGGGGATCGAACCCTGGTCGGCCGCATGCCAGGCCAACGCCCTCCCCGCTGTGCTGTCGCTCCGGCCCCAGACTTGAATGTTGCAGGGAGACCCCGTGGACACTGAAGATCAGCTTTTGGAGCTTCACCCAGGCTGTACCGACCGAGCTAGCCGGGCAGAAAATGAGCTTTAGGAGAGAATCCTTTGCCGCTTTCCCTCTCACCTTGTGCACCCCAGGGTTGCAGGAGAAGGGCGGAGACCTAGCACCGCGCTCAGCCTTCCCCCCTGCCCTTACGAGCAGAACCCTCCCATGGATGTGCGGCCTGCAGCCACGGACAAACACGACCCAGCTCTCCCGTTTCTGGGTCCGGAGACAGCCACGGGAGCCCAGGAAGTGGCCCCTGTCGCCTGATCCACACCCCCCCACAGTGCGACTGGGTGGGGCCCCCCAACGCTCCTCCACACCCCCCAGCCCCTAAATTGCATCCTTCAGCTCCACACTTCTTTGCCACGTCACTGCATTGCAAGTTGACGTCATTATCTATGTGGGGTTAAAGTGCGAATCCTTGGGGCTGGAGCAATAGCACAGCGGGGAGGGCGTTTACCTTGCATACGGCCGACCCGGGTTTGATTCCCAGCATCCCATAGGGTCCCCTGAGCACCGCCAGGGGTAATTCCTGAGTGCATGAGCCAGGAGTGAACCCTGTGCATCGCCGGGTGTGACCCAAAAAGCAAAAAAAAAAAAAAAAAAAAAAAGTGCATCCTTGGGGGAGACCCTCGTGTCTGTGTCTGCACACAAGGACCCTACCCCCCCACTGTCCAGCCAGGGCCGGCAGGACCCCTCCCCCTTCCCATCCCCAGAGAGCACTTCCTGTCTTGGGGCAGGAGCACTCCCGAGGCGGAGGATGCTGCCTGAAGGAAGATGCAGGAACGGGATAAACACAGCCGGGACCGCTTCCCGCGTGGACCCCACCCAGGAAGCAGCCAGGACACAACAGGTGACTGTTCCTAATAGAGTAACAGTGCTAAGTCAGTCTGGGGTACTGAACACTCGGTTATACTCGGGGGGTCTCTGAGCGGAGACCCAGGTCCTCGCCTACGGTAATCACACCACAGATAGTAATGTGTTCGTTGTTATTTCTATTTTCATATAAAATTTAATTCATGGGGCTGGAGCGATAGCACAGCGGGGAGGGCATTGGCTTGGCACGCGGCTGGCCCGACTTTGATCCCCGGCATCCCATAGTGTCCCCCGAGCACCGCCAGGAGTGATTCCTGAGTGCAGAGCCAGGAGTCAGCCTTGAGCATCACCAGGTGGGATCCAAAAAGCAAAAATAAATAAATAAATAAAACTTAATTTATATAATATGGTCATGGTAAGGACTCACTGCTCAGTGCTCCCAGGCTTACTCTTTAATTATTATATAATTTATTTTAAATAAGTGTAATAGTTGTTATAGAATGATAGAAATTTCTCATTGTAGGGGCTGGAGCGATAGCACAGCGGGTAGGGCGTTTGCCTTGCACGCGGCCGACCCGGGTTCTAATCCCAGCATCCCATATGGTCCCCTGAGCACCGCCAGGAGTAATTCCTGAGTGAAGAGCCAGGAGTAACCCCTGTGCATCGCCAGGTGTAACCCAAAAACCAAAAAAAAAAAAAAAAAAAAAAAAAAAAAGAAAGAAATTTCTCATTGTAGATAATATAATTGTGATAATTATAATAATATATAATATATTATAATGTATAATAATTATAATAATCACTGGCAGGCTCTGACCCGTGTCCTTGTCACTCTTCAGGATGCTGAAGTCCAGGGTCACCGGGACTGCCCACCTGGGCCCCCCCAGCCTCCCTCTGGGGCTTGTGCCCTGCCCCCCCCCCGGTGACCTCAAGAGAACATGTGAGGGGCTGGAGCGACAGCACAGCGGGGAGGGCGTTGGCCTGACACGCAGCCGACCCGGGTTCGATCCCTGGCATCCCATAGGGTCCCCCGAGCACCGCCAGGAGTGATTCCTGAGTGCAGAGCCGGGAGTCAGCCCTGAGCATCGCCGGGTGGGACCCAATCAAAATAACCCGTGCTTCCTGCCTGCTGGGGGTCAGGCCGCGTGGAGCCTGTTCAGGGGTCTCCCCAGTCGCTCCACTCGGTGGGGTCTCCCAGTCCGTGCTGGGGGCACTCAGCCAGCTTGGCCAAGCAGATAGCCCAGCCCTTGCGGTGAGGCCTTTGCTGCCGCCGGCGCCCTGCAGGGCTGGGGGTGGAGGGGGGGTTGGGGGGGTGGGGGGAGGCTGAGGGTGGAGGGGGGTCGCTGGGGACCAAACTCAGGCACGGCGCCTTTGATGCGACGCCAACCCTGTTCGTCTCGCTCTCCTGAAGAGCAAGCCCGGGATGGCAAGCCTGCCTGAGCACTGTAGGCTGAGTCTTGCCCCGGAAGTCAGGCCGGTGTGAACAGACCGACTGGCTGTGTAGCTCTCTGGAAATTTCCCACTTAGCCCCAGCGTCACACGCCAATGCTCAAGCTCCTGGACAGCCGCCGCTGCCCTCCTCCCCCCCCCTGCGCATTCTCCAAGCGACAGCTCCGGGGACACCACCAGCCTCTGGGGAGGTTTCTTGGGGGTCAGGCCTGCCCATCAGGACCCCCTAACTATGCCTCAGGAGGCACTGGGTGCTGTGGCCTAAAGACATTTTCGGGGGGGCTGGAGCGGTAGCACAGCGGGGAGGATGTTGGCCTGGCACGTGGCTGACCCGGGTTCGAATCCCAACATCCTATAGGGTCCCCCGAGCACTGCCAGGAGTGATTCCTGAGTGCAGAGCCGGGAGTCAGCCCTGAGCATCGCCGGGTGGGACCCAAAAAGAAAAAGAAATTCTCAGGAGGCGAGTATTGGCACCTGGGGACGCCCCTCTGCCACAGGGCACCCCCACCCCCTCCCCGAGCTCACCCAGAGGCCGGCCGGGGCAGGAGCCGCTGGCTGTAAACATTAAACCTTCTCGGGCTCCGAAAGTGGCCTCGGCGATGATTAACTCGGGGGAAGGGGGGCCCAGAAGCCGTCTCTGAGCTCGCTGGGCCGGAAGGAGTCAGCCTCGCCCTGGGCCAGCCGGGGACAGACCCAGACCCTCTACCCCCGGCCCTTTGTTCTGTCCCCCCGACCCACCTGGCCGGAGCGTTGCAGAGGTGACCAGGAGGCGCGGCTGAGCCCGAGCGTGCGTAAGAGGGTGCTGAGGCCAGGGTGGCCACACTGACCACAGGGAAGGGCTCGGACCCCCGAGGGACCCTCAGCAGACCCCCCTGTCCCTCTGCCTCACCCGCACCTCTGGCGGTGGCAGAATGAGCCCAGACGGGCCTGCGCGGCTCGGGCCAGTGGGGTGGCGGCCTTGGGAACCGGCTCTGACAAGCAGGGCGTGGGGACTGCCCTCGGGCGTCCTGATTGGGCTGGGAACGGGGCAGGGGGGGGGGGACAGATCTGCAAGAGACCCCCACATCCTCCGTGCCGTGTGCCGTGGGCTGGTGTGTAACAGGATTTGCACTAGAACGGTTTCTGGGCCTGGAGGGCAGGGGTGGGGGTTGGCGGGCAGCAGGGGGAGGGGAAAGAAGGGGGGACGGGAGGCAAAACCCCTTTCCCACTTAAAGAAGGTTGATTTTGGAGGCTGGAGCCATAGCACAGAGGGGAGAGCCGGGAGTCAGCCCTGAGCAGCGCCGGGTGTGATCCAAAAAGGAAAAAAAAAAAAGGTTGATTTGGGGGCTGGAGCCATAGCACAGCAGGCAGGGCGTTTGCCTTGCACAAGGCAGACCCGGGTTCAATCTCCGGCATCCCATAGGGTCCCCCGAGCACTGCCAGGAGTGATTCCTGAGTGCGGAGCCAGGAGTCAGCCCTGAGCATCGCCAGGTGGGACCCCCAAAAAAGAAAAAAAAAAGGTTGATTTCCAGGAGGCAGGAAACGGTTTTGCCCCAGGAAGCGGGGAGATTTAAAGTTACGATCCCTCTGCACAGGAGGCCTGAACCCCTCATCCACCCTGGCCACACGCAACCCCACGCCTCTGCCTGCCTCCTCCCGCCAGGTGGCCCCTGTCAGAGCCGGGCCCTGACCCTGGCACCTTCTTTCCAGCCCTTGGCGAGTCCTGGGCGGTCCCCACCGCGCGCGCCTCTTGCGTGTCCGGAAAGGGGCCTTCCCGGAGGGTTCCAGAATTCAATTCCCTGGCTCGGGACTCCCCAGGGGTCCAGGCTCGTGGAGGAGCTTGGCCGCCCCTCCTGGCCCTGCTGGGAAGAGGTCGGGGGTTCACCCAGGTTTTCCTGGGCGCTGGAAACTGTGACACGGGCCCGCTGGCGCCGCGCGCGCTCCGGGCGCTCCCAGGACCGTCCCGCGCGCGCCCCAGGACGCTCCCCCGCGGGCCCCGGGACCCTCTGGCGGTGACCTTGACCCTGGCAGGCCTTCTCGGGGGTGCAGAGCAGCCGCCGCGGGGAGCCCCGGGAGCCGAGCGTCCCGCGCGCCCCAGCCCGCCTCCCGCCCCCGCTGATCCCGTTTTCCGCCTGGCCCCGGCCTGGAAGCGGCTCGGGACTCGCTCGCCGGGTGCAGGGGGCGGAGAGGCGGGCAGGCCCGGCTCCAGCCCCTTCCGCTCCCGCCCTGGAAGCGCCCTGCAAGCGCCAGCCCGGGCCTGCTCGGCCCTGCCCAAACGCGCAAGTGGGGCGCAGCGTTTGCGCAGCGCCCGCGGGACGGGCCCGCCCGGGTACCAGCCCCGCGCCCGGCCTGGAGGGAGGGTCCGGCGTGCGCCCCCGGGATGGAGGGGCTCCCTGTGGCCCTCAGTGAGTACGGGCGAGAGGGGGCAGAGCCGGGCGGGGGGCAGGGGTACCCCAGGGCCATGCAGCAGGCCAGACCCCCCAGATCAGGCCCGTGCCCCGGGGGGGGGGGGGGGCGGCTGGTTCCATCTGGCTGGACCCGGGCCTGCCCGCCACAAGCTCTCTTAGCTGGACCCGCTCCGCTCCTCTGGGCTTTCCGAGCGGGCCTCGGGCGTGGGGTTCAGTGGTGGGGTTGTAGCCAGAATTGGGGGGCGGGCGCGGGGACCCGCACTGGGGCATGATGTTTGTGGGACCCCAGGAGCCCGTGGCACGCACGCAAAAAACAGAAGATGGGGCTGGAGCGACAGCACAGCGGGGAAGGCGTTGGCCTGGCACGTGGCCGACCCGGGTTCGATCCCCGGCATCCCATAGGGTCCCCCGAGCACCGCCAGGAGTGATTCCTGAGTGCATGAGCCGGGAGTCAGCCCTGAGCATCGCCGGGTGGGACCCAAAAAGCAAATAATAATAATAATAATAATAATAATAAAATACAGGGGCCGGAGTGACAGCACAGTGGGGAGGGCGTTTGCCTTGCACGGGGCCAACCCAGGTTCGATTCCCAGCATCCCATAGGGTCCTCTGAGCACCCCCAGGAGTGATTCCTGAGTTCAGTCAGGAGTCAGCTCTGAGCATCGCCGGGTGTGACCCCAAAAGCTCCCCTAACCCCCCCAAAAAAAATCCAGCCTGTGCACTGGTTTTGGAGCCTTCACTGAGATAGTATCCAACTGTCTTAAGAAAATAAAACAGGACTGAGACACTAAGGCCTTGCCTTGCCAACCCGGGTTCGATCCCCGGCATCCCATAGGGTCCCCCGAGCACCGCCAGGAGTGATTCCTGAGTGCAGAGCCAGGAGTCAGCCCTGAGCATCGCCAGGTGTGACCCAAAAAGCAAATAATAATAATAATAATAAAAATAAAATACAGGGGCTGGAGCGATAGCCCAGCGGGGAGAGCGTCTGCCTGGCACGAGGCCGACCCGGGTTCGATCCCCGGCATCCCATAGGGCCCCCCGAGCACCGCCAGGAGTGATTCCTGAGTGCATGAGCCAGGAGTCAGCCCTGAGCATCGCCGGGTGGGACCCAAAAAGTTTAAAAAACACCAATAAACTGACTGTCCGTTTGCAGGTCCTGACAGCCGCCTGTAGGACGCTACACGCCAACCCATGGAGGCCAGCTCAGCTGAGCCGACTCTCGGCCCCGACCCCCAGCCTGGTCCCCGCTCCCGGCTCTGCTCTTCGGAGGACAAGACGCCCGGTCCAGTGGCCGCCCGGCACCCCAGGACGGGGGACAGGCAGCCCCAGGGCCCCGAGGTTGCAGCACGGACCGAGCCCGCCTCCCGCCCACGGACGCCCCCCAGGAAACCCCGAAGGACGCCCCTGCCGCCGCCGGAGCCTTTCCGGCCGGACACCATGGGAGGCCTCGCTGCCCAGGACGGCCGGCTGGACGGTAGTGACCACAAGGGGGACGGGGCCCGGCGCGGGGGCCCCCGGCGGCCCTGGCTGCCCGCCGCCTCGGGGCTTGAGAGCTGGCACCGGCCGTGCCCGCCGCCTGGGGGCGCCACTGGCAGGAAGAGGACAGAGCTGCGAGAAGATGTCGGGGCCAGCGCTGGACCTC
This sequence comes from Sorex araneus, assembly GCF_027595985.1. Taxonomy (NCBI): domain Eukaryota; kingdom Metazoa; phylum Chordata; class Mammalia; order Eulipotyphla; family Soricidae; genus Sorex; species Sorex araneus. The sequence goes on from NC_073313.1 coordinate 166,131,822, forward strand.
GGGGCCACACGCCCCCCAGGGCGGGCCACCTGACCCCCCGCCGGGACAGCCCCTCTCCGACCCCCGGGGACCACTGGGGGCCCAGGCTCGCCCACTCTGGGGGGCCGCCGGGCGCGGGGGCCGGTCCCCGGTCCCTCTCCGAGCAGGTGGAGAAGAACCGTCTGTTCCTGAGAGAGATGCTGAGAGGCAGGGGGGCGGCCCCCCTGAACCCGGGACCCCCGGGCGGCGACAGTGAGTCTGCTCTGGGGGCGAGGGGGCGGGGCTCCCCAGGGGGTGCAGCCAGTGACCCCATCGGCAGAACTTCAGGGTGTCCTGGGGTGCTCCCCGGCTGTGCTCAGGGGTCCCAGACCCACCCTGGCAGAGCTTGGCCCAGCAGTGCCCACCTGATGGGTTCGTGTCCCCGACCCTCGGGGCTGGGGGGGTCCCAGAACTCGGGCATCCTGCCTGCAGGGCACGTGCATCTGCCTTTTTTTTTTTTCTTTTTGGGTCCCACCCGGCGATGCTCAGAGCTGACTCCTGGCTCTGCACTCAGGAATCACTCCTGGCGGTGCTCGGGGGACCCTATGGGATGCTGGGAATCGAACCCGGGTCAGCTGCATGCAAGGCAAACGCCCTCCCCGCTGTGCTGTCGCTCCAGTCCCTGCATCTGCCCTTTGAATCCTCACCTCGCCCCCACCGACCCTCCACCCCCCCAAGTTCTGTCTGGTCTCGCCCTGACGGTCCCTGCCTGGCCCGAGTGAAGCAGGAGGGAGTTTTATGGAGGGAAACGTGCTTAGAAAGATGCAAGAGAGAGAGAGGGGCTGGAGCAATAGCACAGCGGAGAGGGCATTTGCCTTGCACGCAGCCGACCCAGGTTCGATTCCCAGAATCCCACGGGGTCCCCTGAGCACCAACAGGAGTGATTCCTGAGTGCATGAGCCAGGAGTCAGCCCTGAGCATCGCCGGGTGTGACCCAAAACGCAAAAAAAAAAAAAAAAAAGGAAGATGCGAGAGAGAGAGACAGAGAGACAGAGAGACAGAGAGAGAACACAGGTGGGGCTGGAGCAATAGCACAGTGGGGAGGGCGTTTGCCTTGCATGAAGCCGACCCGGGTTCGATCCCCGGCATCCCCTAGGGTCCCCCGAGCACCGCCAGGAGTGATCCCTGAGTGCAGAGCCGGGAGTCAGCCCTGAGCATTGCCGGGTGGGACCCCATACCCCCCGCCAAGGGGAAAAACATATCCCCAGAGTGGAAATAAGCAAAGACAGACAGACAAAGCAGTGAGATGCATGTGCCAAGGAAGAACCTGGTTATTAAGTGCAAACCTGGCCTGGCCTTTAGGATAGAGGGAGGCCCCCTCCCTGGGGGAGCACCCTCTGCCGAGTCTCCACCAGCGCCCCTAAAGGCACCATCCTGGGGCCACCCACCGCCCCTCGGCCTCACGTGGGATTCTGTTCTGGGTTCCAGGGCGGCCGGCGGGGGACGTGGATGGGGCCTTGGACCGGACCAGGTGAGTGCTCAGAGCTGCCTTTTCCCCCCACCGGCCTGAGAGGCAGAGACGCTGGGGAAAAAGAAAAACAAGGTGGGGGCAGAGCGACAGCACGGCGGGGAGGCCGCTGGCCTGGCACGCGGCCGGCCCGGGTTTGATCCCCGGCACCCCCTAGGGTCCCCCGAGCACCGCCAGGAGTGATCCCTGAGCACAGAGCCTGAAGTCAGCCCTGAGCATCGCCGGGTGGGACCCAAAAAGCAAAAAAAAAAAGAAAGAAAGAAAGAAAGAAAGAAAGAAAGAAAGAAAGAAAGAAAGAAAGAAAGAAAGAAAGAAAGAAAGAAAGAAAGAAATAGAAGAGGGACAGAAAGATAGTCCAGGGGTTAGGGCATTTGCATGACCAACCCGGGGTTTGATGCCCGGCATTCCCATGGGGTCCCCCGAGCACTGCCAGGAGTGATTCCTGAGCACAGAGCCAGGAGTCAGCCCTGAGCATCGCCAGGTGGGACCCAAAAAGCAAAAGAAGAAAATAAAAGAAAACGCAGTGAGGGTCGGTGAGACCTGCAGGGACGGGGGACGGGGCAGCGTCCCCCAGGGCGGCCCACAGCGGCCTCTGTCCTGCCTGGCCCCCCTCAGCGGCAGAGAGACCCCCGTGTCTGCCCGCGGGGGAGCAGGGGACAGTCCTGGGGGACGCCCCGCTCCCCTGCCCCCCGCCACCCAGAAGTCCCCGGTCAGCAACTGTGGCCCCAGCCCTGTTGGTCACCTCGCCTGCACCCCGAGGTGCTGATCCCCACCTGCAGCCGAGCCTGGAGCACTCACCAGGGAGCACAGGCGGGGGGAGGGGCCGAGAGGGCAGTGCAGGGACAGTGGGGAACAGAGAGGGACGGGGCAGTGTAAGGGACAGCAGTGCAGGGGACAGCCAGGGGACACTTAGAGCCCGGCCAGGGCGGGCTGAGACTCCCCCCCACCCAGGGCAGCGCTGATGGCCAGGACGGCCCCCGGGTGCCCGTGGGTGGGCGGGCGGGACCCTCGGGCCGGGCTCAGCCCCTGCCTCTCTGCCCAGGAGCTGGGTGGAATCATCTGGAAGCTGCCCCGCCCTGTCTCCCCACCTGGGCCAGGGCTAAACCCTCCTAACCGCGTCTCCCCACCCCCGCCCCCCAGCAGGGCCTCTGGGTGCCCCCCGGAGCAGCCCCCACACAGGCCGGGACAGGACAAGCAGCCGCCACCACCTGCCCGCGTGAAGGCCCGGACACAGCCCCTCCGCGCCAGCCACGACATCGTGCCCACGCGGGCCCCGGACAGCCGGTGAGTGGGCAGCGCCTTCCCGGGGCCGCCAGGGGGCCAGCGTCCAGGGGGGCACCGTCCAGGGGGCCAGCGTCCAGGGGGCCAGCGTCCAGGGGCCCAGCGTCCAGGGGGCCAGTGTCCAGGGCCCAGCGTCCAGGGGGCAGCGTCCAGGGGGCCAGTGTCCAGGGCCCAGCGTCCAGGGGGGCAGCGTCCAGGGGGGCAACGTCCAGGGGCCCAGTGTCCAGGGGGCCAGCGTCCAGGGGCCCAGCGTCCAGGGGGCAGTGTCCAGGGGGGCAGTGTCCAGGGGCCCAGCGTCCAGGGGCCCAGTGGGCTCCACACTCGGGTGGGGGGGGGCGTCAAGAGACTCACTTGGGTTGTTCAGGCTCCCGTTGGTCGTGCTGGTGTTTTTGGTGATTTTTTTCGGGGTTCCCGTGGGCTGGGGGCTGAGGTGGGGGCCGTTTGCCCCAGGCCGGCCCAGTGGGGCCCCCGGGAACTGCAGGGGGTGCATTCCGGAAGTGTCTTGCTGGGTCCCCACTCCGCAGGCCTCTGGGGCCTTGGTTTCCCCTCTGTCGGGTGGGCGGGGTTCAGGGTCTGGGCGTGAGCCCCTGGGCGTCTACACTGCCTGCTCACAGAGCATGAAGGAACCGGGTTCTTTTTTTTATTTTGTTTTTTTGGTCCCACCCGGCGATGCTCAGGGCTGACTCCTGGCTCTGCACTCAGGAATCACTCCTGGCGGTGCTTGGGGGACCCTAGGGGATGCCGGGGATCGAACCCGGGTCGGCCTCGTGCCAGGCAGACGCCCTCCCCGCTGTGCTCTCGCTCCGGCCCCCTGGAGCCAGGTTCTGACTCGGAGCTGGAGGCCGGGGGATGCCCGGGTTCGGGATCCGCTTTGCAGATGCCCCCACACCCCGGACGACACTCCACACCCCGCACACGGGGGTCAGCTGGACTCGGAACGGGGCAAACCCCCAGACTCATTCCCCGAGGCGGGAACCTCGAGATTGTCAGGGACGGAGCCAGGACCCCCTGGGGGCCCCCGGGCTGCTCACCCGCCCCCCCCAGCACGCCCGAGTCCCCGTCTCCCCGGGACCCTCCGGGGACAGACCCCGTATTCCTCGGTGGCAGCTGGTGCTGCTGCTTCTGGCTCTCACGCGGGGGCGGGCCGGACCCCCGACACTTGGGGGACGGAATCAGGTGCCGGGAAGAGGCTCAAGCGGCCCCCCGAGTTTTTTTACCCCCCCCATCGGGAGCCCATGGGAGAGACCGTGGATTTGGGGGTCGCCCAGCAGGGCCAGCGGTGACCGTCCCCCGGGACACGCCTGCGCGCCACACACACACACACACACACACACACAGACACACACACACAGACATACATACACAGATACACACACAGACACACACACAGACACACACACACAGACACACACACAGACACACACAGACACACAGAGACACACACACTCACAGACACACACACAGACACACACAGAGACACACACACAGATACACACAGAGACACACACACACTCACAGACACACACACAGACACACACACACACAGACACACACACACAGACACACACACACACGGCTTCCCTCCTGCCAGGCTGTGCCCGGCCAAGGGAGGGGGCGGCCGGCAAGGTGACCCACCCGAGCAGCTGGCGGGACTTGGCAGAGCCGAGAAGCAGGCGCCAGATGGCCACCCCCACCCCCGGCGCGTCCGGGCCCCGCGCCAGACCCCCCCCACTCCCACCCCCGCTCAGGCCCAGGGGCCTCCCCAGAGCCACTCGGTGACACAGATGCGGGCCTGGGGGAGACCCGGCTCAGTCGGGCGGGGGGCGCACAGAGCAGCAGGCGCGGAAGGGACGCGGCAGACGCCCCCAGCCTCTGTCGGGGGCCCGGCCCGGCCCCGAGTCTGGACAGGGACCACCAGGCGTGAGAGAAGTTTCTGGGCCCTCCCGGGCCTTCGCGCCTCGTTTCCACCCAGGAAAGACCCCCACGAGGCTGCCCAGTCCAGCCAAGCCGGTGGGCTGAGTTCCCACTACCTGGAATGGGTGTCCACTGCAGGGGGGAGCTCAAGACGCTGGGGAGACAGCCCTGAGCACAGAGCCGGGAGTCAGCCCTGAGCACGGAGCCGGGAGCCAGCCCTGAGCACAGAGCTGGGAGTCAGCCCTGAGCACAGAGCTGGGAGTCAGCCCCAAGCACAGAACCGGGAGTCAGCCCTGAGCACAGAGCTGGGAGTCATCCCTGAGCACAGAGCCTGGAGTCAGTCCCGAGCACAGAGCCAGGAGTCATCCCTGAGCACTGAACAGGGAGTCAGCCCTGAGCACTGAATAGGGAGTCAGCCCTGAGTACAGAGGCAGGTGTGTGTTTCCCCACACCTGTTGCCCTGTCCCGTAGCCGAGAGGGCGCCCTCGGGGTTGACTGCCAGACACCCCGACCCCTTGCAAGAACCCTCCCCTCTTCCCCTCTGCAGGAGCCTCACCCCTGCGCCACCGCCCAGCCCTCAGGAGCAGGAGGCCGCTGACCCGCCCTGGGCCCCCTCAGCAAGGCCCGTGCCCGACCCGCCACCCGCCGCCTGCCCGCTCCTGCCCACCAGCTGTAAGAACAGGCGGCCTGGGGGCAGGACCGAGCCGGACCCCCACGGCCCGAAGCCCCCACTGGCCCCCGAGGGTCCCGGTCATGGTGAGGCTGCAGGGGAGGGGCCCCGGGCGCCTGACCCCTCGGGTCAGCGGACAGGGGGCAGTTTCAGAACAGGCCCAGCCGCCCCCAGACCCCCGGCTTTACCCGCTGCCCCCTGCCCTGGCGCGCGCGTCCCCTCAGCCAGAGGGTCTCCGGGGGGCCCAGCCGGGCAGCTGAGTGGACAGTGGGGGTGAGCGTCCCCGTACCCAGGGCGGGGCCCCGGCTGGCCCGGGACAGGCCCCTCCCGCCCCTGGGGTCCCCGCCCCTGGGGTCCCCCCGCCCTTGGGGTCCCCCCCCCCCGCCACTGGGGTCCCTCCACCCCTGGGGTCCCCCGCCCCTGGGGTCCCCCCGCCCCTGGGGTCCCCCGCCCCCGTCCTTTGCCGGCGGAGGGTCCCCTTCTCTGGGCTGGATCCCCAGAGCCTGCAGTGAGACCCCAGCACCCCCTGCCGCCCGTGCCATCTCGGCCCCCCCCCACCCTGGCGGTGCCCGGGGGTCCGGGCAGTGCCGGGGGAACAGGGTGGGCTTTGCAGGGGTCAGCGGCGACCTCTCCGCAGGGCCGGGGTGCGGCCAGGACGCAGGCGGGGACCCCCGGCAGGCGGGGTCCGCCCCCGGACAGCCCCCGGCGCCCCGGTGAGTGACGGGCGGGCGGGCAGCTGGGGGGGCCAGAGGCGGGTGCCCACCCGCCCCTCACCCGCGCTCCCCCCAGACGGGCGCCGGGGGACCCCGCAGGGCCCAGCCCGCCCGCCGCGGCGCCCTGGGACCCCGGCCCGAGAAGCGGCGGCCGCGGGGGCTTCGCCCCGGGCCGGCGGCTGAAGAAGATCTTCTCGGCGCTGGGCCAGGCCGCCCGGCCCCTGGCGGCTCGGACCCGCAGCCACAGCGAGGAGCAGCTGCGGCCCCCCGCGCCCGGCCCCGGCGCCCCCGCCGCCAGGAGGGCCCCGTCGCTGCAGCTCCTGCACCTGGTGAGCCTGTCCCCACCCACCCCGGGAGCTGGCCCGGTCCCGCCTCGGCTGTCCTCGGCGCCCCCCTCCCCTCCTCCTCCTCCTCCCCTCCCGCCTCTGCCTCTGCTGCCAGGTCCCGGAGTTGACGACCTCAAGGGTTCTAGAACTTTCTTTTTTTTTTTTTTTTGCTTTTCGGGATGACTCCTGGCTCTGTGCTCGGGGCTGACTCCCGGCTCTGTGCTCAGGGATGACTCCTGACTTTGTGCTCGGGGCTGACTCCCGGTTCTGTGCTCAGGGATGATTCCTGGTTCTGCTCAGGGATCATTCCCTGCTCTGTGCTCAGGGCTCACTCCTGGCTCTGTGCTCAGGGCTCACTCCTTGCTCTGTGCTCAAGGCTGACTCCCAGCTCTGTGCTCAAGGCTGACTCCCAGCTCTGTGCTCAGGGCTGACTCCCAGCTCTGTGCACAGGGCTGACTCCTGGCTCTGTGCTCAGGAATCACTCCTGGCGGGGCTCGGGGGACCCTATGGGATTCCGAGAATCGAACCCAGGTCGGCCGCGTGCAAGGCCAACGCCCTCCCTGCTGTTGCTTGGGCCCCTATTAATTCCAGCATTCATTTGCTTCCCCCTGAGTCAGAAAGGCCACAACCCCGTCCACACAGCGGTGACCCCAGCGGTGCCCAGCTTGCTCCCCCCAGCGCAGACCCCCACCCCCACCCCACCTCCCCACCCCCTCCTCGGTCCCCGATGGAGCTGGGGGCTGGGGGTTTCTCACGTGCAGTACCGCCCCCGGCCAACAGGTGTCGAGCTCGCCCCAGCGCGGGAAGTCCACCTCCTTCCACAGCCTCCAGGCCCTGCTGAGCGGCCGCCGGGACCGGGCCAGCCTCTACCTGGTCCAGGAGCCGGCGGGGGACGGAGCCGCGGGCAGGTGAGCGGGCAGCGGGGCCCCCTGGGACTGACCTGGGGCAGGAGGCGGCCCTGGAGTTCGGCAGCAGCTTCCCAGGGTGGGGGGGAGGGGTTAGTCCACGTGGCCGACCCGGGTTCGATTCCCAACATCCCATAGGGTCCCCCGAGCACCGCCAGGAGTGACTCCTGAGCACAGAGCCGGGAGTCACCCCTGAGCACTGCGGGGTGGGACCCAAAATGAAAAAAATAAAAGCACAGCGGGGAGGGCATCTGCTTTGCATGTGGCTGGCCCGGGTTCGATTCCTGGCATCCCCTAGGGTCCCCCGAGCACTGCCAGGAGTGACTCCTGAGCACAGAGCCGGGAGTCAGCCCTGAGCATCGCCGGGTGGGACCCAAACAACAGATCAGAGACCAGCGAGCTCCCTGGGCCCAGGCGAGGCGGGTGCAGGACCCTGAGACCTGGGCACCTCCCCACGACCCAGGGGTCCCCCCACCGCCGTGACCCTCCTCCCCGTGCTCCCTGGGCTCCCCGCAGGCCGCCACGGCCTGCTCTCAGCGTGGAGGACGTGGGGGCGCCCCGCCGGGCGCGCGCGGTGGGCCGCGTGGTGGCCGCCTTCCCGGACGGCACCAGCCAGCTGCAGCTGCAGTGCAGCCCCGGGGGTGGCTTCGGCTTCTGCGTAGCCGCGGGCAGCGGGCGCCGGGACTCAGGTACGTGCCGGCCCTGGCCTGGGGGCTGCCTGGGGGGGGTCCTCCCGGCAGTGCTCGGGGCCCACCTGGGGGGGGCCCCGGCTGGAACCCAGGCCTGCTACGTGCCAGCCTGTGCCCAGGCAGCCCCTAGCACCTCCCTCCTGGGCTGCATCCCCCACCGTGGACCAAAAGCCACCCCAGAGATAGGGCTGGGGGATGACTCAGCTAAGGCGGGCACGGCTGTGGCACCAGGCAGCAGCAGGGGAGCAGGGAGCGTGCACGTGTGCATGTGTGTGCACGCATGGATACATGTGTGTATACATGCATGTTTGTGTATACGCACATATGTGTGCATGTGTGTATACACATGTGTATACATGTATGTATATGTGTGCATGTGTGTACATGTGTGCGTGGTTATGGTAGAGTGATTGTGTAAACATTTGCATATGATTGGGGGATGGAGGAGTGTGTGTGTATGTGGTTATAGGGGCATATGCATGTGTGTGCATGTGATTGGAGGGTGGGGGAGTGTGTGTGTGTGTGTGTGTGTGTGTGTGTGTGTGTGATATAGGGGGCATGTATGTGTGAATGTGGTCCAGGTAGAAGGATTCTAAGAGTGTATGTTTGTATTTGCATGTGGTTGTAGGGGAGTGTGTTTGCGTGTGGTTGTGGGGGAGCGTGTCTGCATGTGGTTGTAGGGGAGTGTGTTTGCATGTGGTTGTAGGGGGGTGTTGTGTGTTTGCTGTGGTTGTAAGGGAGTGTGTTTGTGGTTGTAGGTGAGTGTGTTTGCATGTCGTAGGGGAGTGTGTGTTTGCTTGTGGTCATAGGGGAGTATGAGTGTCTATGTGTGTGTGTGTGTGTGTTTCTTTGTGAGTTGGTACATATGAGTGTTTATCTGTGTGTGTGCCCGGGTGTGTCTGTGTTCTTGTGTGTCTGTGTCTGTCCTTGTGTGTGTGTCTGTGTTAGGGTCTCTATGTGTCCGTGTGTATGTCTGTGTCCATATGTGTATACAGACACATATCTGTATGTGTCTGTGTGTCTGTGTGTCCATGTGTATGTGTGTCCGTGTGTGTGCATGTGTCTCTGTGTCCGTGTGTCTGTGTGTATCTGTGTCTGTGGTCCGTGTGTGCGTCCATGTGTGTGTGCCTGTGTGTGTATGTCTGTGTGCATGTGTTTATGTGTCCGTGTGTATGTCTGTGTATATCTGTGTCTGTGGTCCGTGTGTGTGTGCCTGTGTATGTGTGCATGTGTCTATCTATGTGTCCGTGTGTATGTCTGTGTGTGTCTGTGTGCATCGGTATGTGTCTGTGTCTGTGTGTCCGTGTGTGTGTCCGTGCGTGTGTGTGTCCGTGTGTGTGTCTGTGTCCGTGTGTGTGTGTGGCCGCAGGCCCCTGCCCCGCGGACAGCGCCCCTCTCCCCGCAGGGCTGTACGTGCGGGCGATGGCCGACGTGGGCACGGCCAAGCTGTACTCGGGGCTGCTGGCCGAGGGGGACGAGGTCCTGGAGGTGGACGGGGCCAAGGTGGCGGCGCTGGGCGCGGCCCACGTGCAGGAGCTGCTGGCACACGCCGACAGCATGTCCCTGCGGGTGCTGAGGCAGAGGCCGGCGCCGCGCTGACCGCCAGCCCAGCGGAGGCCGGGAGGACCGAGGGGGCCGGCTGCAGTGACCGTCGGCCCTGGGGGGGGGCCAGGGGTCCCTGGGCGCAGGCCCCAGCCCTGGCCTTCCCGCAGGCCCCTTCCCTTCCCGCAAGCCCCGCCCCTTGGCCTTCCCGCACGCCCCGCCCCTTCCCTATCCTTCCCGCAGGCCCCGCCCCTTCCCTGGCCTTCCCACAAGCCCCGCCTCTCCCCTGGCCTTCCCACAAGCCCCGCCCCTTCCCTGGCCTTCCCGCAAGCCCCGCCCCTCCCGGGGGCCGTTATTGGGAATTTGGGGGGATGTGAAAGGAGGGACTGAGACCCCGATGGGCGGCTGGGCGCCGGGACGGGCCCCGGGGTGGGGTAGGAGACGGGCCAGCGCAGACCACCCCCCCGCCCCCAGTGGGGCGCGGGTGGCAGCTGGCTCAGCTCTGCCCAGCGCCCAGGGGCAGGGCTGGGCCCCCCCCCCCCCCCAAACCGGCCGGTCGTGCTAAATGATTAAAGCCAAACTGGAGTGTCTGTCCTGACTACTATTTTTTTGCTTTTTGGGTCACACCCGGCGATGCTCAGGGCTGACTCCCGGCTCTGCACTCAGGAATTACTCCTGGAGGTGCTCAGGGGACCCTATGGGATGCTGGGAATTGAACCCGGGTCGGCCATGTGCAAGGCCAGCGCCCTACCCGCTGTGCTATCGCTCCAGCCCCTGTCCTGGCTTCTTAGAGGGGCTGGACACCGGCCGTGTGGGGCCCAGGGCCAGGCTGACCGCCAGGGCTGGAGGCGCAGAAGCTTCCAGAAGCCGCCCTTGGGCCAGAGGGGGAGCCCCGGCAGTGTGGGGGCAGCGGGGTCCTGGGGACAGGACACGGGGACTGTTTCAGAGCCAAGAGGCCACGAACGTGGGCACTGAGGCCGCTCTGGTGTGGCCACGGCGGGGCGGCCGTGAACTGTGACAGGACATGCGTGTGACGGGCCCCTGGTGTGAGACTGACCAGGGTGTGGTTCCTGTACGGGCGCGGGGAGGTGAATGGGTCCGTGTTAGTCGGGGGTCGGGATGATCTGGGCATTAGGGCCGGAGCGAGAGCACAGTGGGGAGGGCGTTGACCTGGCATGTGGCCGACCCGGGTTCGATCCCCGGCATCCCCTAGGGTCCCCCGAGCACCGCCAGGAGTGATTCCTGAGTGCAGAGCCAGGAGTAACCCCTGAGCATCACCGGGTGGGACCCAGAAAGCAAAAAAAAAAAATTACCAGGCCTGGGATTCCTGGAACCCCGGGCGAGAGAGGCTGCAGGCTCTGTGGCCGAGTCCCAGTTGGGTTATCCCTGACCCAGGGGGCCCAGGTCCCCCGAGCAGGCCTGCCAGCCCTGTGCCACAGAAAGCTCTAGAAGGGCTGGAGCGATAGCACAGCGGGGAGGGCGTTTGCCTGGCATGCGGCCAACCTGGGTTCAATTCTCAGCATCCCATAGGGTCCCCTGAGCACCACCAGGAGTGATTCCTGAGCCAGGATTAAGCCCTGTGCATTTCTGGGTGTGACAAAAAAAAAAAAGAAAGCTCTAGAAAGGCAATGGGGGGCATGGCCTGGAAACCCCTGGAAGCAACTCTAGGCTCGGCGGGGCCGTGGGCAGGCGTTTCTCTCTGTCGCGCCCTCCCCTCTGCCCACGCGCCAGGCTGCTGGCAACCAGGCCCGTCGGTTTGGGGCTCTGGGGACAAGCAGAGCCCGGCGAACCCCACAGACCGCAGGGAACACACGCGGCCGTGGCCCGTCCACGCCGGCAGCGCCGACGCCAGCGTGTCGAGTCCACGAGAAGGATCTGACGCAGACTGGGAAGCGGTGAGTCAGGAGGGGGCGGGAAGGCAGGGGAGAAGGGGCCCGGCAGATACAGGGGTGCTGGGGGACCCCAGAACCCACAGCCGGGGGCTGGAGCAATAGCACAGCAGGGAGGGTGCTGGCCTTGCATGCAGCCGACCCGGGTTCAATTCCCGGCATCCCATAGGGTCCCCCAAGCACCATCAGGAGTGAGTCCTGAGTGCAGAGCCAGGAATCAACCCTGAGCACAGAGCGGGGAGTGAGCCCTGAGCACAGAGTGGGGAGTGAGCCCTGAGCACAGAGCCAGGAGTCAGCCCTGAGCATTGGTGGTGGGTCGGAGCAATAGCACAGCAAGTAGGGCATTTGCCTTGCACGCGGCCGACCCGGGTTCGGTTCCTCCGTCCGTCTCGGAGAGCCCGGCAAGCTACCGAGAGGATCCCGCCCGCACGGCAGAGCCTGGCAAGCTCCCCGTGGCGTATTCGAGATGCCAAACACAGTCACAGCAAGTCTCACCATGGAGACGTGACTGGTGCCCGCTCGAGCAAATCGATGAGCAACGGGACAACAGTGACAGTGATAGTGACCCAAAAAGAATAAAGGAATAAATGAAAGAACCCACAGCCTTGCGGCTGGCATGGTCATGGGCGTTCCTAGCTGGTCCCCTTCTGCCCAGCTGGGCCAGGCGCATGGACGCCTTCCTCCAGGGGACCCAGGTGGCCACTGTCATCCAGGGCAGCGTCCTCTGTCCCCGAGCGGTGTCCTCGCTGCGATGGGCTGCAGGCTGTCCCCAAGGCAAGGACGCCCCCGGCTTCTGAGCAGGCCGCCCACTGGGGTGCCCCATTCCGTGGCCGAAAGATGAGCACCACATCGCATGCGACCGAGACAAGTGTTTCCTGCAGGTCTCGGGGCGCTACCCCCCCCCAGCCCATGTAGACGACACGGCTTGAACGTGGAGCTCGAGATCGCCGGTTCCCGAGTCAGTCCTGCTCTCGCCGGCCACGCACGAGGAAACACGCGCCTTTAAAAAATTGGTACAAATATTTATTAAAAAGTGCAATTCAAAATGAGCTGGGCGAGAACCTCACGGTGGGTCACGGGGGGTCACGGGGGGTGGGGGTGGGGGGGAGGGGGAGCAAGCCTAAAAACGAGAGACGAACAAACCGGGGCACGGCCGAGCCTGGGGCCGAGGGACCCGGCGGTGACCCTGGGGGGGGGGGCGTGTGGTCACTTCCCCGGTCACAGCGTGAACATCAAGGACCCAACAGTTCTCGGGAGCTGTGGGGACCCCCCCCTTTTCTGCCCACCCACCCTCCGCCGCCGCCCCGGGTCTTCCTGGAATCTGACTCCACGCGCCTCTGGGGGGATCCGGCCACCCTCTGCCCCTAGCCTGTTCGTTTGTTCCTCCCTCCGGGTCGCTTGTCCGGAAAGGCCGTGTCATCCCTGAAAACCAGCGACGCCAGCTGTGGGCCCCGTCCCCAGTGACGGCCGGCCGGGTCCCCCGGGAGGGGGCGGGCGGGCGGGTGGGGGCCAGCGCGGAGAAGGTTTGCAGGGGGGGAGGGAGGGAGGGAGGGAGGGGGCGGCAGGAGCACCAGCAAACACGAGCGAATGGAAGTTTCTGGATCATCGGCCCCACACGGGGCGCCTGGAGTGCGGGCGGCGGACTTCTCTGCCCACTGGCCCGTCCGGCGCTGGGCCCGGGCCACGGAGGGGGCAGGGGGGAGCCGCGTCGGGAAGAGCTGGATGCGGGCGGCAGGTCACAGCACCAGGAAGAGGACGAGGACGACGAGCAGGACGGCGAACAGCACGGCGATGGCGCACCACTGGCGCCCATCTGCGGGGACAGCGGGTCAGGGCCGGGGTGCCCACCCATGAGCAGCCACTCAGAGCCCAGCCGGCCTCGGAGCCCGCGGGGTCCCCGCCGAGCTGGGATGCAAACCGACTCCTCATGAAATGCAGTGACTCTGACGCAATGCAGTGACTCTGGCAAAATGCAGTGACTCTGGTGCAATGCAGTGACTCTGGCGAAATGCAGTGACTCTGGCGCCGGAGCAATAGCACAGCGGGGAGGGCGTTGGCCTGGCACGCGGCCGACCCGGGTTCGGTCCCCGACATCCCACAGGGTCCCCCGAGCACTGCCAGGAGTGATTCCTGAGTGCAGAGCTGGGAGGCAGCTCTGAGCATCGCCGGGTGGGACCCAAAAGGCCAAAAAAAAAAAAAAGAACAAAATTCGGGGCAGGAAGAACAAGATCGGGCTCTTAACGACCACCGACTGTTTTTCAGTTCCGCTCCCGCTCTGGCAAGAAAACGGGCAAGGAGGAACCAAGAAAGGCCGTCAGGGTGAGAGCACCAAGCCTGGACCCCAGAATGCGCCTCACATGGTCCCGGGGAACTGTGTGTGTGTGTGTGTGGGGGGGGGGTTCTGCATGTCTCACCCCAAATGGCACCCCGGGACACAGAGAGTTCCAGACGGGCTCTCGGGGTTCACCGGACCCCCCCCCCCGGCCTCCCACGGTACACGTACCGCTGGTCATGTGGGACACCTTGGCCAGCTTCTTCATCACGTTGTCCAGCCGGGACTGCGTGCTCTCCAGCTCATGGGAGAAGTCGTCCAGCATCCTAGAGGGGAGCAGACGCCCGGGGCCGGTCAGTGCAGGGCGTGGGGGCCATGCCCAAGGGGCTGGGGCGACAGCACAGCGGGGAGGGCGCTGGCCTGGCACTCAGCCGACCTGGGTTCAATCCCCGGCATCCCATAGGGTCCCCCGAGCGCCGCCAGGAGTGATTCCTGAGTGCAGAGCCAGGAGTAACCCTGAGCATCGCCGGGTAGGACCCGAAAAGCAAATTAAAAAAAAAAAAAAAAGGCAGAGCTGGAAGTAAGACTCAGTCCGGTCCCCATGAGGGGGTGGGCGCGTGTCGGGGGGCACGTGGGGGTGCAGGGGGCCTCACTCACACGGCCTGCTCCTCCAGCTCCCCGCCGATCCGCTGGGACATGTTCTTCAACACCCCAATGCTGCCCGACACCAGCTCCAGCTGCTCATCCTGCTGCTGCACGATCAGCTGGACCAAGGGGTGAGAGGCCGGGGGTCAGCACCAAGGGCCTGGCCCACCTGGCGGACACCCCCTCGCTGTCTCCTGATGCTCCCCCTCATACGCGGAATGACAGTGACTGGAAGCACCTGTGCCTGGACACGTGAGCAGTCAGCCACAAGAACGCCTCGGTGGGGAAACTGAGGCATGAAGGGACCTGGAGAGAAGACTGGGCCCCAGTCTCTGCACTGGGGCAGCCGTTGGAGCCGTTCAGAAGCCAGCACGAGAGGCCGGAGCGATGGCACAGTGGGGAGGGCGTTGGCCTGGCACGTGGCCGACCCGGGTTCGATCCCTGGCATCCCATGGAGTCCCCCGAGCACCACCAGGAGTGATTCCTGAGTGCAGAGCCAGGAGTCAGCCCTGAGCATCGCCGGGTGGGACCCAAGAAGCCAAACTAGGAAAAAAGAAGTCAGGTCACGGCTCATCTGTGCCCAAGTGGAAAACCACTGACCCGCACGTGCAGGACACGACACACAGCAATGGCCACCACACGGCCGCACATGACCGCTCCCCAGAAACGCCCCCAGAGCGAGCCTCGGGACAGAGAAAGGGACAATTGTCGGGGAGAGAACAAGGACCCAACTGTGCCCAAATGCCACGGCGGAGAGGAGAAATCTGAATACAGCGAGGAGGGGGGCGGGCTGGGGGGGCGAGGCGGGGAATGGGGTGTGCGCACAGCGGGAAGTGGAGGGCGAGTGAGGTGTGGATGGGATGTGTGTGAGGTGAATGTGGTGTGTGGGCGTGTGGTGAATGTGTGTGTGAGGTGAATGTGGGGTGTGTGTGTGTGTGTGTGTGTTTCTGTGTGTGGTGAAACGTGTGTACAGTGGGAAATGGAGCTTATGCACGGGAGATGTCTGAGGTGAATGTGTGTGTGTACAGTGAGACGCTGTGTGCGGTGTGTATGGGATGTGTGTGAGGTGAATGTGAGTGTGGTAAATGTGTGTGTGGGGGTGACTGAGTACGCACAATGGGAACTGGCTATTGTGTGAGGCGAATGTGGTATGTGTTTGTGTGTGGGGGGTGAATGTGTGTGTAGAGCGGGAAGGGGATGTTGTATGAGGTGTGTGTGGGATGTGTGTGGTGAATGTGTATGTACAGTGGGAAATTGATGTTGTGTGGTATATGGGATGTGTGAGGTCAGTGTGTGTATGTGTGTGGTGACTGAGCATGCACAATGGGAAACATATTGTGAAAGGTGTGGGAGGTGATTGTGCTACGTGTTTGTGTTTGTGTATGTGTGGTGAATGTGTATGTAGAATGGGAAGTGGATGTTGTATAAGGCATGTAAGGAATGTGTGTGAGGTGAATGTGGTGTGTGGTTAATGTGTGTGTGGTGAACGTGTGTGTACAGTGGGAAATGGATCTTATGCATGGGACATGTCTAAGGTGAATGTGGTATGTACAGTGAGAAGCAGATGTGTGAGGTGTGGTGATATGTATGTATGTATAGTGGGAAATGGATGTTCTGTGAGGTGTGTATGTATGGGATGTGTGTGAGGTGACTGTGGGTGTGGTAAATGCTTGTGTGTGGTGAATGAGTATGCATGATGGGAAATGGATATTGTGTGAAGTGTGTGTGAGGTGAATGTGGTGTGTGTGTGTGTGTATGTGTGTGTGTGTGGTGAATGTGTGTGCGGGGTAGGAACTGGATGTTCTATAAGGTGTGTATGGAATGTGTGTGAGTTGAATGTGTGTGAGGTGAATGTGGTACATGAGGTGACCCAGATGTCATATGCAGTGTGTGATGTGTATGAGGTATGTAGTATGAGGTGTTGTGTATGGTACGGAAAGGGATGTATATAGTGTGTATGGTGTGTATGGGGGGGTGGCATCTATGAGGTGTATGTATGAAATGTGGTACATATGAAGTGTGGTTTGTGTATGAGATGGACTCAGAATGAATGAGGTGCATATGTGTACGGTTGGTGCAAGAAGTATGTGTGGTGTATGTGATTTATGTGTTGCATCTGAGATGGATGTGTGTGGTGTATACATGAGGTGTGGTGTGTGGGTGGAAGTGGATGTGTGTACTGAATGTGCAGGAGATGTGTGTGAGATGCATGAGGTGTGTATGTGGGATGTAGTATGGGTTGAGGTATGTGTAAGATGATATGTGTGTATGGTATGAGGTATGTGTGGGATAACGTGTGTGGTGTGTGTGGGATGTATAAAGTATATGTGGTATGAAGTATAGGTGGGATGTATGAAGTATGTGGTGTGGGTGTGTGTGAAATGTATGAGGTGTGTGTTATGAAGTGTGTAGGATGACGTGTGGTGTGAGATGTGTGAGATGTATGAGGTGTGTGTGTGTGGGATGAAGTGTGTGGGATGATGTCTGTGGTGTAAGATATGTGTAGGATATATGAAGTCTGTGGAATATATGATATATGTGTGGTATGAAGTATGTGTGGGATAATGTGTGTGGTGTATGTGGGATGTATAAAGTATGTGTGATGTGCGATATGTGTGAGATATATAGGGTGTGTGTAGAATATTTGATGTGTGCGGGACAAAGTATGTGTGATGTGAGATGTGTGAGATGTATGTAGTGTGTGTGGGATGAGGTATGTGTGGGATGATGTGTGTGTGGTGTGGGATGTATGAGGTGTGTGGAATATATGATATGTGTATGGTATGAAGTATGTGTGGGATAATGTGTGGTGTGAGGTATGTGTGAGATGTATGAGGTGTGTGGAGAATATGATATGTATGTGGGATGAGGTACGTATGGTGTGAGAAATGTGTGGGATGTATGAGGTGTGTGTGGGATGACGTGTGTGTGGTGTGGGATGTATGAGGTGTGTGTGGAATATATGTGTGTGGTACGAGGTACATGTGGGATAACGTGTGTGTGGTGTGAGATGTATGAAGTGTGTGGAATATATGGTATGTGTGTGGTATGAAGTATGTGTGGGATAACGTGTGGTGTGAGGTATGTGTGAGATGTATGAGGTGTGTGGAGAACATGATATGCATGTGGGATGAGGTACGTGTGGTGAGATATGTGTGGGATAACGTGTGGTGTGAGATATGTGAGGGATGTATGAGGTGTGTGTGAAATATGTGATATGTGTGTGGTATGAGTTATGTGTGGGATAACGTGTGGTGTGAGATATGTGCGGGATGAATGAGGTCTATGTGGAATATAATGTGTGTGGTACGAGGTACGTGTGGGATAACGTGTGTGTGGTGCATGTGTGATGTATGAAGTAGGCATGTGGCATGTGCCGGCGGTGTGTGTGGTGTCTGTGGGCTGTCTGAGGTAGGTGTGAAAGGCCCCTGTCTGCCGGGAAGTGGGGGCCGGGTCTCCCGCCCAGGGGCCGCACCTGCTGCTGCGCGCGCTGCTCCTCGATGAACTGCGCGTTGGCCTGCTGCAGCTCCCGCTCCAGGCGGCTCGCCCTGTCGGCACCGGCGCCCCAGCTCTGCCCGCCGCTGTCGCCCAGCAGGGCCTGCAGGGGAAGAGCGCCGTGGGCCGGGTCCGCGTGGGGGCCGGAAATGGGGGTCTGGGGGCTGGAAATGGGGGGTCTGGGGCCGGAAATGGGGGTCTGGGGGCCGGAAATGGGGGTCTGGGGGCCCAACACGGGGGGCGGGGGCTGCTTCCCGTCCAGACGCGTCAACCGGCTCCCACAGGCGCCCGGAAACACGCGACCCTCCGGGCCGGGGCAGGAGGCCCGGAAGGTCCAGAAGCTTTTCCCTGTCGGCCCGAGCAGGGGAGGGCCCGGACCCCTGACCCGGCACAGCAGCAGCCCGCGCCTGACGCGACACGACCCCGGCACAGAGCTCGGCCACCGCGTGACAGGACGGCGAGGCCGGAGCGACAGCCGACCCGGGTTCGATCCCCAGCATCCCACAGGGTCCCCCGAGCCCCGCCAGGAGTGATCCCTGAGCACAGAGCCGGGAGTCAGCCCTGAGCACCGCCGGGTGGGACCCAAAAATACAGAAAAAAAAAAAAAAAAAAAAGACTATTGAGAAGCTTCCGGACACGGGCTGGCCTCGCGTCTGAGGTCTGGAAAGTTCTGGAATCGGGCTCGTCCCAGATCCTGGCGCACTGCAGACCTCCCCGCTCTCCGGGCCCAGCAGGCCGAGGACCACCCGGGAGATGCCTGCCCCGCCCCCGACCGCAGACTCACCTGCCGGTGCTTCCTCTCGGCCAGCGCCTGCGCCGAGGACGTGGACATCTGGTCCTTCATGTCCTGCAGAGCCAAGAGCAGGCCAGATGGGGAGAGCCGGCGGCAAAAGGCGGGGAGGGGGGGAGAGGAGGGGAGGGGAGGGAAGGGGAGGGGAGGGGGTGAGGGGAGGAGAGGGGGAGGGGAGGGGAGGGGATGGGGGGCACATCGCTCACTGCATCCTCCCAGAAAATGGTTCACTGGCCTCTTGGTCTCAGAGGGTAGAACATGCGTGAGACGCCCTTTAAGGGACCGGATTCGGGGGAGAGAGGACGGGCCTTGGGTCTCCCGGGCACCGGCCAGTGTCCCCCCCGACCCCGATCCTGGCCTGACCCCAGGAAGCTGGTGCAGCGGCCAGTAGACTGACAGAGCCTTGCACACAGCCAACGCTGGTTCCAGCCCCCGCACTCAGGAATCACTCCTGGGGGTGCTCGGGGGACCCTCTGGGATGCCGGGAATCGAACCCGGGTCGGCCATGTACTAGGCTAACTCCCTAGTCCCCGCTGGACTGTTGCTCCGGCCCTTCTCGATACCTTTTAATTACTCATGTCTCCAGCGGCACCCTGCAGACAATCTGTGACATGTGCCGGGCACAATGCTCGGAGAAGACAAATAACTGGCCGTTAATCTTTTTATTTATTTATTTATTTATTTATTTATTTATTTATTTATTTATTTGTTGGCTTTTTGGGTCCCACCCGGCGATGCACAGGGGTTACTCCTGGCTCTGCACGCAGGAATCACTCCTGGCGGTGCTCAGGGGACCATATGGGATGCTGGGATTTGAACTCGGGTCAGCTGCATGCAAGGCAAACGCCCTCCCTGCTGTGCTATTACTCCAGCGCCCTGGCCATTAATCTTACCAAAAATAATTTCCCCCCAGGAATGGGGGCTTTGTTACCGGAACAGCCTTTGGAACTGGCGAGAGATCAGGAGCCGCTAAATCCAAGTACTGGTCATACTTCTGGCACCTGAGGTCCAACGAGTGACCACCCCACTCAAGGGTTTGTTTCGGTTTACGTTTTGGGTCCCACCCGGCGATGCTCAGGGCTGACTCCTGGATCACGCACTCAGGAATCACTCCTGGCGGTGCTCGGGGGACCTGATGGGATGCCGGGGATCGAACCCAGGTCGGCCGCGTGCCAGGCCGACGCCCTCCCCGCTGTGCTGTCGCTCCGGCCCTTTCTGTTCAAATGCTGGTGGACGTGGACAATTTAGATGTGCATGAACAGAATGGCAATGGGGGACAAATGAACGAATGAGCTGAGGAACGAGAGTATCCCAAGGCCACCACGCATTTGGACGGTATCACTCAGGCAGGGGCGGCCAGGGCCGCCCGAGGCTCATGAGCGTGCAGAAGATTGACTTTCCGGAGCCATATGTGAGCCCTGGTCGAGGTGCATGTGTCGCAGACAGCTGGGTGCCTTCCAGCCCGCTGTGCTGATCAAAGGGCTGAGGGCACCCGTTGCAAGACACAAGCCGGGGGCTCCTGAGCCGAGCTTGTCTCTTCTCCCCCCCGTTCCTCATCAACGGTCTGAGCCGACGCATTGAGGCCCGTTTTGCTTTGGATTTTCACGCTTGCTCTAACTCACTCCCCTTCAGGGGGGTTCGATCCCCGGCATCCCCTAGGGTCCCCTGAGCACCGCCAGGAGTGATTCCTGAGTGCAGAGCCGGGAGTCAGCCCTGAGCATCACCGGGTGGGACCCAAAAACCCAAAATATTTTTAAAAAAATTTAAATATGGGGGGCTGGAGCGATAACGCAGCTAGTAGGGTATTTGCCTTGCATGCGGCCGACCCAGGTTCGATCCCCAGCATCCCAGAGGGTCCCCTGAGCACCACCAGGGGTAGTTCCTGAGTAGTGCAGAGCCAGGAGTGACCCCTGTGCATTGCCGGGTGTGATCCAAAAAGAAAAAGAATTAAAATATGGGGGCTGGAGCGATAACACAGCTAGTAGGGTGTTTACCTTGCATGCAGCTGACCCAGGTTCGACTCCCAGCATCCCAGAGGGTCCCCTGAGCACCGCCAGGGGTAGTTCCTGAGTGCAGAGCCAGGAGGAACCCCTGAGCATCACTGGGTGTGACCCAAAAAAGCAAATAATAATAATAATAATAATAATAAAAATATGGGGTCAGAGCAACAGCACAGCGGGGAGGGCATTTGCCTTGCACGCAGTCGACCCGGGTTCGATCCCCA
Source organism: Sorex araneus (assembly GCF_027595985.1). Taxonomy (NCBI): domain Eukaryota; kingdom Metazoa; phylum Chordata; class Mammalia; order Eulipotyphla; family Soricidae; genus Sorex; species Sorex araneus. The sequence continues at coordinate 166,152,663 of NC_073313.1, forward strand.
GCATCCCCTAGGGTCCCCCAAGCACCACCAATAGGGATTTCTGAGTGCAGAGCCAGGAGTCAGCCCTGAGCATCACGGGGTGTGACCTAAAAAGACAAAAGGGGGGGTCCTTGGGAGCGAAGAGGGGTGGGCACACAGACCACCCCCAGACCCCATTCCTTACCCTGACCACCTGCCGCGTGCTGGTGATGAAGGCCTTTCTGATGCTCAGTTCCGTGGCATCGAGGTTGAATTTTCTCGGATTCGCTTCAACTATGCGTGGGTCGAGAGGTCAAGGGGAACATGCTCGTTCTTTCTCGGCCTCTCTACTGTTTCCCTCTCTGTGGGGGCCCCAGCACAGGGGCCCCTGCAGGTCCAGGCTGTCTGCCCATGGCTGGCCCTGACCCTCACCCCTGCTACTGTTTCTCTGGGACTCAGAATCGCCTTCCCGAGCCATTCTCATTGGCCCAACTACGCAACCCAGCTGGGCCCTGAGCACCGGAAGCTTCCCCAGCCCAGTCCCATGCCGGTCACCTGACCCCCATCTGCCTCACGGAGACCAGGGGCTGCCACACGAACTCTGCCCATGCACCTGCCCTCCCGACCAAGGGGCCGGGTAGCCCAAAGAGTGATGACCAGACAGCACAGCGGGGAGGGTGTTGGCCTTGCACGCGGCCGACCCGGGTTCGATCCCAGGAGTGATTCCTGAGTGCAAAAGCCAGGAGTCAGCCCTGAGCATCACCGGGTGGGATGAAAAAAAAAAAAAAAAAGTGATGACCAGCAGGGCACCCTCCACCCCCCACTCTGCTCTTAATTCCACAGTCGGGGGCAAAAATGTGCCCCATCTGGGGCTGGAGCAATAGCACAGCGGGTAGGGCGTTTGCCTTGCACGCGGCCGACCCGGGTTCTAATCCCAGCATCCCATAGGGTCCCCTGAGCACCGCCAGGGGTAATTCCTGAGTGAAGAGCCAGGAGTAACCCCTGTGCATCGCCGGGTGTGACCCAGAAACAAACAAACAAAAAAAAAATGTGCCCCATCTCCTGTCACTGCCCTGACTTCGGATCCTGCCCTGGGATCCCCACCAAGAACCCGGGTCGCTTGGCGGGGGGTTTGGGGGGTGTCCCCAAAACGAGCTCGGGCCTGGCACAGACTCAGAGCGCGCCCTGGCAGCAGCCGCCGCTCCCCCCTCCCAGCACCAGCCCGGCCCAAGTCGCCCGTGGCAAGTGGGGAGGTGGGCGTGGACCAGAACCCCCCCAGCATCCCTCCACCTCCCAGTCCCTGGACCTCCCAGGGATGAAGGGGGCGGCCCCCCGGGGGCGCTGAGCGTGTCCCGAGGATGAGGCCACGCCCCCAGGCTGAAGGCCCGCCCCCTGGGGCCCAGGTGGCCAATCGGAACCGCGAGCCGGCGCATGCGCCGCCGCCCGGGCGCGTGGAAAGGATATTGATGGTCTCGTCCAGGTCCTCGAGGTCCCACTCGATGCTGCGCAGGTTGTTGCGCAGCTCGTTGGTGGTCCAGTCCACCTCCTCGCGCGTGGCGCCCGCCGGCTCCTGCAGCAGCTCGCTCCATCGCTGGAACAGGCCCTGCGCCGTGTTCACCGCCTTCTGCACCTCGCTGGGGCGGAGGGGGCGGTCAGGGGGCGGTCGGGGGGCCAGCGCGGCCGGACTCCGGCCCACGGGTGCAACATCCACGTCCAGCAGCGCCAGACCCAGCCCACGGGTGCAACTGCCGTGTCCAGCAGCGCCGGACCCTGGGCACAGGTGCAATAGCCACCCACCCATGTCCAGCGGGGCTGGACCCTGGGCCATGGATGCAACGGCCGTGTCCAGCAGCGCCGGACCCTGGCCCACCCGGGTCCGGGTGCAACAGCCACGTCCAGCAGCGCTGGACCTGACCCACGGTTTGACAGTCGCGTGCCGTGGACCCCGAGGTGCGACAGCTGTGTCCAGCAGCACTGGGCCTGGCGTACGGGTGCAAGAGCCCCGTCCAGCAGCGCTGGACCCCGGGAGGCGTCACCACGCCCGAGGCTTGGAGATGCAGGTAAGTCCGTCTGAGTATGAGCTCAGCTGCTTTTATTTTTGCTTTTATTATATTTTTGGGGGGGGGAGTAGTGCAGGTCACTACTTAAGCAGAGGTCTGTCTGACGGTGCATGCTCTCTTCCTCCCGGAGACCCCCACTGCAAAGCCCCGACCCTCAGATGAACTAAGAGACCCCTACCCGCTGTCATTCAGATCCAGATGAAACCGCCCCGGCAGGGATCTGCCTTGGGGGTTCCTCTTAGAAGGGAGCAGGGAGCCAGAGTCCTTCAAAGGCTCAGATTTCCATCGGAAACGTTTTTTTCCATCTCATTAGATCGCCCGGCATTATTATTAGCATCGAATATAATAAAACAGGCACTTTCCTGGGTTCCCTGATGCAGATTTGTAAATCTCTTGTTCAGAGTTTGAAGCCCCCCCCCCCCCCCGCCGCCTTCCTTCACTCCACCCCCCACTGCCAGGGAGGTCTTCACCAGCCAAATAAACTGATCAGTGCACACTGCTTCATGAAAGGCCAAAATGAAATCACTCAGGGGTCTGAGAGATAGTACAGCCCTCGGGAGGGCACTTGCCTTGCACAATCCCCTCTATGGTCCCCTGAATCCTGCCAGGAGTGACCCCTGAGCACAGAGACAGGAGCAAGCTGGGTTGGCCCCCCAAAATCTTTAATCTAAAATAAAACATTAAAAAAAATGTTTAAACATGTTTATGGGGGGCTGGAGCGATAGCACAGCGGGGAGGGCATTTGCCTTGCACTTGGCCGACCTGGGTTCAATTCCCAGCATCCCATAGGGTCCCCTGAGCTCCGCCAAGAGTAATTCCTGAGTGCAGAGCCAGGAGGAACCCCTGTGCATCGAGGCGGGTGTGACCCAAAAAGAAAACAAACAAACAAAAAAGAATAAACATGTTTATGGGGCTGGAGCGATAGCACAGCAGGGTGGGTGTTTGCCTTGCACATGGCCGACCCGGGTTCAATTCCCAGCATCCCATAGGGTTCCCCGAGCACCGCCAAGGGGTAATTCCTGAGTGCAGAGCCAGGAGTGACCCCTGTGCATTGCTGGGTGCGACCCCCCCCAAAAAAAAGTAAACATGTTTATATTAAAAGAAAAAAACTGACACAAAACCCTGTCAGTAACAGTATTTAAAAATAAAGGCATTACCGGGTTCTAATCCCAGCATCCCATATGGTCCCCTGAGCACTGCCAGGGGTAATTCCTGAGTGAAAAGCCAGGAGTAACCCCTGTGCATCGCCGGGTGTGACCCAAAAACCAAAAAAAATATAATAATAAAATTTAAAAAAAAATAAAGGCATTTCACTCACAGAAATAATTTCTGTGGCTGGAGTGATAGCACAGTGAGGACAGTGTTTGCCTTACATGCAACCAACCCGGGTTCGATCCCCGGCATCCCATAGGGTCCCCCGAGCACTGCCAGGAGTGATTCCTGAGTGCAGAGCCAGGAGTCAGCCCTGAGCATCGCCAGGTGGGACCCAAAAAAAGCAAAACTAATAACAATAATAATAACCTCTAGTATTATTATATTAGAAATTATGGCTATATGGAGCTCCCATAACCATGCCATCAGCCTCTGGCGCCACTCGGGGCGCCCCAGAGGGGGCCAGGTGAGAGCCCTCACCGCCCCAAGGGGCCAGGTCCCGGCAGCCGACCTCCACAACCCAACTGCCACCACGCTCCAGGCCGCCTTCCACACGCGAGGACCGAGCTTCACGCATGAGTGAATATTCCCGGACACATCATAAGACACTCCGTACCCATTCTCCATAAAATCATAGAGGGAAATAAATGTACATGCCTCTCGGAGAGCCCGGCAAGCTACCGAGAGGATCCCGCCCGCACGGCAGAGCCTGGCAAGCTCCCCGTGGCGTATTCGAGATGCCAAACACAGTCACAACAAGGCTCACCATGGAGACGTGACTGGCGCCCGCTTGAGCCCATCGATGAGCACCGGGACAACCGTGACAGTGACAGTGACAGTGACAGCGTCTCTGTGTCCCTGGCCCGGGTTTGATCCTCGGCCGCGCGCATGGTCCCCCCTGCCCCAGACTCCTCGGAACCTCCTGACCTGAACAACGAGTGTCGCAGCCAACAGGCCGCACTGCCTTGCACTGTCCCAGCGTGTCCCGACAGGCGCGTCCCCCCCCAGCCCCCCCCGCCCCCGCCTCCTCTCACCCAGATGAACCCGCCCTGCTCCTGAGCCAGCGCTGGCCTGGGGCTCCCACCCCGGGGCTGTTTCAGGCTCCTCGGGACCCCCGGGAGTGGAAGCGTCCCCCCCCCCACCCCAGCCCCGGCCCCAAGCCCCCACCGGGCTCACCTGCACAGACACTTGTGGCAGGCCCGCTTCCTGCGTAGAGCAGGGGGACCCGGGCTGGGCCTGTGACCACCAGCCCACACTGCCTCGGGGCCCTGGACCCCGGGAGAGTGCAGGGGGGGGGGGGGTCGCAGCACGCACCCGGCACCCCACACACCTCCCCTGAATGGGAGTGGCTCCTGAGCACTGAGCCGGGAGTCAGGCCCAAGCCTGCCCGCTCGTCCCGACCCCATGGAAAAGTAGATCCAGGGCGACGGCACCCAATGCCCTGCGCCCCCAAACTGGCCCGCTAGGGTCTTCTCCGACACCCCGAGTCCTCCCGGCCGGACAATCGGCGAAAGTCCCGACTGGCCTGAGCGGCCGCGGGCCTCTCACCTAACCCCTGGGATCCTGCTCCCGTGGGCGTCCACCTCGGCACTGACCCCCAGCCACACCCGGGCAAGGAGACACTCACTGCCAGGACCCCCAGCGGGGCAGAGACGAAGCACCCCCGCCACCCACGGGGGCCCGTTCCACACAACTGGCACCTTCGAAGGGCGTGTCCCCCAAGACAGCCACTGACACCAGCCCCAGGCACGGACAGAGGGGCCGGGACACGGGATGGCCCGCCACGGGCCGAGACGGCAGGACAGCAGTACCTGGAGGGGGACCCACCGGACACAGCACCCCAGACCCACCGACCCCCCCACCTGCCTTCCCGAAGGGCACAGAGAGCCCCCGAGACACCTGAGGCTGCCACTCCCCCCCTTGGGACACACAGTGACATGCACGACCTCAGGGTGTGACTCGGAGACGCTCAGGGGTACTCGGGTGTGAAGGGTCCCCACGGAGCCATTAAAAGCCCCCCCCGATTTTTTTTTTCTTTTTGGGTCCCACCCGGTGATGCTCAGGGCTGACTCCTGGCTCTGCACTCAGGAATAACTCCTGGCGGTGCTCAGGGGACCCTAGGGGATGCTGGGGATCGAGCCCGGGTCGGCCGCATGCAAGGCCAACCCCCCTGCAAAGCCTGCGCCCTGGCCGGCAGAGCAGGGTACACTGGCGAGGACTGAGTACCCCGGGCTGGAGGACACAGTTAGCAAGTGTGACCTTTGGGGGCCCAGAGGGCCAGCACAGAGGGCGGGGGGCGTCCTGCCCAGGGCTGACCTGGGGTCCACCGCATCCGCTCTGCCAAGGCCTGCCAGGCGAGAACCTGTCCGGGTTATCATTTTTCAGCCCCACCCCAGCGGTGCTCAGGGCTGACTCCTGGTTCAGTGCTCAAAGGGCCCGGGGCAAGGTGGGGGGGGAATGGCCTCCTGCACACTAGCCCCTTTCAAGCCATTTCATTGCTCCTCAAGAATCTCTGAGGGGCTGGAGCGACAGCACAGCAGGTAGGGCACTGGCCTGGCACGCCGCTGACCCGGGTTCGACCCCCGGCATCCCATAGGGTCCCCCGAGCACTGCCAGGAGTGATCCCCGAGCATCGCCAGGTATGACCCAAAGAAAAAAAAAAAAAAGCCCAGTGATACTCAGGCCAGCACTGATGACTGATGTCCCACAGGGGCGGCGTTTAAGGTGGCCCTAGGTCACCAGCCGCCGGGGTCAGGAGCCGGCATTCTCAACCGCCAAAGAGAGTCCCCACCCGGAAGGACCTTTATCCCCGGTGGAGGGCGGGGAACCTTCCACTCTGCCGGGTCAAGCCCTGAATCAATCCTCCCCATAAATAATGCACACGGCCTGTTCCCGTTTCAGGGATCCTCTAGAAGCAGGCGGGAGAACTGCAAGTGCTGCAGGGTTCCGTCCCGGCCACACCCTGCCCCTGGGCCTGGGGTCACACCCGGGGATGCTGCAACCAAGGCCCTGGGGTCTCTGGCCTGAACTTCGCCAGAGCATCCCAGATAATTAAGTCTGTCTTATATGTATGTATATACACATATGTATAATATACATGTATTTCAGACAGTGGAATTCTGAGAAGCAAAGGCCCAAGCTAAGGGGTCAGCGGTGGCCAGGCGGGGACTGGGCAGCTCCAGGTGGACAGCGCACAGGAGGGTGCTGTGTCCGGGTTCGAGCCCCGGCAACCCTAGGGCGCCCCTCGGGCCCCATCCGGAGTGCAATGCCGGGAGCAGGCCCTGAGCATCGCCTGGGGGGTCACCCCCGAGCCCCCCGAAAGGAACCGTCCGGCTGACAGCTGCTGGGAACGGGCAGTGACAGGCCCAGCGCCACCCACCTGGGCCGCAAAGGTGGAGCCGCCGCCAGGGGGGCACCTGAGCCCGGGCCGGGAGGGGGTCAGGGGGTGCAAGAGGGGGTCCCGGCAGGAGGGGGCGCGTGCACCGAAGGGGGGGCAGCTGCAGCCGCGCTGCAGGCGCGCTCGGACCCTGGGCCGGCCGCGCGGCCCGCGGACAATGGACGCGGCCCCGCCGGACCCTGCAGAGCCCGGGAGGGCCACTTCCTTTTCCGGCCGGGCCCGGGGCCCCCCTCGCACCGCCGGAAGCGGCAGCGCGGCGGCGGGGACCCCCGATCTCCGCGGGGCGCCCCCCGGGCTGGCCGCGGCCGCACTCACCCCTTCACCACGAAGAAGGGGTCCTCCATGGACATGGCGTCCCGGCCCCCCGCCGCCGCCGCCGCCGCCGCCGCCGCCGCCGCCGCCGCCGCCCGGGCGCCTGCTGGGCCGGGGGTCCCCGGAGCAGCGGGCGCGCGCACGCTCTGGAGCCCCCGCACGGCCGCCGCTCCAGCGCCCAGCGGCCCCGCAGCCCCGGCCCCGCCCACGCCGCCCGCGCGGCCAATCGGCAGCGCCCGCCGCCGCCGCACTTCCGCACCCCGGCTCACTTGAGCGCGGCGGGCACGCCCCTAGGGGGCGGGGCCTGTGCGCGTCACGCGACCTGGGGGCGGGGCCGGGCTGCGGGGAGCGTTTGCACCGGCCTCGCCTGTCCTTCTACCGCGTTTTTTTTTGGGGGGGGTTGTTTGTTTTTGTTTTTGTTTTGCTTTTTGGGCCACACCCGGCGATGCACAGGGGTTACTCCTGGCTCTGCACTCAGGGATCACTCCTGGCGGTGCTTAGGGGACCCTAGGGGATGCTGAGAATCGAACCCGGGTCAGCTGCGTGCAAGGCAGACGCCCTCCCCGCTATACCATTGCTCCGGTCCCTGGTTTTGTGGGGTTTTGTTGTTGTTGTTGTTTTGCTTTTTGGGCCACACCCGGCGATGACTCCTGGCTCTGCACTCAGGGATCACTCCTGGCGGTGCTCGGGGGACCCTGTGGGACGCTGGGACTCGAACCCGGGTTGGCCGCGTGCAGGTCCTGCTCGCGTTTGGCGCGTGGAAACGGTGCACAGGGGCGTTGGCCACTTCCAGGGGTGGGGGCAGCGCTTTCTCCCCCACATCCTGGAGTATTTATTCATTTACTTTGGCCTCGAGGTTGTGTGTCCCGCCCCCCGCCCCCCACCAGATCTTCTGGGCTTTCCCTGGAGGGAGGGAGGGAGGGAGGAAGCAGGGACCCGGCTGGGCTTGGGACGGGCCCCCAACGGGATTTAGTTTCACGGGTGGGGGGGGTGCTGGGGCAGGGGCTCAGAGCAGGAGCGTGGGGACTGTCCCTTTTGGAGGTGCTGGGGGACCCAGAAGTGCAGAGGCTGGAACCCGCCCCCCCCCCTGCGGAGCTCAGGCCCTCTGTCCTGCGGGCCCAGAAGGTATTTGGGTCCAGACCCGGAGGCTCTGGGCACCAGCCTGGGTGGTGGGGACGTTGGTGGCTGATAACCTGGCGGGCAGCCTGGAGCCGGCCCCCGCTTATCTCCGTGGCTCTGGCTCACCGTGACATCACCGCGGCTTCTGGCCTCACTCTCGAGTGACAGACGCCCCAGGGTCAGGCGGGCTGCCCAAGGTCACTCTTGGACAGTTTCCTTCTTCCTGGGGGGCCAAAGAGCGCGCTCCAACATGGGGCTCCGTGGTTCCGTCCTGGCCACCGGCCCCAGAAGCAAACGGCCAGTGGGCACCTTGACTGGTGTGCAGTGCCCCCCGGGAGCACTGCAGGGAGGGCACTGGCTTTGCACATGGGTTCTATCCCTGGCATCCCCTAGCATGCACCGCCAGAAGTGACCCCTGAGCATCGCCAGGTGTGACCCCCCCACACACCCCGGGGAGCCTGGGGGGGGCGAATGTGGAGGAACCTGCACCCCTGAGCACTGTTTGGGGATGATCAAACTCCCGTGATTGGAAGTTGGGGAGGAGGGAGACGAGTCAGATCGGGAGCCCGGGGCAGGGAGGGGTCCTGGCTCTCGGCCTGGCCTCCTGGGGCTCGGGACAGGGATTAGGAGGTGGACGGGGGAGGGGAGCGCCCTGGGCCGACTCCCAGCCATGCAGCCACGGCACCCCAGTGCACTTCCTGCCTGGGGCTGGGCCAGCTGCTTGGCGGTGGCTGGAGGTGACAGGTGTGTGTGTGGGGTGGACATCGTGTGGGTTAAAGGAGCCCCCTGAGGTGGGGCAGGTGGGGGTCCTGCTGGCCCTTTGAGGGTCCTGCGGAGCCATCAGACCCGCAGGCCACAGGAGACGGGACACTTGGTGATACACCAGGGCAGAAACAGACCAATGCGCACGTGTATGTGTGTGTGTGTGTGTGTGTGTGTGTGTGTGAGTGCATGTGTGTGTGTGTGAGTGCATGTGTGTGAATGTTTGGGTGTGTGTGTGAGTGTGTTATGTATGTGAGTATCAGTATGTGTGAGTGTGTGTATGTGTGTGTGAGCATGTGTGAGTGTGTGTGTGAGTGAATATGTGTGTGAGTGTTTGTGTATGTGTTGGAGTATGTGGGAGTATATGGGGGGGTGGGAATGTGTGTCTGAGTGTGAGTGAATGTGTATGTGTGTGTGTGCGCGTGTGAGTGGGTGTGTGAGTGAGTGTGTGTGAGTGAATGTGAGTGCGTGTGTGAGTATGTGTTTATGTGGGAGTATGTGGAGGTATGGTGGGAGTGTGTGTGAGTCAATGTGTATGTGTGTGTGCATGAGTGTGTGTGTGTGAGTGTGTGTGAATGTGTGTGTATGTGTTTGAGTGTGGGAGTATGTGGAGGTATGGTTGGAGTGTGATTGAATGCGTATGTGTGTGTGCATGAGTGAGTGTGAGTGTGTGTGTATGTGTTTGAGTGTGGGAGTATGTGGAGGTATGGTGGGAGTGTGTGTGAGTGAATGTGTATGTGTGTGTGTACATGAGTGAATGTGTGAGTGGGTGTGAGTGTGTGTGTGTCCCGGATGGCCATACAGTGACTAGAGGCAGCCCTGAGACCAGATGGTAGAGGAGGTCAGGGGCCTGTCTGGTGCCCAGGGGCCGCCACTGGGGGCTCAGACGCCCCTGGCCAGATTTTGGGGGTCCTGGCAGTGCTGGCAGATCTGTCGTCACCCCCCACCCCCAGCCTGTCTCGAATGCCCCAGGGAAAGCAGAGAGAGAGGGAAGGTCCCGGGGCGCAGGATTTGGGGGGGGGGGGGGGAGTGTCGCTCTCACTCGCACCCCAAGGCCGAGAACTCAGGGAGACCTGATGGGGGGGGTCTGAGTTAGCTCAAAGCGCCCCTGGAGTCAGGTTCACAGGCAGGAAGTTGGGGTGAGGCTCGACAGGCCCCACCAAGGGGCTGAGATGTGCCGGCGGGGCGGGAAGGGGGGTGCAAAGGGGTTACCCCCCCCCTGTTCTTTCGCAAGTCACCCACCTTCCCCCCCCCTGCAGCCAGTCCCGGGCTCGGGGCGGGCAGGGGAAACGGAGGAGAAACAAAGGAAGCGTTTTCTTTCTTTCCTCTCCAGTTTGGAGGCCCTGCTCGGGCTTAACAATGAGGCAGGAAAAAAACTCCGCCAAAACGCCTCCCCCTCCCCCAGACCTAAAGGAATTCAAACCCGGCCCCGGGAGCAAACTGCAGCTGAGGCCCCAGGCCTGGGCCCCCACCCCCACCCCACCCCGGGTCTGGAAGCTTCTGGGGGAGAAACCGCCCTGCACTCCTGTAGGTGTGGGTGAGGGCGGGAGCGTGTCTGGACGAGTCCCTGCAAGCTCGGGGCTCTGTTCTCAGCTGCCGGAGACGGACTCCCCGGCTCTCCGTGCTCCCAATTGGCCTGGGAGGCCCTCGACGGGACCCCGACTTAGGGCGTGGACAGGGGCCCAGAGTCCTGGGGCCACGGTGGCAAATGCATCATCGGGAACTGGATCAGATCAGATTTGATTGAAATTCACACCTAGGGCTGGAGCGATAGCACAGCGGGGAGGGTGTTTGCCTTGCACGCAGCCGACCTGGGTTCGATCCCCAGCATCCCATAGGGTCCCCTGAGCACCGCCAGGAGTGATCCCGGACTACAGCTGGGTAGACCCAAAAACAAAAGCAATGGCATGCCATTGTTACATAGAAAGAAAAAAAAACTCAGAAAGCATTAAGATGTGAAACTTATTTTTTTTTTCTTTTTGGGTCCCACCCGGCGATGCACAGGGGTTCCTCCTGGCTCTGCACTCAGGAATTACCCCTGGCGGTGCTCAGGGGACCCTATGGGATGCTGGGAATCGAACCCGGTCGGCCACGTGCAAGGCAAATGCCCTGCCCGCTGTGCTATTGCTCCAACCCCTTATTATTTTTTTTAACTAACCCCCCATTCTGTATTTCCCTCCATGCATTCGTCCCAACCAAAAGCCCAGAAAAAAACATATTCTAGGGAGCCAGCGGGTTAGGACAATGGGGAGGGCACTTGCCTGGCATGTGGCTGACCTGGGTTCGATCCATAGGGTCCCCTAAGCCCACCAGGGGTGGTGCTCTTTGAGCACAAAGCCAGGAGTCAGCCCTAAACCAGATGGGTGTGGTCGCCCCCCCCAAAAAAAAAGAAAATCTATATTCTACACTGTTGTTAGCAGCTCTTTTGAGGGTTGATTTTGGTATGGGGTGTGTGTGTCTGCGTGCCTGTGTGTGCATGTGCATATGTGTGTGCATGTGTGTGCATGCATGTACACACATGCATGTGTGTGCATGCATAAGTGCATGTGTGTACATGAGTGTGCATGTACATGTGTGTATATTTGTGCATGTGTGTGTGCACGAATGGGTGCATGTGTGTGCATGTGCATGCAGTGTGCATGTGTGTGCATGCGTGTATGTGCACGCAGTGTGCATGCAGTGTGCGTGTGCATGCATGTGTGCGTGCATGTGCACGTTAGTGTATACGTATGATTCTGGTGTCCCTTTGTTGGGTTTCGTTGTTGTTGCAGTGACAGGTCGAGGCATGCCAGCAGTGGTGCTCCCTGGGGGATCACTCAGCGATGCTTGGGGCGACCCTGTGGTATCAGGGATCAGCCTTGGGCCTTGCACACACAAAGCGTGTCTGGACTATCTCTCAGCCCCATTGTCTCACCGTGTGACCCTTTGGCCTCTGTGATTAGCCCCGGCCCACCCGCCAGTTCATCTGGGTCACGTCCCCTCCACAAGCTCCTTATCTGATCCCACCTACAGTCTCGGCTGTGCGAGGGGACACGTCCGAGAGTGGACACGTCCCCAGCCATGGACATTAGGATGGGGCAGCTTTGGAGGGGAGGGTGTGTTTGCTTTGGGGGCCACACCCAGTGATGCTCAGGGGTTCCTCCTGGCTCTGCACTCAGGAATCACTCCTGGCGGTGCTCGGGGGACCCTGTGGGATGCTGGGGATCGAACCCGGGTCAGCCGTGTGCAAAGCAAACGCCCTCCCCGCTGTGCTATTGCTTTGGTCCCTGTTTACCAATTTAATCGGCTCAGTTGGCATCTCCAGGGAAATGTATAACCTCTCCTGTCCTGCCCCATTTCCTTGGTGAGCTCAGGGGGAGTGACAGTGGACAGAGGGTGGCACTGCACTGTCGCACTGTCGTCCCGTTGCTCATTGATTTGCTCGAGCGGGCGCCAGTCACGTCTCCATGGTGAGACTTGTGGTGACTGTGTTTGGCATCTCGAATACGCCACGGGGAGCTTGCCAGGCTCTGCCGTGCAGGCGGGATCCTCTCGGTAGCTGGCCGGGCTCTCCGAGAGGGGCGGAGGAATCGAACACGGGTCGGCCGTGTGCAAGTCGAACACCCTCCCTGCTGTGCTATCACTCCAGCCCAAATAAGCAAAGAAACAAAAAGAATCAGACCCCTGGCTCCGGACATGCAGCCCACAGGGAGACGCGTGACAAAAGCCATGCTTTGTGACGCCCAAACTCTGTCTATTCGTTATGGAAAACCTTCCCAGGGTAAACACGGCAGATCCCCGTGTGAGGGGACGCCAGGGAGTGACCAGGAGAGAATAGGGCTCATCGCGCGTGGAAATTCTGTGGCACCTGAATTTCCACAGAAATTCTCCCTTCTCCCTCCAAGGCCCAGCCCTGGGCCTGCCGTCCCATCTGGAAAGTTCTTCTGCAAACGGCAGCTCACTTCCTCACCGTAAGGGCTCTTTCTCTGAGCCTGTCGCCCACTCCTAGATGCCTGCCTGCTTTTCACGCCCGCACAGCTCAGTGGCTGCCTTCGCCCTCTCTCTGCTTGGATGACCCTCACCCCCTTTATCAACCTCCCCCAACCCCACCACGGTCTTGTGTGACCAACTCAGTTTTTGATTTTTTTGGTTTTGATTTTTTGATTTTTTGGTTTTTTTTTTTTTCTTTTTGGGTCCCACCCAGCGATGCTCAGGGCCGACTCCTGGCTCTGACACTCTTGGTGGTGCTCCTAGAGCTTTCTGGGATGCTGGGGATCGAACCCAGGTCAGCTGCATGCCAGGCAAATGCCCTCTGCCGTCCCCTGCTCCAGGCCAGCTTGCTTGAAGCTATAGCATCGCTGTCCTGCCTCTTCTCTGCTTGGCTGAGAATCGGCTCTGGATTTACAACCCCCCCTCCTCCCTCTGCCCCGGGGGCCCCACCAATCCAAACCCAACCAACTGAGGGTCTTTTCTTTTGGTATTGGTTTTATCTTTTGGCTTTTGGGCAACACCCGGTGATGCTCAGGGACAACTCCTGGCTCTGCACTCAGGAATCCCTCCTGGAGGTGCTCGGGGGACCCTAGGGTATGCCAGGGATCGAACCCGGGTCGGCTGCGTGCAAGACCAACGCCCTCCCTGCTGGACTATCGCTCCAGCCCATTTTAAGAAATAAAAGTCAAACCTGCTTGAGACTATCCAAAGATCCCCTTTGCTAAAAATAGCACCTTGGGGCTGAGCGATAGCACAGCGGGGAGGGCGTTGGCCTTGCACGCAGCCGACCCGGGTTTGATTCCCAGCATCCCATAGGGTCCCCTGAGCACGCCAGGAGTAATTCCTGAGTGCATGAGCCAGGAGTAACCCCTGTGCACCGCCGGGTGGGACCCAAAAACCAAAAAAAAATTTAAAAAAAAAGAAAAAAAAATTGCGCCTTACACTCTCCTCCTTGTTCCCACGAGCCCGGCCATTCCAGGGCCAGCTCCAAGAACCAGAATGACTTTGAACGTTTTAAGGCTTTGGGCTACTCGGGAGGGTCACCCCATCCTGGGCATTCCATCGGGCCCCCCAGGACCTTGGAAGAACGCCTGTCCCCTGGGCCCCTGGGAAGCCGGCGGCAGTGAGCCGTCCTGACACCAGGGGGCAGGAGAGAGCAACAGTCCCAGGCTGGAGCCGAGCTCAGGTGTAGAGATGGAGTGAGGGCGGGGGGCGGGGTCTCCCGGCTACAAGATCAGGGGTAACCCCAGCTCCCCAATTCTGAGGATGCTGTGGGGTACCCGTCACGCCCCACCCCTGCCGTCTCTCTGCAGGGCTTCTTCCTGGCTCAGGCCTCCCCTCCACAGGGTCAGTCCTGTGCAAAGCCAGCGACCTTCCTGCAGATCTTAGCCTTTGATTGGTTGGTTGGTTTTGCTTTGGGTACCACACCCGGTGATGCTCAGGGGTCAGTCCTGGCGGTGCTCAGGGGACCCTATGGGATGCCAGGGATTGAACACGGGCTGGCCGTGTGCAAGGCCAGTGTCCTCTGTTCTCTATCATCTCTCCAGCCCCTGAAATGCGAATTTTTTTGGTCTGGGGCTTACCCTCGGCGGTGCTCAGGGCTGACTCCTGGCTCTGCACTCAGGAATCACTCCTGGTGGGGCTCAGGGGACCCTAGGGGATGCTGTGAATCGAACCCAGGTCGGCTGTGTGCAAGGTGAACGCCCTCCTTGCTGTGCTATCATTCCCACCCCAAGGCTTTCTCTCTTTTTTTTTTTTCTTTTTGGGTCCCACCCGGCGATGCTCAGGGCTGACTCCTGGCTCTGCACTCAGGAATCACTCCTGGCAGTGCTCAGGAGACCCTATGGGATGCTGGGAATCCAACCCGGGTCTGCCATGTGCAAAGCAAACGCCCTCCCCGCTGTGCTATCGCTCCAGCCCCGAGGCTTTCTCTTAAGGGGTCTCCCGGGGTCCTCCTGCAGGAGCTGGCTGGCGGCTGGGGTCCCCCACCGGCCTCTCCGTGGCACACACTGCCTGCCGGTTACTTATGCACTGTCGGGTCTCAGCGCGTGTTTCTGGAGGCCAGAGCGGGACGGGATTCATTTCCCTCCTCCTGACATCGCCTCCCGGGTCCCTGCGGAGAGCAGAGCCTCGACAGCTAGCTGTCAGCCTCCGGGATGGATACCTAAGAAAGCAAACCGGCGAACCGGTTCATCTACAGGAGAGAGCAACATTGTAACGCAGCAGCGTGGAGAAACTGCAACATGTTTCCTTTGCTGTTTGGCGGTGCAGGAAGTGTAAGAGACCACATCCTAATGAAGACTCCAGCTCCGTGAATGTGATGGGTATGCATTATCAGCCTCCCTACCAAAAAAAAAAAAAAGGAGGGAGAAAACTCTAGTTTCACAATTATGGGGCCAAGAAGAAAGAATTGGAAAATGACACAAAACTGCCATTCTTTTTTCTTTTTTTTGGCTTTTTAAATTTTTTTTTTCTTTCTGCTTTTTGGGTTACACCCGGTGATGCTCAGGGCTGACTCCTGGCTCTGCACTCAGGAATCACTCCTGGCGCTGCTTGGGGGACCATATGGGATGCTGGGAATCGAACCCAGGTCGGCCGCATGCAAGGCAAACGCCCTACCCGCCGTACTATCTCTCCAGCCCCAAAGATATACAAATAATTCTTTTTTTTTTTTCTTTTTTGGGTTACACCTGGCAATGCACAGGGGTTCCTCCTGGTTCTGCACCCAGGAATCACCCCTGGCAGTGCTCAGGGGACCATATGGGATGCTGGGAATCGAACCCAGGTCGGCCGCGTGCAAGACAGACGCCCCACCCGCTGTACTATTGCTCCAGCCCCAAAACTGCCATTCTTTTTTAAAAAATTATTATTATTATTGCTTTTTGGGTCACACCTGGCGACGCTCAGGGCTGACTCCCGGCTCTGCACTCAGGAATCACTCCTGGCGGTCCTTGGGGGACCCTAGGGGATGCCGGGGATCGAACCCGGGTCGGCCGCATGCAAAGAAAACACCCTCCCCGCTGGGCTATCGCTCCAGCCCCTGTCTCAATGGTTTCAGCGTTCATCATTACCTGAGACCTCTGACCCCCATATAGCCTTGTGGGAAATAGATGATCCCCACATCAGGGGGCGCCTGCCGCCACCCCACCCCCCAGCTTCCTGTTCTGAAGGGGCCTTCGGGAAGCCCATCTGTGGCGCACTTGGGAATTGGATGCAGGGATGCAGCAGGTGGGGAACGAGGCCACCGCAGAGGCCAGGGCTGAAAGGCGGGCAGCAGCCTCCGGGCTGGGGTGGAGGAGGACACGGCCGGGAGAGCGGCCTTTAGGGGCCGGAAGCTGCAGAAGTTGGGGGGCCTGTGGGACGGAGAGGGAGACCAGAGCTGGGAGCGCAATGCTGGGGTGTATCTGGAGAGATAGTTCCAGCCCTTGCCTTGGGGACCAGAGCGAGAGCACAGCGGGGAGGGTGTTGGCCTGGCACGTGGCCGACCTGGGTTCGATCCCCGGCATCCCATAGGGTCCCCCGAGCATCGCCAGGAGTGATTCCTGAGTGCAGAGCCACGAGTCAGCCCTGAGCATCGCCGGATGGAACCCAAAAAGCGGGAAAAAAACAAAAACAAATTTCTCCTGCGTGTTCAGTGTCAAGTTTGGAAATGCCGCTTGTGGTGCCGGGAATAAACCTTCCCACTGAACAGTGAGCCCCGAGTCATGTAATGGCAATAAGCAAAAGGCAAAATATGATTCCAAAAAGCAAATATATATATATAAAATATATGTTTTTGCTCTTTTGCAAAAATAAAGCAAAATATAATTCCAAAAAGCAAATAGATGTATAACATATGTTTTTGGGTTTTGCAAAAATAAAGCAAAATATAATATAATTTATATATATATATAAAATAAAGCAAAATAGAAAACGCAATATATATATGTATATATATATATTGCGTTTTGCTTATTGGAATTTCTAGGAATGTAGACCACAGAACAACCCTAAATTCCAAGGGAAGCTCAAAATCCATCGAATTAGCTCAGTGATGCAGTTTTAATTTCTCCTGCTGTCTCAGTCCTTGGCGTTTGGCTTCTGTGAGTTTTTTTTTTTTTTTCCCCTCTGAATAACTGTGAAGGCGATTGTGACCTAGTTCTTCTGTCACGCCCTCAGCTCTGGCCACAAGCCTTCCTGCCGCTCCTGAAACGGGCAGCGTGCCAGCCACAAGCTGTCTCCGGGAGCCCGTGCAAGTCCCCTGCCCTGACAATTGTCCTGGGACCGACTCTCTCACTTCCTGCAAATACTGATTCCCAAACCCCTCCCTGCATCACCGCTCTGTAAAATGCATTGCTTGTTGGGGCTGGAGCGATAGCACAGCGGGGAGGGCATTTGCCTTGCAAGCAGCCAATATAGGTTCGATTCCCAGCATCCCATAGGGTCCCCTGAGCACTGCCAGGAGTAATTCCTGAGTGCAGAGCCAGGAGTAACCCCTGTGCATTGCCAGGTGTGACCCAAAAAGCAAAGAAAAAAAAAAAAAAGCATTGTTCGTTCCTCTGTGCAGTCTTATTTCTCTCAACTTTTTTGCAGGGGGAGACGGGATGGGTCACACAACCAGCAATGTTCAGGGTTATTTCTGGTTCAGTATTTTTTGGAAGGCGGGGCGTCACTCCCAGTGATTCTGGAGTCAAACCTGAGGCTCTGACATGCCAAGCGTGAGTTCCAGCCCTTTGACCCATCTCCCTGGCCCCATAAGTATTTTTTTCTAAGCTCAGCCCCTGAGACTGAAAGTTAGCAGCTAATCCCAAACCCTGTAGCACTGTTGCACTGTCGTCCCATTGCTCATCGATTTGCTCGAGCGGGCACCAGTCACGTCTCCATGGTGAGACTTGCTGTGACTGTGTTTGGCATCTCGAATACGCCATGGGGAGCTTGCCAGGCTCTGCCGTGCGGGCGGGATCCTCTCGGTAGCTTGCCGGGCTCTCCGAGAGGGACGGAGGAATCGAATCCGGGTCGGCCACGTGCAAGGCGAACACCCTACCTGCTGCACTATCGCCATCGTCACCCTCTGAATTCAGGGGCTTCTCCTGGTGGAATCTCCGGGTGGCACTATTCACATCTGAGCCTCCCACCCTACTCCACCCCAACGTCCGTCCCCTCTGCTTCCTCCAGGAACCCTGGGGTGGGCGTCAGCGCCCCCATGCCCCGGGCCGACTGCCACCCAACAATGAGCATTCCTGCCTCTCCACCGAGAAATATGTTTCAGGGGAAAATGAAAGAAATCTGTTTGCAATGTGGCGGTGGGTCCCTTTGGGGGCACGCAGGTGAGGCGCATGCTTCTCTAGAGAACCTTCTGGAAGGATGCCTAACAGGCCAGCCATCTTTTTTTTTTTTTTTAAGAAATATTTTATTGAACCACCGTGGAAACAAGAAAAAAAAAATACAAAGCTTTCAGGTTTAAGTCACAGTCAAATACTGATTAAACCACCATCCCTTCACCAGTGCACCCGTTCCACCACCAAGAACCCCAATACACCCCCCTCCCACCCCACCCCCCATCTAACTAGCTAATGATATTCCCATTATTCTCTATATATATTGAGTACATTCCATATTTCCATACAGAACTCACTATTATTGATTGGAAATTTTCCCCAACAATCAGGCCTGCTGAATAGGCATCATCTAATAATTTCTCTTCATTGCTAAGAGTGAAGACTTTGAGTCCGCACGGCTGTGATAGCAGCCGCGCGGTTTTGGGTTTCTAATATTTTAGCTCAGTTCACAGTCAAAATGGATGGCTGCAAGAATCCGCTCTGGTGCCAAAATAGGTTAGGAGACCTCAGGATCACAGTCAATAGGCGCAGAGGGTTTGCTTCTTGTGGCGCGGCTCGCGGTTCATCTCTGGGCGGAAGGTGCGCCGGGAACGCCCCCCCTCCCAGGACCACCTACAGGCTACGTCACTAAAGAAAGTCCTACCTCCTGGTGGAGGGGTCTTAGAGGGTGGCTCTCACTGCGAGGCCAGCCATCTTTAGAATGACGAGGTCTGGGGCTCTTTTTTTCTTTTTCTATTTTTCTTTTTAGGGTCACACCTGGCGATGCTCAGGACTGACTCCCGGCTCTGCGCTCAGGAATCCCTCCTGGCGGTGCTCGGGGGACCCTAGGGGATGCCGGGGATCGAACCCGGGTCAGTTGCGTGCCAGGCAAACACCCTACACCAGCTGTGCTATCGCTCTGGCTGGAGATCAGGAAATCTTGCCTTGTCTCCTGGGGGGCCAGATTCCCCGAGAGTGAGCGGGCTGAGAACGGGGGTGAGGGGAGACCCCACTTGATTACAGTGACTCCTTCAGAGCAGAGCTGCCCCCTGCTTCCTCTCCCCTTTGGCTGGGTGAGGGCAGCTTGACGGGGAGAGAGCTGGCCCCTGTGGGTGGGGGCATCTCTTATGTGTGTCTGTAGTGCTGAAGCCAGGAAGTGGCTACACACACACACACACACACACACACACACACACAATCTGTGCAGATGATAGGGGTCCAGGAAGTGGCTACACACACACACACACACACACACACACAGTCTGTGCAGATCATAGGGGTCCCCAGGCCCCTCAGCGCTGAACTTTTAACCCCCTTCTCTTCCTGTGGGGGAGGTCTGGCATGGAAGGGACAATTTCCAGTGGGAAATTGAGGATCCCCCGGGAACTAGGGCAAACACAGATTCCACCTCCAAACTGGCGGCCTGCTGCTCTGCCCCGGGTGCTAGTTCTCTTCCCCCACTTCTCAACATAAGGACCAAGAATGACCATGTTGGGCCACAGCACAGCGGGGAGGGCGTTTGCCTGGCATGCAGCCGACCCAGGTTCGATCCCCAGCATCCCATAGGGTCCCCCAAGCACCGCCTGGAGTGATTCCTGAGTACAGAGCCGGGAGTCAGCCCTGAGCATCACCGGCTGGGACCCAAAAAGCAAAAAAAAAAAAAAAAAAGAATAAAACGAGTTGGAGAGAGCACAGTGGGTAGGGCCTTTGCCTTGCATTTGGTCCACCAGGGTTCAATCCCCAGGACCCCCGCCTGGTTCCCTGCGCCCACTGTGTCATCCCGAGCACAGAGCCAGGAGTAAACGCTGAGCACAGTGGATATTGTATCACTGTATCACTGTCATCTCATTCATCAATTTGCTGGGGTGGGTGCCAGTAACGTCTCCATTCGACCCAGCCCTGAGATTTTAGCAGCCTCTCTTGACTCGTCCTTCCCAACGGAGCTGCATTGGAGGCTCTTTCAGGGTCAGGGGAATTAGACCCAGCATTGTTACTGGTTTGGGCATATGAATACGCCACGGGGAGCTTGCCAGGCCCTGCCGTGTGGGTGGGATACTCTCGGTAGCTTACCGGGCTCTCCTGGAGGCAGAACTGGACTGTAAGAGGTTGCTTTGTTTTATAGTCTCTGAGTCTTGGCTGTTGGGGTTATAGGACTCCGGGGGCAGTCTGTGGGTGTGGCTGCCAAGCTACTGGAAAATGGGGGATCTGGGTGGAGGAGGCCCAGTCCTGATCCGGCAGGCTTGGAGATCTCAGCCCCAGGTCCCGCACACCTGGGTCCCTCTGCCGGATATAGCCCCAAATAAACACGTGTTTACGGGGCTGGAGCAATAGCACAGCGGGTAGAGCGTTTGCCTTGCACGCAGCCGACCGGGGTTTGATTCCCAGCATCCCATATGGTCCCCTGAGCACTGCCAGGAGTAATTCCTGAGTGCAGAGCCAGGAGTAACCCCTGTGCATCACCAGGTGTGACCCAAAAAGCAAAAAAACAAACAAAAAAACCCACGTGTTTACTTAGGGCCCCAACCAGCCGTGCTCAGGGGGATGCAGGACCCCAGGATCCAGCTCTGCTCGGGCCGCAATGCGGGGGACACCTGGGCCGCCCCCTGGCTGTGCTGGAGACCCCCAGGGCCACATCTGGAGGGGCTCTGGGGGCTTCGGGGTTGCACCAGGAGGGGCCCACGTGGTCCTCGGGATTGCACCCACACAGCGGTCACGCTAGGAGCGTGCCCAACACTCTGCGCATGCGTCCCAGGAAGAGCCGTGCTTTCGGGTCCCACGGAGCCCTCCCACGTGCCCCCAGGCGGCACTTCCGGTGCAAGGCACGTCCGGTGCGGGCACTTCCGGTGTCGGGCTCCCAGAATGCACCGCGGCGGGCGGCGCCTGCGCACACGGAGCCTCGTGTTCTTCTTGCCCGCCTGGTTGCCTCGGGCCGCACGACGCGTCGCTCCTCCGCCACAGGGGCCGGGTTCTGGCCGGGCGGCCCAGGACTGGGCACCAGCGTGTCGCCCCCCCCAGCACCCTCAGGAGCTGCCGTGAGGCGCCTGAGGGCCGGAGGAGGCCGCCACCCCCCGGGTCACCGAGGGGTCATCCCTGAGGAATCCCTCAGGCCCGAGGGCGGCTTCGTGCCCGGGAGGGGCAGGATTGGGGGGGCCGCCCGCCCCCTCCGTCCCCGCGCAACTGAGTCACGGCGTCAGCGGCGGAGAAGCCCCCGGGAGGACCCCCAGGAGACCCCTCAGGGACAGGTGAGGAGGCCTGTGGGGGCGACCGACGCCCACCCCGCCATGCGCTGCCGGTTTCCACAGCCTTGTTCGAGTTTGGTCAGTGGGGGGTCGCACTGGGGGTCGGGGGCCGGGGATCGAACCCGGGTCGGCCGCATGCAAGGCGAACACTACACACTCCAACACAGACACACACACGCGCGCGCGCACACACACACACACACACACACACACACACACACACACACCCTCCGGCATCCTGACCTGGTTTGGCCCATCCCGCGAAGTCTCTCACACACACACACACACACACACACACATACATCCTGACCTGGTTCGGCCCATCCCGCACGGTCTTTCTCTCTCTCTCTCTCTCTCTCTCTCTCTCTCTCTCTCTCTCACACACACACACACACACACACACACACACACACACACCCCAGACACCCCCTCCGGCATCCTGACCCGGTTCAGCGCATCCCGAGAGGTCCCCGTGGTTCCGAGTTGCCAGTGGGCGGGTTGCCAGGTCACTCGCGGGCTCTGACCGTGGCTTTCTAGGATTCGCAGCCTGGGTGGGCCAGGAGACCTGAGACCCACCAGAAGAAGGACCTTCCCCGATCCCTGACACACACACCCCCTCTCGGGGGCTGCATTTAGGGCTGCAGGCGGGACCCTGTGCCTGGGCCACCTTCATCATCAGTGAGCCCTGCTGGTCCCCACCCAGAACATCAGACAACTGAAGAAGCTGCTAGTATTGTTTATTTATTTATTTATTTATCTTTTTTTGGGTCCCACCCGGCGATGCTCAGGGCTGACTCCCGGCTCTGCACTCAGGAATCACCCCTGGTGGTGCCCGGGGGACCCTATGGGATGCTGGGAATCGAACCCGGGTCGGCCGCGTGCCAGGCCAACGCCCTCCCCGCTGTGCTATCGCTCCAGTCCCCCACCTTTTTTGTTTTTTTGATTTTTGGGTCACACCTGGAGAAGCTAAAGGGTTACTCTTGGCTTTGCACTCAGGAATTACTCCTGATGGTGTTCAGGAGTCCATACATGGTTGGGTAACGTTGGTTTGTCCTTGCTCCTCACGAAAGGAAGCTTAGGTTTATTGAGTTGCACCCATCACAGTGCTCCCAAGGCACACCCAGTTCCACCAGGGACTCCTAATCCTATACTGCTTGTTCTCTTTCTTTTATGTTCATGGCTTAGCAATACCCTTTTTGTATAGATGCAGGAAGACAATTGATGCTCTGCTTTTGTAACATGGGAGTTAAGACGCCGGATAATATTTATACCTGGGCATCCATCATATTTACTTGAGTTTAGCCTCAGTTGCCCTTCACATCCCCTGAAGGAGGGTCCCTGTGAGGGACTTGGATGGTCCAGTGGCAAGTGGTAAGCTACCCTGCCATCAAAAAGGGACAGGCGAAGTGCCGGACTAAGTATAATAATTTAAGGTCATGATCGTGGAACAATCTGTCCTGACCCAAAAAATAGAAGTAACTGAAGAAGGACCCTGCTGGGGTTAGGAAAGATTAACCTGGCCTGAGCACTGTAGTCTGGGGTCTATACAGAGATGTCCCCAGGAAGAGCCGCCCTTTAAGCTTAATCTATCTCTGTGTCCATACAAAATGAGTAGAAATAAATGGATATTTTAAATAAATATTTAAATAAATATTTATTTAAAATAATTAATAATAAAAATAAAATTAAAATAATAAAATAAAATAAAAATAAATAATAGCTAAATAAATGCTAGCTAAGGAAGAAGAAAGCAGTACCCCCTTGGATGGGATTCCACCCTTGAGCGGATCTCCTGGTAATCCAGAGTGCTGCACCCCCAGATGACATTGTGTCCTTGAGTCAATCTCCTGGAAGAACTTCTCCTGAAGGAGGGACTCTACCTCTGTTCATTGTTACGATAATGTTCAGCCCCGCCTGTGTGCACCCCACCCTTCAGACTTCTGTGTAGCTGACACTGAGGCTCGCATAAACGCTGTGAGACTCGCATCCCGGATAGAGAAGGGGACACCAAGTGAAATGTGATTGGTGATCCTGTGTGGGGAGGGCGATGCGTGCTGAAAGTAGACTAGAGACTGAACACGATGGCCACTCAGTGCCCCTGTTGCAAACCACAACACCCAAAAGGAGAGAGAGAACAAATTGGAATGCCCTGCCACAGAGGCGGGGTGGGACGGGGGGCAGGGGGGGATACTGGGTTCATCGGTGGTGGAGAATGGACACTGGTGGAGGGATGGGCTCTTGAACATTGCGTGAGGGAAAAATAAGCACGAAAAGGTGTGAATCTGTAACTGTACCCTCACTGTGATTCATTAAAAAAAAATTTAAAAATTAAAAAAAATGTGATTCAATGAAATAAAATTAAAAGTTCCAACTTAAAAAAAAAAAAACGCTGTGAGGCTTGAATAAGTGGTCACTGATCACCAACCAGCCCGTGGCCCCTTTCCTTTGATTGTCTGGTCTCGGGGGAACAGTTCTCGGCCACTGAACGCACCGATGCTCTTAAACTCTCTCTCTTTTTTTTTTTTTGCTTTTTGGGTCACACCCGGCGATGCACAAGGGTTACTCCTGGCTCTGCACTCAGCAATTAACCCCTGGCGGTGCTCAGGTGACCATATGGGATGCTGGGAATCGAACCCAGCTCAGCCGTGTGCAAGGCAAACGATCTACCCGCTGTGCTATTGCTCCAGCCCTCAAAACTCTCATTTTTGAATGCTTGTGATCAAACCCATGTCGGCCACATTCCAGGCAAACGCCCCCCACGCTGCACCGTTCCTCTGGCCCTTCACCTCGGTCTTTGGCTGGGTAACTCGCGCTGGTGCTCCCCTGGGCGGCGTGTCTCTGTTCACGTGCCCCCTTGGCTAAAGGAGGACGCCAGGCCTGGCGGAAGAGGGGCTCCCCTCTCTCCAAACGCCTCCTTTACCCCCCTCACGTCAGCACCCCGCTTCCTGTGACTCACCGCGGCAAGTTAAGCGCCACCAAGGCCAGAAACGGGGTGTCCGTTGTAAGCCCGGCCTGGTCCCCACTCGAAGCTCTGCCCTTCCCTCCCACTTCCGACTGGACCAGAAACTGAGTCAGACCCCACACTGGGTCTGCACGAAAGCACCGTGGGCGGTTGTGCACGTGAGACAGTGCTCGCCCGATTCCCAGGGGATTCGGACCCAGGGCAGGGCCCAGCATGGCCCCTCAGCAATGCCTCGTTGCAGACAGCACCTTCCCGCGTGGGCGCTGCTTGGACCCTGAGGAAGTGAACAGGAATTGGCCCCAGGTGGACCAGGGCGGGGGGGGGGGGGGGGATGAATTTGGCCAGGAGGCGGACGCTGGGGCAAAAATAGATCCACTCATTCAAAACAGCCGTGCAACAGCCCGGTGTAGTGTATCCAAACTGTTAAAATGATCTGAACGCTTTTTACATAACCCGACCGGGGCGTGTATTTCTGGCGCTCTATTTTTAAGGGATGATGTCACAGCACGTACTCCTTTTGCGCGCTGCCTTGTATGTACTAGGGACTCCGCGCATACCTCTTGAATGAACCAGGACAGTATTTTAATGAGCTGGTCCTCGTGTTCTGGGGCAGAGGGACAGTGTCATCTTACCGCTGAAGTCACAGAGGAAAATTTCACCCCGGGAGCCGGTGGCCGCCCAAGGACTCCACTGGGGCTACTCTGAATGCTTCAAAGATTTCAGCTGTGTTAACATCCTTCGCTTAACACTTTCTCCGCTTCCTACCCGTGAGATGAGGGCGCATAAACTTGGCAGCCACGACCCCGTATCCACCAACCTTCCCCCTCCCGCCCGTCACAGGGACAAGGAACAAAATTGAGGTGCCTACAAGGAGCATTTTTTTTTCTTTTTCTTTTTCTTTTTTTTTTTTGCTTTTTGGATCACACCCGGCGATGCACAGGGGTTCCTCCTGGCTCTGCACTCAGGAATTACCCCTGGCGGTGCTCGGGGGACCCTTTGGGATGCTGGGAATCGAACCCGGGTCGGCCGTGTGCAAGGCAAACGCCCTCCCCGCTGTTCTATTGCTCTAGTCCCGGAGCATTGTTTTTTTCTGAGGTTGTGGGTGTGCAGGTGAGGGAACATTTGGGTCCAGAAGGTTCGAAGGCTATTGGGGCTGCACTGGTTGGAGCTCAGGGTCCGAGCCGGAAGGCCGCGTTGGCCCAGGTTCAGGCAGACCCACGGGTCAGAGCTAAGGGTCAGGGCTAAATCCAGACCGTGGAAGGAACAAAATGGGCTAGGGAGTGGCAGCTGCCATGGAGAGAAGCAACTTTTTGTTGGGGACACACCCAGCGGTACTCAGGACTGACTCCTGGCTCTGTGTTTAGAGATCACTCCTGGTGGCGTTCAGGGAACTACATGCAGTGATCGAAGTGTCAGGGATCAAACCCAGGTTGGCTGGGGCTGGAGCGATAGCACAGCTGGGAGGGAGTTTTTTACCTTGCACTCGGCCGACCCAGGTTCAATTCCCAGCATCCCATGGGGTCTCCTGAGCACCGCCAGGAGTAATTCCTGAGTGCATGAACCAGGAATAACCCCTCTGCATTGCCGAGTGTGACCCAAGAAGCAAAAACAAAACAAAACAAACAAAAAACCGAGGTTGGCTGTGTGCAGGGCAGGGGCGCTACCCACTGTGCTATCATTCCAGCCCAAGAATGGGATGGATGTGAATTCAAAGGAAAAATCTGTCATGAACTGAGTAAAAAATTCTCTTTTATTTGGAGGTGGGGACACACCTGGTGGGGCTCAGGGGTTACGCCGAGTACTCGAGAATCACTCCTGGCAGTGCTCGGGAGACAATACAGGATGACACGGCTCAAACTTGGTCGGCGCCGTGCAAGGCGTGTGCCCTACCCGCTCGACTCTGGAAACATAAGAGACTTCCGGGGAGTTGGCGGGACCGGAATGATCAAGGAGGCAGCATCTGGCACTCCGTCTGCTGCAGAGCACAGCCACCCGTGGGCCTGAGGGACGGCAGGCGCTGTGGTGGCAGCACAGAGAGACACGCCCAAGGCCCAACAATAGTCTAAAACCATGTGCTCTGCCTCCCAGTCACAAAACAGCTGCCAGCGTGTGGTGTATGCCATTTCAGCCAGCAGCACGTAGCCGAGGGCCGTGCGACCCCTCATCTTCCTTGCAGCACTGACTCAGGGGCTGTGTGTGAGACCCTTCATTTGCTCCCCCATGCCACAAAAAGTAGATTAAAATCAGAAACCGGGGCACTTGGGGCCGGAGCGATAGCACAGCAGGTAGGGCGTTTGCCTGGCACACAGCCAACCCGAGTTCAATCCCCGGCATCCCGTAGGGTCCCCCGAGTACCACCAGGAGTGATCCCTGAGCATCGTTGGGTATAACCCAAAAAGCAAAAATAAAAACAAAAAACTGGGGCACTTGGGCTGGGGCAAATAGCACAGCGGGGAGGGCGTTTGCCTTGCACGCGGCCGACCCGGGTTCTAATTCCAGCATCCCATAGGGTCCCCTGAGCCCCGCCAGGGATAATTCCTGAGTGCAGAGCCAGGAGTAACCCCTGTGCATCGCCAGGTGTGACCCCCCCAAAACACAAAAAACCTGGGGCACTAGCTCAAATGGTAGCACACAGCTTAGGGAGACCCTGGTTTGGTCCCTCCTGCCACAAGCCAACAACCTGAGTGTCACCGCATGGTCCCTCTGAGAATATCCCAGACTTGCTTTCTTTCACTTTTTTTGCCGCTCCCCTCCCGTGGGCTCTCAGCGTCCGTATCAAATTCTTTCTGGCCTTCATTCATGAATCAGCCACTCAGCCGAGGCACCCACGGGGGCGGGGGCGGGGGCCGGATGTGGCACCAGATAGGCCCTCGCGACGTCAGCCCCGGTGACTAACGAAATTTCTAGAATGCCTCCCGTGAGTCAGCTTATCTCGCATCGGGGCCGGGTGGCGGTCTGAAGATGAGCAAGGGCAGAAGTGGCCCCGACAGATGCTGATAAGCAGATGAGTACACATCCTAAATACGGGTCTAGAGAGGTCACTGTGACGGCGTTTCTCAACCTTCCCCACCAGGGGCCTGTCTGACCCGATTTCCTTCCTATTTGTCCCCTGGCCTGCCACTGGGCCCCCTGATCTCATGCTGTGGTCGCCCACCTCCACAGCTTTCACCTGTGGTCCCCACAGGAGGTCGTGTTACCCCCCAGGGTGGGGGGGATCCGACTACCAACCCCTGAAGAAGCCCTACTTAGTGTCAGACTGATAGTTTTCATTGAACGTGTGCGTGCGCACACGCGCGCGCGCCTACTTAGTGTCAGGGTGATCAAGTTTTTCACTGAACTTGTGTGTGTGATCAAGTTTTTCACTGAACTTGCGTGTGTGTATGTGTGTGTTCTGAAAGCACAACTTTGGGGGTCTGGGACCCGAGGGGCCCATCTCTCTAGGTGCTCTTGAGGGCCAGCTGCATGTAGCAGATGGCGTTACTCTCTGCACGGCCTCCTGCATGGGCCTCTGTTTCTCACGGGAACCTGGGGGTGGGAACTGCATTATCTTCTCTGCTGTGCACATCAGTTGCCTTTCCTCGCAAGGTCACTGCTAGTAAGTCGCAGTGCCTGACTCAGAGCCCGTGTCCTTCCTGTCCCCCAGCTCTCTGCACATAGACGGCCGCGCTGGGCAGAGATCAGCTCCTCACAGCTGCATTTTGCAGCGGCTCTAGACTCGGGGTCGCAGGGGATATGCCTGTCTTTCCATGACATGAGGCCGCGAGTTCGACCAGCTCCCGTGCCCAGGATATCCCAGTGGCACTGTTGATGTGATGCCCGGTGCAACACAACCCATGTGTGACGCCCCCAGACATTGCAACAATAACGAAGGGGGGGGATTAAAAAAACTAAACAGGGGCTGGAGCGATAGCACAGCGGGTAGGGCGTTTGCCTTGCACGCGGCCGACCCGGGTTCTAATTCCAGCATCCCATAGGGTCCCCTGAGCACCGCCAGGGGTAATTCCTGAGTGAAGAGCCAGGAGTAACCCCTGTGCATCGCCAGGTGTGACCCAAAAAAACAAAAAAAATAAAAAATAAATAAACTAAACAGGGACCAGAGCGATAGGATTTAGAGAAATGGAGCCATAGCACAGTGGTAGGGTGTTTGCCTTGCACGAAGCCGACCTGGGTTCGATTCCTCCGCCCCCCTTGGAGAGCCCGGCAAGCTACCGAGAGGATCCGGCCCGCACAGCAGAGCCTGGCAAGCTCCCCGTGGCGTCTTTGAGATGCCAAACACAGTCACAACAAGCTTCACCATGGAGACGTGACTGGTGCCCGCTCGAGCCAATTGATGAACAACGGGATGACAGTGACAGTGAAACTTATTCCCTAAACATCTGTCCATAATGGTTCGTGGCAGCTTGCTGGTCTTTGCCCGTAACCGGAATTGCTGGAGTGTGTCCCCCTGAGCAGATGGTCTGCAAGGGCTCCTGTCTCCTGGAGAAGCAGGAAGGCGGGAGGTGTTCACAAAACAGTCAGGATGGGGGCCGGAGCCATAGCACAGCGGGGAGGGCATTGGCCTGGCCCACGGCCGACCCGGGTTCGATCCCCAGCATCCCATAGGGTCCCCCGAGCACCACCAGGAGTGATTCCTGAGTGCAGAGCCGGGAGTCAGCCCTGAGCATTGCCAGGTGGGACCCAAAAAGAAAAGAAAAAACAAAAAACAGGATGACTCTCAACGGCATGTTCACTGTGCAGAAAAGTCCAGTCTCAAAACTCATACACCACTGATGTCATGAACCGGTCTCAAAATGACAGAAGGGGGGACTGGAGCAATAGCACAGCAGGGAGGGCATTTGCCTTATACGCGGCCGACCTGGGTTCGATCCCTGGCATCCCAGAGGGTCCCCTGAGCTCCGCCAGGAGTGATTCCTGAGTGCAGAGCCGGGAGTCAGCCCTGAGCATCGCCGGGTGGGACAAAGAAGAGAGAGAGGAAGAAAGAAAGAGAGGGAAGGAAAGAAGGAAGGAAGGAAGGAAGGAAGGAAGGAAGGAAGGAAGGAAGGAAGGAAGGAAGGAAGGAGGGAAGGAGGGAGGGAGGGAGGGAGGGAGGGAGAGAGGGGCTGGAGCGATAGCACAGCGGACAGGGCGTTTGCCTTGCATGCAGATGACCCGGGTTCGATCCCCGACATCCCATAGGGTCCCCTGAGCTTCGCCAGGAGTGATTCCTGAGTGCAGAGCCAGGAGTCAGCCCTGAGCATCGCCGGGTGGGACCCAAAAAGCAAAAAAAAAAAAGGTGACAGGAGACACAAGCGTGCTGGCTGCACTGCAGACGGCTGCGGAAGTTGGAGGAGGGGCATGATGTGAGGCTGCAGCCCGAGGGGACCCTCATGATGATGGCGGGGTCCTGTGGCATGATGCAGTGCGTCCATGCTTGCTAGCGGGGCAGAGAACTATAGGCCCGCCCTGTCTCCCACGTGGGACTCTCTGAGCACTGCTGGACTCACCTGGGTGGGCCCCAGCACTACATCTTCAGGTCTCTGCATTGAACTGCTGGTACGGTGGGCCCAGAACCCAGTGTCCCCCCAACCCAGCTTCCTGAGCACTGCTTGGGAGCATCCCCCACCCTCACAAGGTATCCAAATGCCCCAGGGTTTTGTTGTTGTTTTTGCTTTGGGGGCCACACCCGGCGATGCTCAGGGGCTGACTCCCGGCTCTGTGCTCAGGAATCACTCCTGGTGGGGGACCTTATGGGATGCTGGGGATCGAACCGGGGTCGGCCGCGTGCCAGGCTAACGCCCTCCCCTCTAGATTAGCACTCAGGCCCCTGAGCGTCCCGGTACTGGTATGGGAGTGTGGTGACGGCTGTGAGGTCCGGCTGCTGGCCGGAGGCCTGGGTCCGAGCATCTTCCTTTGCTGTCCTCCTCAGGGTGCCTGGGGTTGGCGCAGGCCTCCGTCAGGGCTGCAGAGCAGCCTCGAACTGCAAGTGCTAATGAGGCACTAACACAGCTCGGCTCAGCCTTGACAGTTTGTCCTGCAGCCAAGCAATTAGCTGCCCTCTCCCGCCCATCCCCCTGCGGGCTTCCAGGCTCGGCCCAACCCAGGCTCCTGGCAGGTGGACTTAAAGCTCAGTGCTCGGCTGCTGGGGGCAGAGTGGAAGAGATGGCGGGGGGGGGGGGGCGGCGGGAGGGACACGCTGGCCTTGCCCATCCCCAACCCGGGCTGGCCTGAGTCCCTGCCAGATGTGACTCCAGAGCCAGAAAGCCGCCGCATGACACCTCAGATAGAGCGCGACGCTGACTGCGGCAGGTGCTGGCAGCTGGTTGGCACGGGCCCGAGGCCCAGGGCGCCGACCGCCAGCTCCCCCGTCCCACCTGGGCCCCCCCCACCAGCAGAAGGCGGCTCCTGTGCACACCGGGCTGGCTCTGCCCTCTCCCCTGGCGACACCCTCAAGCGGGCAGCAGGAATGCCGGCCTCCCCGGAGGGAGCGTCTGGTGCTTGAGTCAGCCGCAGGCAGAGGCCCGGGAGGAGGGTCCCCTGCACATACCACACCACATATGTCCGCCCGTTCCCTGCCTGCGCGCACAGCCAGGCCTCCAAAAATAGCCCCTCGCCAAGCCTTGCTTTGCTTGGCGTTTCCGACGCTTTCCTGAGTCAAGTCGGAGGGTGGGGGGGATGTGTCGGAACGCTTTCCCCGTGGCCTCCCTTCTTTCTTTCTTTTTTTTTTTTTTTTTTTGCTTTTTGGGTCACACCTGGCGATGCACAAGGGTCACTCCTGGCTCTGCACTCAGGAATTACCCCTGGCGGTGCTCAGGGGACCATATGGGATGCTGGGAATCGAACCCGGGTCGGCCGCGTGCAAGGCAAACGCCCTACCCGCTGTGCTATCACTCCAGCCCCCTCTCCCTTCTTTCTTTCTTTTTTTTTTTTATTTTTCTTTTTGGGTCCCACCCGGCGATGCTCAGGGCTGACTCCTGGCTCTGCACTCAGGGATCACTCCTGGTGGTGCTCGGGGGACCCTAGGGGATCCCGGGTCGGCCGTGTGCCAGGCCAATGACCTCCCTGCTGGGTTGCTGCTCCAGTCCTGGGAGTCTCCTTTGGACCAAATTCTTTCCAGGCACTGAGGCTACACACGGGAGACCTTCCTGCCCCATCGGAAGTCCCCAAGGCCCCTTTCAGAGTCAGAAATTCCTCAGGTATCCCGAGCCTGTGTGGACTGTGATCCTGTGATCGGCTGTGGGGCCCTGGGTTCTGTCTCAGATGGGGGCTCTGCTTTCATTTCCACCCCCCCAGTGTAATTCAAGATTTTTCCACGGCTGGGGGGGTGGAGCAAATAGCACAGTGGGGAGGGCTTTTGCCTTGCACACGGCCGACCCAGGTTCGATTCCCAGCATCCCATAGGGTCCCCCGAGCACCGCCAGGAGTGATTCCTGAGTGCAGAGCCAGGAGGAACCCCTGAGCATCGCCAGGTGTGACCCAAAAAGAAAAAAACAGATTTTTCCACAGCGGGCTGGAACGACAGCACAGCGGGGAGGGCGTTTGCCTTGCCTGCAGCTGACCCGGGTTCGATCCCCAGCATCCCCTTAGGGTCCCCTGAGCACCGCCAGGAGTGATTCCTGAGTGCAGAGCCAGGAGTCAGCCCTGAGCATCGCCGGGTGGGACCCAAAATGAAAAAAATATGTATTTTTCCATGGTGACCCCCAAAGCCTCCCTGGAGTGTAGCACCTTTCCAGCCTCCGTGGGCTTCTTGGGGCTCCCATTCCTCTGCCTCCCTCTGCAGGCTCCCGGTGACCTTCTGGAAGGAGCTGGCCTGTCCCTTTGTTGCAAGCCTCCCGGCTTTCCCTTGCCAGCCACGCGTCTGCTCGTGACAGGAGACATTTCAAGACCCCCAGGAGCTGGCAACAGCCCGCCGACATGTGGGAGCGCGAGCGAGGTAAAAACAGCAGCTGAGCACCACAGAAGGGGCAGGAAGCAAGAAATCAAGCCGGTGACGGGGAGGGGGGGGGGGGAAGAGGGCAGGCAAGGCGCCCCAGGCCTGATCTGATCTCCCAGCTCGGGTGCAGAGCCTTGTAAGGGAGGGGGGAGGGGGCGGGGTGGGGGTGGGGGGTGCAGGCTTCTCGCCACCCGTCCAGCTCTGAGACGGACAGACAGGACACCTGACTCTTTGCCTCTCCCCAAGTGCCTGGCGGAGGGCAATTTTGCAGGGAGACTTGAACGGGGAGGAAGAAAAAAGCCTCCCGCCATCCGTCAGGGGGATTGCTGTGGGAAATTACTATTTTGGAGCCCCCGCTGCATCCTGTCTTTAAAGCTTATTATCTGTTTCCCTTCTCTGCCTCAAGGCTGGGCTGCCAGCTCCTCTAATCCCCTGGGCTCCCCCCTCTGCCTTCCGACAGCGCACAGACAGCGCAGAGACCACCTTGGGCGCGTGCCCCCCGCCCCCTCCCCGAATTCCCCCTTCCCTGCACCCCGCAGCCCCAGAGCTGCTATTTCGGGAAGCAGCAGCTGATGGGGAGGATTGGCTAATTGTTTGTCAGACCCTTCCCAGCCTCGCTGCAGCTCAGGGGAGGAGAGTGGAGAGAGAGAGATGCCATTCCCGGCATTCTGCCTGCCTGTCGTGGCCCTCTGGGAGATGGGGCAGGAGAGAGCAGAACCCAATCATACCACTGTCTCGGGCCAGACTCTGTGCCCAGGGGGCGGCTCCAAGGGCCCCGGGGGGTGGGGGCACATACAGGCTCTGCATGCACAAGACAGGGGCTGCACTCCTGGCATTGCATGGGACCCCAGAATCCTAGGAGCACCTCTCGAGCACTGTTTGGAGAGTAACATCGCCCCATTCCAGGCCACTGCAGGGTCTGGCCCAAAATCAAAACCCTGACCAGGGGCCGGAGTGATAGCACAGCGGGGAGGGCGTTTGCCTTGCACGCGGCCGACCCGGGTTCGATTCCCAGCATCCATACGGTCCCCTGAGCACCACCAGGAGTAATTCCTGAGTGCAGAGCCAGGAGGAACCCCTGAGCATCGCCGGGTGGGACCCAAAAAGCAAAAAAAAAAGAAAAAACCTAACCAATGAGAAACATGCTACAAGAATGGATGTGGGGGGCTGGAGCGATAGCACAGCGGGGAGGGCATTTGCCTTGCACACAGCTGACCCGGGTTCGATTCCCAGCATCCCATAGGGTCCCCTGAGCACCGCCAGGAGTAATTCCTGAGTGCATGAGCCAGGAGTAACCCCTGTGCATCACCAGGTGTGACCCAAAAAGAAAAAAAAAAATGGATGTAGGGCTGGAGCAGTAGTACAGCAGGGAGGGCATTTGTCTTGCACGCAGCCGACCTGGGTTTGATCCTCAACATCCCCTAGGGTCCCCCGTGCACCGCCAGGAGTGATTCCTGAGTGCAGAACTAGGAAGAACCCCTGAGCACCGCCAGGTAGGACCCAAGAAAGCAAAAAAAAATAAATAAAAGAATGGATGCAAACGGGGTTAGGAGTCAGCGGGGAGATGGGTCAGCAGGTGGAGTGTTCTTTCGTGCATACGGACAGCCTAGGTTAGAGCCCCAGCTGCCCGTTTGGCCCCCAAGAACCTCTAGGAATTTTCTTTGAGCCACAATCTGCAGTAAACCCTGAGCATCACTGGGTGTGCCCTCCCTCCAAAAAAAATATTGGTGCCTGCCACAGAGGCAGGTGGAGGATGGGGTGGGGGTGGTGGGAGGGATACTGGGATCACTGGTGGTGGAGAATGGGCACTGGAGGAGGGGTGGGTGCTCGATCATTGTGTGACTGGAACGTCATCACGAAAGTTTGTAAGTCTGTAACTGTATCTCATGGTGATTCATTTTGTTAAAATGGGAAAAAAAAACCAAAATACATCAACAAGAAAAAAAAATACTGGAGGCTGAGAGATAGTACAGGAACTAAAACACTTGTTTTGTTTTGTTTTTTTTTTTTTGGTTTTGGGGGTCACACCCAGCAATGCTCAAGGGTTATTCCTGGCTCTGCACTCAGGAATCACTCCTGGCGGTGCTCGGGGGACCCTATGGGATGCCGGGGATCGAACCCGGGTCGGCCGCATGCAAGGCAAATACCCTTCCTGCTGTGCTATCACCCCAGCCTGAGGAGGGGTAAATTTTTCTAATTGACTAAAGGGGTGTAGGTTCTATTGGCATCTCCCTAAGTGAAGTGCCAATTGTTTTTTTTTTTTGGTTAGGTTTTTTTTTTTTTTTTTGCTTTTTGGGTCACACCTGGCGATGCACAGGGGTTCCTCCTGGCTCTGCACTCAGGAATCACTCCTGGCGGTGCTCAGGGGACCCTATGGGATGCTGGGAATCGAACCTGGGTCAGCCGCATGCAAGGCAAACGCCCTCCCCGCTGTGCTATCGCTCCAGACCCAAGTGCCAATGGGTTTAATTCATCACTTACCTCTGATCATGCTCAGGGGGACAGAGTTGTCGCTTGCCCTGCATGTGACAACCCCCAGTTGGGTCCCCAGCACCGCCTATGGTCTGCTGATCACAGAACCGAGAGGAGCCCCCAACCCCCACCCCACCCCCAAATAATACACCCTCAGTTTGAGCAGAGGAGGCAGGTATCAAGTACCAAACAGTGTCAGCCCGCGTGTGAAAATAGCCCCACCGGAAAAGCACACCGTTCAAAAACCCCCCACCTTTTATCTGCAAAATAGCTTTTCCGGAGAAATCATGGCATTTAGGGTGATAATTAGGGGCTAGGCTAGGTAAACCGTCTTTGCAGTGATGTTTGGGTTAATACATCACCAGAGGCTGGAGAGAGTTTGAGATTGGAGACCCCTCACACCTTCCCAGTCACAGAGCCAAGAATCGCCCCTGAGCACCAGCAAGTGTGGCCCCAAAACCAAAAGAAAACAACTTAGGGGCTGGAGCGATAAGAGAGTGGAGAGGGCATTTGCCTTGCATGTGGCCGACTAGGGTTCAATCCCCGGCATCCCATAGGGTCCCCTGAACACCGCCAGGAGTGATTCCTGAGTGCAGAGCCAGGAGCAACCCCTGAGCATCTCCAGGTGTGACCCCCCCAAAAAAAAATAAATAAACAAAAAGAAAGAAAGAAAATGACCCAAAGAAGGACCAGAGTGACAGTACAGCGGGGAGTGTGTTTGCCTTGCACATGACTGACCTGGGCTCCATCCCCATATGGTCCCCGAGCCTTGCTAAGAGTGATTTCCGAGCACAGAACCAGGAGTAAGCCATGAGCACTGCTGGGTGTGACCCAAAAGATAGCACTGTAGCACTGTCATTTCATTGCTCATCGATTTGCTCGAGCGGGCACCAGTCACGTCTCCACGGTGAGACTTGTTGTGACTGTGTTTGGCATCTCGAGTATGCCACAGGGAGCTTGCCAGGCTCTTTGAGAGGGGCGGAGGAATCGAACCCTGGTCGGCCGTGTGCAAGGCAAACGCCCTCCCCGCTATCACTCCAGTCCAGGGGAAAACATTAATTGATCAAAATCTTAATGGATCCTTTGGTATATAACAATGTTTGGGGATCAGAGGAGAGAGGACTCGAAACAAATCTGATGAATCTCTTATTGGTCAATGAGCCATTATCTCCACATAAAAGTTAAATAACAAGTACAGGGGCTGGAAACCTTGGGCCAAAGTGGCTAAGAAATGGAAGAAGCTCAATTCCGGAGGGCCACAGCTCTGTAGAAAGACTTACTAGGGGGTCGGAGCGAAGAGTACTGCGGGTAGGGTGTTGGCTTTGTATGCGGCTGACCCCGGCATCCCCCAGCCCCTCCGGGAGTGCTCTACCACTGAGCTAAGACTCAGTTTCCTGGGGCTGGAGTGATAGCACAGCGGGGAGGGCGTTTGCCTTGCACGCGGCCGACCTGGGTTCAATTCCCAGCATCCCATAGGGTCCTCTGAGCACTGCAAGGGGTAATTCCTGAGTGCAAAGCCAGGAATAACCCCTGTGCATTGCCAGGTGTGACCCAAAAAGCAAAAATAAAAAAAAAATAAATAAATAAATAAATAAATAACAAGTACAATATGAGGCAGAAATACAAGGGTTGTTACACAGTAACAAGTCTGTTAGTTTTGGGCTGGAGCGATAGCACAGCGGGGAGGGCATTGGCCTGGCACGCGGTCGACCCGGGTTCGATTCCCAGCATCCCATAGGATCCCCTGAGCACCGCCAGGAGTGATTCCTGAGTGCAGAGCCAGGAGTCAGCCCTGAGCATTGCCGGGTGGGACCCAAAAAGCAAAAAAAAAAAAAAAAAGGCAGTTTCTGAGTGTTACCCAGAGAATCTGCTCTCAGTCACCGGGGTGAGGCCTGAGTGTCTGGTCACCTGAAACTTCCACCAGGTGATTCTAACAGGCCGGAGCCCAACTGGAGGAGGGTCAGTGATTTATCCCGGCCCCCAGCTGCTCCCAATTGTCCAGGATGAACTCACGTGCACACTGACCCCCGACCAGCTGGTGGGAAGCCAGACTGTGCAGTGCTGTGTGTTTGTCACTTTGTCCAGCCGCCCAAGGGAATGGATGTCTGTCCTACAGGTCGCACGCCCCGGTTGGAAGCAGATGCACCGGCCCACGGCACCTGGGAACAACAGCCAGACAACTTCCAGGGGACCGTCTGAGTCCAAACGCTTGCACCTGACGTCACGCGGGTAAGTGCGCAGGTGTGCAGACTTCTGTTTACACTCGTATATTTTCTTTCCTCCTCCGTGTTGGCCGGGGTCGAGGCGGTGGTGCTCCCAGCTCTGGTACTGTGCTCCATGTGGTGGGTTCCCTGCAGTGCTTGGGGACTGGACTCAGGTCTCTGCATTCCTGATCGAACCGCGTCTGCTGGGTCGAGTCACTGATTCTCTTGAGGTTCTGAGTTGTGACGCACGTTTTGACCTTCGTGGCTCCCCCTCGGTTGTCGAGAGAACTTCGTGCTGGCTTGTACGTTGCCGTTGGATTTTTTTTCCCTCCTGGATCCGCTTCTGACTCTTCCCCCTGCCTTTTCCCTCTTCGCCAACCAAGGACATTTGTTAATTACCCGCAGTCTGCTCATGCATATTCATGTGTCCACACCTCGGGCTCCCTTTGTTATCCTCGGGGCAGTTCCCCGGTGGCGGGATGGCACAGCCACGCAGCTAGAATGAAAGCGGTGGAATCGATGTTTATCGTGTTTTGTTTTTTTTTTACGTAATCAAATATATCCCGGCTTTCATCGTTTCAACGGATGACCGATGAGAAAATATTCACAAGATATTTCTTCTTCTGATAAGGAAGAAGGAAATCTGTGTCTGGGACTGGGACAGTGATCACTTGGACGATGCATTGTTGTTTTTCTTTTTAAATTTATTAATTCGGGGCCTGGAGCGATAGCACAGCGGGTAGGGCATTTGCCTTGCACGCGGCCGACCCGGGTTCGATTCCCAGCATCCCATATGGTCCTCTGAGCACCGCCAGGAGTTAATTCCTGAGTGCAGAGCAACCCCTGTGCATTGCCGGGTGTGACCCAAAAAGCAAAAAAAAAAAAAAAAGTAGGCCACAGGGGCCAGGGAGAAAGGATAAGTGTTAGGGTTCGTAACTTTGCAGACCACTGATGAGGTTTGATCCCCGACATCACACTGTG
This sequence comes from Sorex araneus, assembly GCF_027595985.1. Lineage (NCBI taxonomy): Eukaryota > Metazoa > Chordata > Mammalia > Eulipotyphla > Soricidae > Sorex > Sorex araneus. The sequence continues at coordinate 166,190,456 of NC_073313.1, forward strand.
GTCCCCCAGGCCCGAGGACTGATTTCTCTGCCCTGAGCCAGGAATAACCCCTGAGCCCTGAGCACAGCCAAATACGCCCCCAAAACTATATATGTGTGTGTGTGTTTGTGTGTGTGTGTGTGCATATGTGTGTACATACATGAAAGTGCTATAGATATACTATGACACAGATTGGTCCCCTGGAAAGGTATGTTCTCCTGCTCCGGTGTATAAAAACACAAAAGAGAAGAGGGGGCCCAGAGGGGCTCTAGCTCTCCCGCTGCCCGCGTTCGGTAGTCTCGAGCCGCTTCCCCAACCCGGGGAGGTTGATGGCGATGATGAGGCAGGCGAAGGAAGGAACGGAGGCAAGCTGGTTGGTCTCAATCGCAGTTTAATCCAATCTCCTCTCTATACACTCCCGTCTCTCTCCCTCTGCTTCTTCTGAGTCCCCCCTCTGCCCCACAGTCTCAGTTTATGTAGCAAATTACATAGGGTGGTGACACAAAGGTGGGTTTAACATCAACAAAGAAGGGTAAGACCATTTCTTTTTTTTTTTTTTCTTGCTTTTTGGGTCACACCCGGCGATGCACAGGGGTTACTCCTGGCTCTGCACTCAGGAATTATCCCTGGCAGTGCTCAGGGGACCATATGGGATGCTGGGAATCGAACCCGGGTCGGCTGCGTGCAAGGCAAATGCCCCACCCGCTGTGCTATCGCTCCAGCCCCGGTAAGACCATTTCTTGAGGAGATTAACAGAATCTCATTTAAGGAAATCTCATCTAAGGAGATCCACTCAAGGGTGTGATTCCAAACAAGGGTGTGTCAGGGTGTGAGCTAGTAATCTACTTAAATAGTTATAGTAAATCTACTTCTAATATTTCTAGCAATGTCATTCTGTATGAGCACAGTAAGAGATATAAAGTTTGGTTTTTCCTGAGGACATCTCCAGACCACAGTCCTCAGGCCAGGTTAATCTTCCTAACCCCAGCAGGATCCAAATCTCGTCGTTACTTTTGTTTTTTTTTTTTTTTGTTTTTTTTTGGGTCACACCCAACGATGCACAGGGGTTATTCCTGGCTCTTCACTCAGGAATTACCCCTGGCAGTGCTCAGGGGACCATATGGGATGCTGGGATTAGAACCCGGGTCGGCCGCGTGCAAGGCAAACGCCCTACCCGCTGTGCTATCGCTCCAGCCCCTCGTCGTTACTTTTGGATCATGACAGCATTGTCCATGATCATGCCCTCAACTTATAGTTGAGTATTGTGGCACTTTGGCCGGCCTATCTTGATGCCAGGGTAGCACATAACTCACCGCTTGCCCAGGATCCGTCCTGTCCCTCGTCGGGATCCTGCTTTTGGGGTGCTAGGAACTGAGGGCAACTGAGTTAAGAAAGCAGATGCTGGGGCTGGAGAGATAGCACAGCAGGGAGGGCGTTTGCCTTGCACGCGGCCGACCCGGGTTCAAATCCCAGCATCCCATATGGTCCCCTGAGCATGGCCAGGGGTAATTCCTGAGTGCAGAGCCAGGAGGAACCTCTGTGCATCGACAGGTGTGACCAAAAAGCAAAAAAAAAAAAAAAAAAGAAAGAAAGCAGATGCTCAGGAGTAAATATTATTGGAGTATTGGAGTCAATCAACTCCCAAGTTACAAGCACAATATTAACTCTCTTCCTGTGTCCATACAGAAAGGACATTGCTTTAAGGTAAACTATGCAAAAGACATAACTTATAATACAAGTTCAGAGCCCTTAGAAGGACCTGATCTTACAAGATAACAGAATCTGATTAGAGAAAAGGTGATTAACTGGTTGGGAAGGAGGGTGCAGAGAAGAGTTTACAGATAAAGGAATGGGAGTGTCTCGGAGTGTCTAAACCTAAGCTCCCTGTGGCAAGGGAGGAAGGATAATCAATGTTATCCTAAAGTATTTAGAGCTACACTCCAACACTCCGGTCTCTTCTATGCAAATGAAAGCATTAGGAAACTGAGTTTTTTTTTTTAATTTTTTAAAATTTTTTTTGCTTTTATGGGTCCCACCCGGGGATGCTCAGGGCTGACTCCTGGCTCTGCACTCAGTAATCACTCCTGGCGGTGCTCAGAGGACCCTATGGGGTGCTGGGAATCGAACCCGGGTCAGCCGTGTGCAAGGCAAACGCCCTCCCTGCGGTGCTATCACTCCAGCCCCAGGAAACTGAGTTTAAGCTCAGTGGTAGAGCACTCCCGGAGGGACTGGGGGATGCCAGGGATCGAACCCGGGTCAGCCGCATACAAAGCCAACACCCTACGTGCGGTACTCTCGCTCTGGCCCCCTAGTAAGTCTTTCTACAGAGCTGTGGCCCTCCGGAATTGAGCTTCTTCCATTTCTTAGCTACTTTGGCCCCAAGGTTTCCAGAACCCTAATATTGAAAGGAGGCCCCAGGGTGGGCCCCACTTGCTGTGTCACCCCCCCTTCTCTCTCCCTCCTCTGGAGATCGGGATGGAAGGCGTTTAGTGTTATTTTTATTTTATCTTATTTTATTTTATTTTGCTTTTTGGGCCACACCCGGCGATGCTCAGGAATTACTCCTGGCGGTGCCCGGGGGACCCTCTGGGATGCCGGGGATCGAACCCGGGTTGACCGCGTGCCAGGCCAACGCCCTCCCCGCTGTGCTGTCGCTGCGGGCCCGAGCTAGCGTTATTGGGCCTGTTGGTCTGTCTTAGACTGATCCAGGCCACGTCAGCCATCTGGCAGCAGGAAGGGCCAGCAGGCCCTGAGCTGGGCGTCCCGGCCGGGGTCCTGTCGCGTCGGAGCAGGCACAGCGTTGGTCATCCTTGGTACGCTGACATCTGCCCTTGAGGAGCTGGTGTGGGGATCTGGGCCGGCTCCAGCCACTGCGTGTCGCCGTGAGACCGTTCTCGGGTTCCACCAGGAAAATGCCGGAGATTGAGAACCCGTCCTAGCTGCTTTCCGGAGCTTAGAAGATTATGTTCTGGGGGCCGGATCGAGAGCATGGCGGGGAGGGCGTTGGCCTGGCATGCGGCCGACCCGGGTTCGATCCCCGGCATCCCATAGGGTCCCCGAGCACCACCAGGAGTGATTCCTGAGTGCAGAGCCAGGAGTCAGCCCTGAGCATCACCAGGTGGGACCCAAAAAGAAAAAAAAAAAATTATATTCTGTTGATGCCACCATTTGGGGGAGGTGAGGGCTTCGTGCCTAACTTCTAGAAATGCTTTCCAAGGTCACTGCATTTTGTAGGTGATGGCAGGTGGTTGTCTCAGGAGTAGGGAAAAATCTTAATAGTCAATTTCATGTCACTAACGTTACCTGTAATATCATGTTTCACTGTCACTGTCATCCTGTTGCTCATTGATTGGCTCGAGCGGGCGCCAGTCACGTCTCCACAGTGAGACTTGTGGTGACTGTGTTTGGCATCTCGAATACGCCACGGGGAGCTTGCCAGGCTCTGCCGTGCGGGCGGGATCATCTCGGTAGCTTGCCGGGCTCTCCGAGAGGGGCAGAGGAATCGAACCCGGGTCAGCCGAGTGCAAGGCGAATGCCACACCCGCTGTGCTGTTGCTGCAGCCTAATATTATGTTACTGATGGTCAATTTCAGCATCCCCTTGTCCTCTTGTTCAAGGACACACATACCTCCCACACACACACTATGTAGCATTGCACACACACATACGCACATACACACCCTTTAAATCCAAGTCCTAATGTGGATTCCCAGAAGATATTAGAATCCCCTATGTGGGGCCAGATCGATAGTTTAGTGGGGAGGGCATTTGCCTTGTATGTGGCCGACCAGGGTTCGATTCCCAGCATCCCATAGGGTCCCCCGAGCACTACCAGGAGTGCAGAGCCAGGAGGAACCCCTGAGCATCGCCGGGTGTGGCCCAAAAAGCACCAAAAAAAATTTAAAAATCCCCTAAGTACCCGCTCTGTGCTCAGTTCCAAGCCAGGCTTGGTGTCATGGCGTCGAATGCAGTACTGGACTTAGTATGTGCTTGCGTGGTGCTAGGTTGGTATTTAGACCTTAGTACTACAACGGGATTCGGAGGCCAGGAAGGGTTAACCGCTTTACCATGTTACAGAACACAGACTGCTTTTCCCCATGTCCCGAGGACGAGGAGTGACCCTCCCTGTCCCCTGGCGTGTAAGAAGCAGGTGGGCCAGTGGCTCCCAGAGGCCGTTGAGCAAAATGGATCCAGAACCGAATTCCGCCTTCGCTGTCCCCGCCTTGTGATTCCGTCTGGGTCCCCTTTCCTCTTCGCTGTAACTGGGGGGACCGTGACCCGTCAGCATGTCGGAGCACTGTAAGGGGAGACCAACCCTGGGCTTAGAGATAAGGGACTCCTACGTGCTTCTGTCACCACAGTAGGTGGCTGCAATACTTCTGTGCACAGCGTAGAATCCGCCGTTGGCCCTGGTGGCGAGAGCACAGCGGGGAGGACGTTGGCCTTGCACGGGGCGACCCGGGTTCGATCCCAGTATCCCACAGGGTCCCCCGAGCACCGCCAGGAGTGATTCCTGAGTGCAAAGCCAGGAGTCAGCCCTGAGCATCGCCGGGTGGGACCCAAAAAGCAAAAAAAAATAATAATAATATCTTGATGGTGACGGATAGGACTCATAGGAGTGGTGGAAGGGAGAAGGACTCCAACATCAGGGCTCGGCTCTGGATGGATGCCTATTCTTTTTTGCTTTTTTTTGTTTTTGGGGGGTCCAGCCGGTGGGGAGAGGGCTGGCAGCTCTGTGAAGCCTAAAATTCCTAGAGGGGAATTGGATCTTGGCAGGAGTATCGTTCAGGTGTTTGCCTTGCACGCAGCTGACCCGGGTTCGATTCCCGGCATCCCATAGGGTCCCCCGAGCACCGCCAGGAGTGATTCCTGAGTGCAGAGCCAGGAGTCAGCCCTGTGCATCGCCGGGTGTGACCCAAAAAGCAAAAAAGAAAGAAAAAGAGAGCAAGCTGGGTTTTCCCTCGTGATTCAGACTCTTGGCATTCCTCTTTCTCACATGAGCTCTGACGTCACCCTTTCTCACACAGCCAGGGGACCCCCTTGTCCCCAGGCGAATCTGAGGTGGCTCTCAGTGGATGTGACCGGAAGGGACTCTACCGAGTCCCACTCCGGGACTTTGGGACAGCCTGGCGGCGAGGCTGCCCAGTTCCCTGCGCCCAGCCCAGCCAACGGGCAGTGGGCGACTGCCCAGAAGGTTCTGGAACATTCCTCCCCGATATTTTCACCTTGACACAAAATAAAACGCTGACGTCAGGAGGGGAACACAGGACTTCTCTATTTGTATTTTTAGAACGGGCTGGAGATTTCCAGGCGTCAACCTGGTCACTCCTGGTGGTTAAGGGGGGAAAAAAATAATCACGGAGGAGAGCCAGCACACCGTTACTCAGCCTGGGCAACGTGGCCAGCCGGGTTTGTTCTAGAACCTTCTAGAGATCAGTGCCACCTGTTTCTCCGGAGGACAAGTCACTGTCCCCAAACAGGCCTTCCTTGGAATGCCGCCCCCAAACCCAAGCGTGAAGGCACAGATGCCCAGCTTGGGGTGAGATTGGGGGGGCTGGGAACCCCAATATCTGCCAGTGTCCTAGAGTAAATCTGTTAGACATCCAGCAGCAGCCACCCCCAACCCCTGGAGTGCGGAGTGGCCCTTAGCAAGGGCGCCCTGGGAATGCGGCCAGGAGGATTTAGCAAGGGCCAGGGTTTGTTTATTTATTTATTTTAAAATTTATTTTATCTTATTTTATCATTTTTATTTATTTATTATTTTTATTTATTTTTAAATTAGGGCCAGGGTTTATTTTTAATTTTTATTTTATTATTTTCATTTCAATTTATTATTTTTTTACTTTATTCATTTATTTTTTTAATTAGGGCCAGAGGTTTTTTTTTATTTTTGTTTTTATTTTTTTATTAGGGTCAGGGTTTATTTTTATATTTTAAGTGATTTTATTTTTATTTCTTTATGAGTCAGGGTTTATTTATTTTCACTTTTAAATTACTTTTTATTTTCATTATTTTAATTGAGGGCCAGGGTTTTTTTTTTTTTTTTTTTCTTTTTGGGTCACACCCGGCAATGCACAGGGGTCATTCCTGGCTCATGCACTCAGGAATTATCCCTGGCGGTGCTCAGGGGACCATATGGGATGCTGGGATTCGAACTCGGGTTGGCCGCGTGCAAGGCAAATGCCCTACCCACTGTGCTATCGCTCCAGCCCCATGGGGTTTATTTTTTTATTTTTATTTTTTATGCTTTTATTGGGGCCAGGGTTTATTGGGGAGCAGAGTCCACTCCCTATGGCCTGGGGTGAAAGTCCGACCCACTTCTTCCGCCCCACGCCCGCGTCTCCTCCCACAGACACCCTCGGGGTCGGGGAAGCCCCCGCCCCGCCCCCGCCGCCCCCGCTTCCCCCCCCACGCCGGGTCGGCGCCCCCTTTAAGAGCTGGCTCCGCGGGACAGACGTTCGAAAGGCTCCAGCGCCCCTCCTCGGGCGCTGATTGGCCGCGCGCGGCGCACGAGGGCGCGCCGGGCCCGCCCCTGCTCTGGCGGGCTCCGCGCCGCGATTCGCCGGCGCGGCGCACCGGGGCGGGCGGCGCGGCGCGATTGGGCTGTGCGGCGCACGAGGGCGGCCGGCGCGCCGGGATTGGCCGGCTCCGCGGCTACATAAGGCGCGGGGCGGCGCGGCGGCAGCCAGTGCGCGACGGGAGCTGGGAGCCGGCGGTTGGTCGCTGCCGCCGCCGCCAAGAGTCCGCTCGCCGCGTTTCGGAACCGCCGCGCCGGGCCGAACCGGGCCGCGCCATGGACTTCAAGCTGGAGGCGCACCGCATCGTGAGCATCTCGCTGGGCAAGATCTACAACGCGCGCGTGCAGCGCGGCGGCCTGAAGCTGCACAAGAACCTGCTGGTGTCGCTGGTGCTGCGCAGCGCCCGCCAGGTGTACCTGGGCGCGCCGGGCCCGGCGCCAGCGCCGCCGCCCCCCGCGCGCCCCCCGAGCGGCCCCCGCAAGCGCGCCGCCGCCGCGCCCGCGCCCGCCGCCGCCGCCCCGCTCAAGCGGCCGCGCCGCGACCCCGCCGCGCCGTCCCCCGCCGCCGCCGACGACATGGACACGGACACGGGCGCCGACGCGGACGCGGACGCGGGCAACGTGGCCAGCCTCATCAGCATCTTCGGCTCCGGCTTCTCGGGGCTGCTGCGGAAGCGCCCGGCGGGCGGCCTGGAGGAGGCGGCGGCGGCGGCGGCGGCCGAGACGGCGGCGGCCGCCGAGCCCGGCCAGGGCCGCTGCGAGCCGCCCGCGCTGCGGCCCCTGAGCCCCTGGAGCACGGCCATCGTGGCCTTCTGAGCCCCCGCTGGACCCGGGACACGGGAGGCAGGACCGCCCACCGGGGAACTGCACTGCCCGGAGGAGATCGCGCCAGGCGGTGTTGGGAACTGCACTAACCCAGAGGAGATCGCGCCGGGGGTCGTTGGGAACTGCCCTGCCCGGAGGAGATCGCGCCGGGCAGCGTTGGGAACTGCACAAACCCAGAGGAGCTCGCGCTGCGTTGGGAACTGCACTAACCCAGAGGAGCTGGCGCCGGGCTGAGTTGGGAACTGCACTAACCCAGAGGAGCTCGCGCGGCGGTGGGAACTGCACTGCCCAGAGGAGATCTCGCCAGGCGGCGCTTGGGAACTGCACTGCCCGCAGGAGATCGCGCCCGCCCTGCGTTGGGAACTGCACTAACCCAGAGGAGCTCACACCGTGCTGGCGTTGGGAACTGCACTGCCCAGAGGAGCTCGCGCCCGTATCGGGGTTGGGAACTGCACTAACCTAGAGGGGCTTGCGCGGTGTTGGGAACTGCACTGCCCAGAGGAGCTCGTGCCCGTGCTGTTGTCGGGAACTGCACTCACCCAGAGGAGTTAAAGCCCACTTCGGCGTTTGGATCTGCACTCACCCAGAGGAGCTCGTGCCCGCGCCGGCGTTGGGAGAGCGAGCCAGAGGAAGGGAAAAAGTTGTTGTTGTTATTATTTTTTAAAAAGCCCCCGACGGGAGAAGAGGACTCCGGTGCTTTTAAAAAGAAGCGTGCGTGGAGGAAGCCAAGTTTACAGAGCGGCGCTCCAGGAGACCGTCTGGTTTTCCCGATAGGGTGACTCCAGTCTTTGTTGTATAAAGGTTGGGGGAGCTGATAAGGGTTGGTTTTTGTTGTTGTTGTTTTGGGGTTTCTGGGTTGTTGTTTTATTTTGTTTTGTTTTTTCCCCTTTTGTACAGTGTTTTCTCCTGCGTTGTATTGGTATTTTTCCCCCTTTTTGTATAAAAATGTCAACTTCACGTGTCTAACATGGATTAAATATTTTGAAGCAACTTGACGGCCTCCTTGTGTGCTGCACGGACTGGGGGTGTTGGGAGGGAAGGGGCCAGGCCGGGAGAAGGCGTTGAGTCTTGGTTCAGGGACACCCGGGGTTGGACTTGACTAGGTATCAAAGACATGTTTGTAGGGGTGCGGCCCCCTCGTCCCCCGCCAACCCCCCCCATCAGCTCGTTTCTGTCAGCCACCCCCGTCCCCCCTCTTCTCAGCCTGTTTGTTTCCGTTTGTTTGGTGTTTGGGTCACACCTGGTGATGCTCAGGGGTTCCTCCTGGCTCTGCGCTCAAGAATTACCCCTGGCAGTGCTCAGGGGACCCTATGGGATGCTGGCAATCGAACCCAGGTTGGCCACGGGCAAGGCAAACACCCTCTCCACTGTGCTATCGTTCCAGCCCCTGGTTGCTTGTGTTTCTTACTAAGCCTCTAAGGCCATTAACATACACCATCAGTCCCCCAAATGCCGCCCTCCTGTTAGACCCCTGTACTGGGGGGTCCTTTCTCACTGGGGCTCAGCTTCCTCCTGGGGGAGGTGACAGGTGCTCCCTTCGCATCCGGTTGGCATACTCGGTGCAGCTGCCCAGACGGTCTGTGTCCTCCCGTCGGCAGGCTGGGACCATCTCTGCTGGCTGGCTGTGTTTGCTTGGGGGCCAGGACTTCCTCCTGGCCAGACCAGGGGGTGCCACGGGCCAAACTGGGGTGGCCACGTGCAAGGCGAACGCCCTACCTGCTGTCCCGCCGCTCTAGCCCTTTCCTGACTCCCATTTGCAGACAGCAAGGACATCAGAAAGGAAATTGCCTGTGTTCAAACCAGATAAGGAGGGCCGGGGAAGTTCATTTATGTGGCAAAACTTCCTATCGGCTTGTATCACCAAATGCTGAGGTCATTGTTGGGTCCGAGTGAGCACAGAACAACCCATCAAGGAACCCAAGGGATGGCTCATCGGGGAAGGTGCTTCTCTTTTATTTTTTATTTTTTTTGCTTTTTGGGTCACACCCGGCGATGCACAGGGGTTACTCCTGGCTTTGCACTCAGGAATCACTCCTGGCGGTGCTCAGGGGACCCTATGGGATGCTGGGATTCGAACCCGGGTTGGCCGCGTGCAAGGCAAACGCCCTACCCGCTGTGCTATTGCTCCAGCCCCAAGGTGTTTCTCTTACCTGTGGCTAACCAGGTTCCTTCCCGGAGCCCATCAGGAATAACCCCTGAACACAGCTGGGTGCAGCCCATAACCTCCCAGATGGTTTTTCGGTATGTGGGGGGGTGGGTTGGGCAGCACCCAGCACGGGGGGTTACTCCTGGCTCTGCACTCAGGAATCATTCCTGGCAGACTCCGGGGACCATATGGGATGCTGGGATTCCAATTCCTGCGGGCCGCGTGCAAGGCTAGCATCTCACCTGCGTATGATCTCTCTCGCCCCCTCCCCCGCAAAAAAATTTTTTTTATTTTTTCCAAAAATCGCCCGTTGACTTGACACGGTTCCAGCTTTTGTTGGAAGCATTTATGTTCACCCTTGGAAGGTTCATTCAGAAGCAAAACGAAAGTGTCTTAAAAATGCGGTTGCGGGGGCTAGAGAGATAGCACAACGGGTAGGGCGTTTGCCTTGTACTCGGCCGACCCCGGTTCAAATCCCAGCATCCCATATGGTCCCCTGAGTATGGCCAGGGGTAATTCCTGAGTGCAGAGCCAGGAGTAACCCCTGTGCATCGCCAGGTGTGACCCAAAAAGCAAAAAAAAAAAAAAAAATGCGGTTGCGGGGGGCTGGGCTGGAGCAATAGCACAGCGGGGAGGGCGTTTGCCTTGCACGCAGCTGACCCGGGTTCGATCCCCGGCATCCCATAGGGTCCCCCAAGCACCGCCAGGACTAATTCCTGAGTGCATGAGCCAGGAGTAAGCCCTGTGCATCGCCAGGTGTGACCCAAAAAGCAAAAAAAATGCGGTTGCTAGGGTTTCACAAGACGGGGCTGGGCTGACGGCTTATCAAGAGGGGGTAAGAGAGGTAAATTGGAAGAAAAACTGAGAAGAGAAAAGAGGACGACGCTGAAGCCTCGAGGTCCTGGCCTTTGAGCCAGGGAAGCAGCCCCGTGATGACTTGGTCAGACGTTTGCACATCTGTCAGTGCCGCCTTGGGCGGAAGGAAGGAACTTTGCACTTTAATCTTCATCCCGTAATAACCTTTGGGGAGAATCAAACAGTCTCTGGCCGGGCCGAGTTCAAATTGCCTTGTTTTGCCTTGCAGGGATTAGTTCTGGGATAGCCGCCTGAGATCCATCAAAGCTCAGAGCTTTCGGCTGGAGAAAGCATCCCGGGTCTTTATCCTGCAAACATTTCCCAGTGCTAGGAAATCGTTATGATGCCCCAACAGCCGTCTCGATGCGTCTTTATGTTTGAAAGAGGGGAACGTTTTGTGGATTGGAGGGACTTGATGCGTTTTGGATGAGACGAAAAGTCCCAACGAAAAAGTCCCAACTGGCCGTCAAGTTTCCCCACGAAGGACCACCCCGGGACCACGTGTCTGCCTAATTTAGAGGAAGTAAATTGACACATTGGATGGCTGGGGAGGGACAGCTTTGTGGGAAAGCAGGAAAGCTTTTCTGTTGCAAAAGCAGCTTATTTGTAACCGTTGGGCCATGGGCGCCTCTGTCACTCGGCTGTGCCGTTTAATTAGCTGAGGCGTCTGGACAAATCACTTCCGTGCTGTGGATTTTTTCCGTGGTGAAATGCAGATTAGCCTACCTACCTCCTAGAGGTCGGACGGGTTCGGTTACCTTATCCTTCCCGTTCTTAGCCAAGCACCGCCCGAATGGTAAATAGTTGGGGTTGGTAACGGAGAAATGGACTCCGTGTTTAAATGAGATAGATTAGGCTCCCCAACGTGTGTCTCGTGGTAAGAAAAGCCGGGAAAGGAGAACCTGTTTCTGAATTACACCATGTGTCATCTGACTTTTTTCGTCTGTTTGTTTGGGGGCCACCCCCGGCAGTGCTCAAAGACTTTAACCCCCGGCTCTGCACTCAGGAATCACTCCTGGTGGTGCTCGGGGGACTGTATGGGATGCCGGGGATCAAACCCGGGTCGGCCGCGTGCAAGGCAAACGCCCTCCCCACTGTCCTATGGCTCTGGTCTGGGTGACAGCTTTTTTTTTTTTGTTTTGCTTTTTGGGTCCCACCCGGCGATGCTCAGGGCTGACTCCCGGCTCTGCACTCAGGAATCACTCCTGGCGGTGCTCGGGGGACCCTAGGGGATGCTGGGAATCGAACCCAGGTCGGCCGCGTGCCAGGCCAACGCCCTCCCCGCTGTGCTCTCGCTCCGGCCTCGGTGCCAGACTTCTTAAATTCCATTTTCCTCTGTCAGCCGAGAAGCTGTTGTCCCAGCTGTGTCGCTGAGCGACTCTGGGCGTCTCTCACCGTCCCTGTCACTTTCCTGGTCCTCGGATCCGTTCTATTTTCAGGGTGCAGAGAGCAGGAGTGGAGGCACTCGGGGGCAAAGATCTTGTTGACATACAAATGCTTTCTGGGGATAAGGAAAGAGAAAATAGAGCACAGAGTTATTTTTAGCCCGGATCCTTCCCACCTAGAACGTTCCTCCAGCCCTTGCTAATTAATAGGCCCCGAAAAAGAGCTTCCCAGGGCCAGGAAGAGGCCCCGGGGTGACACGAAGCCCATCAGTTTTGTGCCTCATGCCATCTCACGCTAGCAAGGGCTGGGCGTGTGCCCGGTGCGGGCCAGAGACATCCCAGGGCCTCCCCCATGCAAGGCAAAGACTCCGCAGTGAAACCCTGACTCAGTATCTTGACCACGTTCACCTCACAGGGGCAGCGGGGAGGACGTTGGCCTGGCACTCGGCCGACCCGGTTTGATCCTCGGCATCCCTTAGGGTCCCCTGAGCACCACCAGGAGTGATTCTTGAGCGCAGAGCCAGGAGTCAGCCCTGAGCATCGCTGGGTGGGACCTAGAAAGAAAAAAAAGTTATGTTCTGTTGATGTCACCCTCTTGGGGAGGTGAGGGCTTCGTGCCTAACTTCCAGAAATGCTTTCCAAGGTCACTGCATTTTGTAGGTTGTCTGGATTTTGTAAGATGGCATTCGGTTGTCTCAGGAGTAGGGAAAATCTTAATAGTCAATTTCATGTGACTAATGTTACCTTTAATATCATGTTACTGATGGTCAATTTCAGGCTGCCCTTGTCCTCCACACACATACATACTCACACACACACACACACACACACACACACACACACACACACACATGCACGCACACATGCACACATACTCACATACTCTTTAAATCCAAATCCTGATGTGGATTCCCAGAAGATATTAGAAATCCTCTAACTGGGACCAAAGCCATAGCACAGCAGGGAGGGCGTTGGCCTTGCACACGGCCGACCTGTGTTCGATCCCCGGCATCCCATAGGGTCCCCCAGCACCGCCAGGAGTGATTCCTAAGCGCAGAGCCAGGAGGAACCCCTGAGCATCGCCAGGTGGGACCCAAAAAAGCCAAAAACTAAATCAAGTATTTTTTTGCCAGCACTCCAAGCAGATCCTGTTTCTAGGGAATGACGGGGTTCAGATTTTAAGCCTGTTCTCAACCGTGTTGTTTGAGAACTCTGTCTCCCGGAAGCTATGATTGTAGGTGAGGAAAGGAGCTAAGGTGGGAAAGATTGGGGGGGGGGGCCCTTGGGTGCGAAGGGCCCCCTAGCGTGCCTCGGTTTGCTCGAAGGCAGCTGATGGAGTGATGAAAACCCTTCCATTCCAACCAGTCCCACCATGTTCCCTGGAATGGGGTTGGGCTGTGATTTAACTCGCCGACGCTGGCACAGTTGACACTTGAATGTGGCGTAACATCAACCCCAGCGCCGGTGTCCGTGGCTCCAAGGGCTGGAGCACATGTTTTCGCATATGGGAGCTCTGAGCTTGATCCCCAATCCCGGATGGTCCTCCCCAGACACCTCACGGGAACACTTCTCCACACTCTCTCTGCCCCCGCCACGGGTACTGAAATGAAGGAATGAGTGAAATCACGCCACTGTCTCACTAGTTAACTGAGTCTTCCTCGAGCTCTCCTGCATGAAAGTCACTGCGCCGCGGTCTCACTAGTTAACTGAGTCTCCCTTGAGCTCGCCTGCATGAAAGTCATCATGTCTCGCTAGTTAACTGAGTCTCTTCCTCGATCTCGCCTGTGTGAAAATCATCACCACTGTCACTAGTTAACTGAGTCTCCCTTGAGCTCGCCTGCGTGAAAGTCAGTGCGCTGCTGTCTGACTAGTTAACTGAGTCTCTTCCTCTAGCTCGCCTGCGTGAAAATCATCGCCGCTGTCTCACTGGTTAACTGAGTCTCTTCCTTGACTCGCCTGCATGAAAGTCATTGCGCCGCTGTCTAACTAGTTAACTGAGTCTCTTCCTCGAGCTCGCCTGTGTGAAAATCATCATTACTATCTCGCTAGTTAACTGAGTCTCTTCCTTGAGCTCACCTGTGTGAGAGTATCGAGCCACTGTCTGACTACTTAACTGAGTCTCCCTCAAGCTCACCTGCGTGAAAATCATTGCCACTGTCTCACTAGTTAACTGAGTCTCTTCCTCAAGCTCGCCTGCATGCAAGTCATTGTGCCGTTGTCTCGCTAGTTAACTGAGTCTCTTCCTCGAGCTCGCCTGTGTGAAAGTCTAGCGCTTTCACCACGGGGTGGGAAGGCTCGTACCCCCTGTGACATCAAGTCTGAGGGACACCGATTCCCTCATCTCCCTCTTCCCTTGCAAGTTGAGTGCGTTCAGTTCACTGAATCACCAAAACTCTCCTGGCCTCTTGCCCTATTTCTTTTGTTTGTTTGTTTGTTTGTTTCTTTTTGGGTCGCACCCAGCGATGCACAGTGGTTACTCCTGGCTCTGCACTCAGGAATTACCCCTGGCCGTGTTCGGGGGACCAGATGGGATGCTGGGAATCGAACCCGGGTCGACTGTGTGCAAGGCAAAAGCCCTCCCCGCTGTGCTATTGCTCCAGCCCCACTTGCCCTGTTTCCTGCCGCCTTTGGCCCTGGGTGTCTCCCCTGCTCCTTCTGGCCTTGCTTTTCTCCCAGCAGTGACTGCATGGGACGCTGCCACTCCCGGGAGGCCGACAGGAGCCCGTAAGAGGAGGTGCAGGGCTTCTGGGGACTCCTGCGGGGCTCAGGAGGCAGGAGGGGGCCGCGTGGGCTGGGGGGGGATGCCTCCAGGTCCCGCCTGTGTTGGGGGGGTTGAATAAAGGCCCCACCCCGTCCTCACCCGGGGCACCCAGAGGACACACGACAGACAAGCATTTCTGCCGCTGGCCTCTTCCTGGACCTGACCTCAGCCCTTGGGAATCCTGCCGGCAGGGCGAGGACGGGGCTTCCGGGAAGGGCCACTTCCTTTGCTGACCCTCCTGGGAGCCCCCCACGGGGCGACCAGCGGGGAGGGGAGGGGGCGCAGGGAAGGGGCTTCTGACACTCAACTCTGGCTGTTCATTGTACTGCGCGGGTGATTTTTCTCCTGGCACTTGGGAGGTGGTATCAATACTTTATTTATTTATTATTTTTTTCCTTTTTGGGTCACACCCGGTGATGCTCAGGGATTACTCCTGGCTTTGCACTCGGGAATCACTCCTGGCGGTACTCGGGAGACCCTATGGGATGCTGGGAATCAAACCCGGGTCTGCCGCATGCAAGGCAAACGCCCTCCCCCCTGTGCTATCACTCCAGCCCGGTATCAATACTTTAGAATAGCTTGGGGAGGGGGTGAGGGGACAGGTTTGTTTATTTATTTTTGGCCTTTGGGGTCCCACCCGGCGATGCTCAGGGCTGACTCCCGGCTCTGCACTCAGCGATCCCTCCTGGCCGTGCTCGGGGGACCCTGTGGGGTGCCGGGGATCGAACCCGGGTTGGCCGCATGCCAGGCCAACCCCCTCCCTGCTGTGCTCTCACTCTGGAACCCTCCAGCAGGTTCAGGCCTTTTTTTTTTTTTTTTTTTTTTTGGCCCCAAGGTTCCGGGCCTGGTTTTCTTCACCTCCTCCCTCCGAGCCCAGCTGGGCAGCCCCCAAATCGATACAAGGCTCTTGGAATGTTCCAGAACTCGGGGCTGCGCCCCCAGCGCCCCTCTGATCGCGGGGTGGGGCGTGGACTGGGCTTGCTCTGTGAGGCTTCCCAGAGCCACAGTCCCGGCCACGAGCGTTTTGCTCCGTGTCGGCTTCTCAGCTGTCTGAGTACCATCTGCCTGCAGGGCCACCGCCGTCTTTCCATCTGTCTGTCTGTCTGCTGGCTGGCTCTGAGTGCTTGCCTGGGCCAGGCACATGGACCGGTGCTGGGGAGGAGGAATACCGCCTTGCACCCCATCATTGGACAGACATCACGCCTTCTTTTGGGAAAAAAAAAAAGAAAAGCCAAAATGCGTGCGGACAAGCACGGTGTGACACTTTGGGAAAAAGGTTTTTTTTTTTTTTTAAATTTAATTTATTGCTTTTTTGGGTCCCACCCGGCGGTGCTCAGGGCTGACTCCCGGCTCTACACTCAGGAATCACTCCTGGCGGTGCTCGGGGGCCCCTAGGGGATGCCAGGGGTCGAACCCGGGTCAGCCATGTGCCAGGCCAATGCCCTCCCCGCTGTGCTGTCACTCTGGTTCATCCCTTTTTTTTTTTTTTTTTTTTTGCTTTTTGGGTCACACCTGGCAATGCACAGGGGTCATTCCTGGCTCATGCCCTCAGGAATTACCCCTGGCGGTGCTCTGGGGACCATATGGGATGCTGGGATTCGAACCCGGGTCGGCCGTGTGCAAGGCAAACACCCTCCCCGCTGTGCTATCACTCCAGCCCCCATCCCATCTTTTATTTTATTTTATTTTATTTTATTTTGCTTTTTGGGTCCCACCCGGCGGTGCTCAGGGCTGACTCCTGTCTCTGCACTCAGGAATCACTCCTGGCGGTGCTCGGGGGACCCTAGGGGATGCCGGGAATCGAACCCGGGTCGGCGGAGTGCCAGGGAAAAGTATTCCAGTGTTATGCAGAAAGAACAGTTGCAGCAACAGTAATGCAGTGACTCGGCCGAAGGAGCGTTGGGGTCCCCTGGCCTTGAGTCTGGCTGGCGGGTTGGGGAGGGGGGCCTCTGCAGACCCCCACAGCCACCTCCTCCCGGTGGCTGGCGGCCAGATGCAGGGAGGCGAGGCCAAGCCGCGGGGAGGCCGGACGTGGGCCATGCGGCCTCCCGGCCCCTGGAACTGCACGTGCCACTTCCAGAACAAATAATGAATCACAGGGCTGCGCGGTGGGCGGGAGGAGTCCGGAAGGGCCCCCTGCTCTCGGCCCCGCCCCCGCCGCCCCCCAGGCCCTGCTCTTCAGGGGGAGGCGGTTACTGGTTTGGGCTTCATGTGGGGGGATGCGGCCAGCAGTGCTCAGGGGCGACTCCTGGCTCTGCTCGGGAGTCTCCCCGGGTGGGGAAGGCAGAAGCCACGTGGCGTGGGAGTGGAGATGGGTGGGCACCCCGAGGAAAGGTGCCACTGGGTGTCCCCGCAGAAAGGGGCAGGAGCCCCCCACCAGCCTTGCATTGCCTGGGGGGCATCTGCAGTCGCCATGTGTGACCGGGTTTGGAACCGGACTTTGCCCCCAGCCACCCTCGCCTTGCACGCAGCCGACCCGGGTTCGATTCCCAGCATCCCATAGGGTCCCCTGAGCACCGCCAGGAGTGATTCCTGAGTGCAGAGCCGGGAGTCAGCCCTGAGCATCGCCGGGTGTGACCCCCTCCACACACAAAAAAAAAAAAGCAAAAGGGGCTAGAACAGGCAGGCTCAGCCGTCCTCTCCCCTTGGCTTCCTAGGGTGTCTGCCCTCCCGAAGGTTCCCGAACATCCTTAGGAGCGAGCATCCCAGGGACCAAGCAGGAAGGAGCAAGGCAGGGCCTGGAGGGAGAGACCATCTTGAAACGGTCCAAGAGGACCTGACATGGGCAAGGAGGGAGACACCATCTTGAAAAGGTCAAAGAGGACCCAACAGGGGCAAGCATGTCCCAGGAGGGAGAGGCCATCTTGAAAAGGTCCAAGAGGGCCCAACACAGGCAAGCTGGCTTGTCTCAGAGGCCATCTTGGAAAGGTCCAACAGATCCCAGAACAAACAGGCTTGTCCCAGGAGGGAGACGCCATCTTGGAAAGGTCCAAGAGGATAGAACCCGGGCAAGCATGTCCCAGGAGGGAGAGGCCATCTTGGAAAGGTCCAAGTGGACCCAACACAGGCAAGCTGGCTTGTCCCAGGAGGAAGAGGCCATCTTGAAAAGGTCCAAGAGATCCCAGAACAGACAAGCAGGCTTGTCCCAGGAGGGAGGCGCCATCTTGGAAAGGTCCAAGTGGACCCAACACAGGCAAGCAGGCTTGTCCCAGGAGGGAGAGGCCATCTTGGAAAGGTCCAAGAGGTCCAAACACAGGCAAGCAGGCTTGTCCCAGGAGGGAGAGGCCATCTTGGAAAGGTCCGAGGGGACCTGACCTGGGCAGGGGCTGGATTCACCCTGGTCTGAACCCCAGGCCCCTGCTTCGCAGGACCGCTGTGGCCTTGAACCTGGAGATGAGACTCGCGTCCCTTGTGGGTACTCCTCGCCCTTGGTCTGGGCTGAGAGTAAGATCCGTATGCCTCACGGCTGGGATTGGCAGAGGAGGCGTCATTTGTCTGTTTGTCCATGCCTGGGTGCCCTCTGTGATGCACGTATAGGTACTCCCGAGGGGGGGAGTGGCAAGAAGGGACCCAGAGATGCAGTCGAGGGCCGGGTGATGCTCACAGCGTGAGTGCAGGCTCCTTTCTCATGCAAGAGCCCCGGGGTCCATGCCCGGCACCCCATGGGCCTCTGGCACGTCCAGCAAACCAGGCTGGGGCCAGGGCGGTAGTTACAGTGGGGAGGTTGTTTGCCTTGCAGGGGCCCAACCTGGCACCTTGTATGACACCCCTGAGCAGAGAGCCAGGAGTCAGCCCTGAGCACCCCTGGGTGTGCCCTGAACCCCCACAGAAAGTAAAAGGGGGAAAGCAAATGTGCCCACCACAGATCAGGCCTCAGTTTGGATCGTGTCCCTGATAAGGTGCAGGAACTTGGGCCGGAGCAACAGCACAGCGGGGAGGGCGTTTGCCTTGCACGTGGCTGACCAGGTTCGACTCCCGGCATCCCACACCTGTGCATCACCGGGTGCGACCCAGAAGACATACATAAATAAGGAACAGGGCGCAGGGTGCAGGAACACGTGTCTTGAATGTGTAGGACCCCGGATCTGACCCCTAGTACGGGGTCCCCCAGAGCCTCAAGCCTAAGCTCTGAACTGTCATGCCCGGAGACAGGTATTGGCAGGACTGGCCCCCGGGCCTTTGCACATGTCGCTCCCCCAGTGGTGGCCCGCGGACGGACAGTTAGGTTTAGAGATGGTCCTTATAGCCCGAGCACTGTCACAGGGGAGCTGGAATCAGACCTCGGGAGCGATTCTGGACAGAGGTGGGTGCGGAAACCAGAGCCGGTGGACAGCAGTGGGCGCGGCCAGGCGGTCCCTGGGGAGTCGGGGCAGCGTGATGGGCCGGGCCGCGTCTTCCCAGCGGCTCCCGGAAACGCAGAGACGGAGGGTGGATGAGATTCGAGCGTCTGAGCTGCCAAGTGCGCGTGCGCGTGTATCGTTCCCTGTCAAATGAAAGGAGCCCGACACACTAATGAATCACCCCGGGGAACCTTGTTAGCCCCGGCCGAGGGGTTGGTGTCTTCCCCGCGAGCAGCCCACCGGGACCCTGAACCCCCTCGATGTCCACACGCCACACGCCTGGGGGAGCGAGTCCTGGGGGATGAAGAGTCTGCACCCCCTAAAAAAAAACAAAACCCAAACCCTGCTACCACCAGCTTCTGATGTCACCCCTCGCTGCACTGGGGGTTAAAACACCTTCAGGGGGGCCGGAGCGATAATACAGCAAGTAGGGTGTGGGCCTGGCACGAGGCCGACCCGGGTTCGATCCTCAGCATCCTCTAGGGTCCCCTGAGCACCGCCAGGAGTGATCCCTGAGTGCAGAGCCAGGAGTCAGCCCTGAGCATTGCCGGGTGGGACCCAAAACAGCCAAAACTAAATCAATCCATAAAGTATGTGTTAGGCTGGAGAGATACTACAGGGATTAAGGTGTTTGCAGCCAGTCCTGGTTCAACCCTTAGCATCAGACAGGGCCCCCCACCCCCACCCCGAGCACCGAGCACCAGCAGGAGAGTCCCCTGTTCAGGCACTGGGCGTGACCTCAAAACACAAATGTTTATAATAAAACATCTTCAGAGGGCTGGAGCCGTAGCACAGCGGGGAGGGTGTTGGCCTGGCACGCGGCCGACCCAGGTTCGATTCCCAGCATCCCATAGGGTCCCCTGAGCACCGCCAGGAGTGATTCCTGAGTGCAGAGTCAGGAGGAATCCCTGTGCATTGCCAGGTGTGACTCCCCCCAAAAAAAAAAATCTTCAGAATCCTGGGGGTTTTGAAGAAAGCAGGGTGTGTGAGTGTGTGTGTGTGTGTGTGTAGACACAGCCGTTGTGTGTGTGTGTGTAGACACAGCCGTTTGTGTTTGTGTGTGTGTGTGTGTGTGTGTGTGTGTGTGTGTGTGTGTGTTAGACACAGCCCTGGCCTGTTCTCCTTTGGGGAACCAGTTATGAATGAGCAAGGTTTCCGGGAGGGGGGGGTGGCGGGCGAGCCCTTCCTCCCTGCGTCCCTCCCTCTGCAGCGGGGCTGACATCATCTCTCAGCTTAAGCGTCCCAAGGATTAACTGGACAGGTCCAGGCCTGTCCCACACGGCAGCGGCTCCAGATCTTGCTTCTTCTTTTTTTTTTAGGGAGGTCTTCGGGAGAGGGGTGAGGCGCTGAGAGACGGGGAGAGAGGAGGGGTGCGGCGGGGGGGGGGGTGGGGTGCATGTGGGGAGACACAGAGAGAGAGACAGATGCCGGCGATGATTTCGAAAGAACCCGGAGACGAAAATAAACTCAGAGCCGCCGGGAAGCCACGACGCCTGCCTGTGAGAGGGGAGGGATAGGTGAGGGCCTGCGGGCTGCAGGGGGAGGCGATGGCGGGTCCAGATGGAGACCTCGCCCCGCCTGCCCCTGCTTCTCCCGCCTCAGTCCCCTGGAAGGTGGGGGGCTCGTTGCTGGGCCCCCCCTTCTCCGAGCGGACCCCAGGAAGCTCCCTCTTCCCAAGCCTGGACCACCCAGGAGCCAAATTCAACCCAGAGCTCGGAATTCCTTGGCCTGTTTGCTCTCGGGCCTAATTAGCCGCAGTGACTTCTAAAAACAAACAGATTTCCTCTCCCCGCTCCGCCTAGGGGCTACCTGCGGGCTGGTCCCAGGCCCCTCGGCCACCCTTTCCCCAACTGTGCAGGGTTTATGGCACGTCCTGCCCTGCGGTGACTCTGTGTGTGTGTGTGTGTGTGTGTGTGTGTGTGTGTTGGGGGGGTTCCCAGACACGACAAGCTGGAGGGTGGGGGGAAGGACTCCCAAACAGTGCTCCAGGGACTGGAGATGGCCACTCCCAATGATTTTTGGGCACCCCTCCATGCAGGGGTGCACGTGATGAGGCTGGGGGGACCCTCAGGTGCCAGGAATCTAGCCAGGCTTGGGGGCTGGGGGCCCTAATCTCCGTCCTGAACTTCACGGTCTTCCCTCCCTCTAGTTTTTGCTTCATTTTTTTGGGGGGGCCACACCCGGCGATGCTCAGAGCTGACTCCTGGCTCTGTGCTCAGGAATCACTCCTGGCGGGGTTCAGGGGGAACCTTGGGATGCTGGGTCCTGTTTCCCACCAGGGTGGTAAAGGACTCTCCCCCTGAGGGCAAGGAGAAAGGGTGTCTGCTCAGCAGGCAGAAGAGGAGAAGCAGGTCAAGCTCCCGGAGTGGAGTTATCTGTGCAAAGGCCCTGGGGTCAGCAGTAATATGGGATGCTTGAGGATGGAACCGAAACCCCGGTCAGAGTCGCCGGCCGTGTGCAAGGCCAAGTCCTTCCTGCTGTACTGTGGACTTAGGGAAGGGGGGGCCTTTTAGGGAAGCGGGGGGAGGGGAGTTAGAGGACTCCCAGGGACCCTGGTGAGGAACAGCAGGAAAGGGTCCACTCGGCCTCTGCTGTTATTTCCATGAACGCCCCTTTCCTGCCTGCCTATGCGCCAACGGAATTCCTCTTTGGGGGGCCACACCCCCAGTGGGGATGGGGGGGCCACTCCCATCCCCATCCTTTGAATGGGACCTGAATCCGGGACTCCCATTGGCAGTGCTCCCAGCCACCTTTAGAGAAAGTGAAATTTCTCGGACCGGGACAAGGGGGGACCCGCCTTGAAGCCACCCAGCCAAGAGAGTGAGGAATTGGGGGTGGGGGCCCTTTTGCAGACCCCACAGGCCCTGCTGTCCTGAGTCCCCTCTTTTTTTTTTTTTTTGCCTTTTGGGCCCCACCCGGCGATGCTCAGGGCTGACTTCCGGCTCTGCGCTCAGGAGTCCCTCCTGGCTGCGGGTAATTGCTTGTTTACTTACTGGCTCTCCAGGCGGGGCTTCCCCCACCCTGCCCCCAGGGAAGGAGCCTGAGAGCAGGGTTCAAGTCCTAATAAGGCCCCCGGTGGGACGCAGGTGAGAGGGCGCTCCGGGTCCCAGGCTGTGCGTGCAAATCCCACTCCGGCCCTAATTGGCTGCCGGCCCGCTGGGGCGGGGCGGGGGCGGGGCTGGGGGGTGTTGGGGTGCACTTGAGTCCCCTCCAGCCCCACCCCACCCCCCAGGGGTGCCTCCGAGGGCTGGGAAACCCCAGGAAAATCCAAGCCGTTGGAAGAGGTGACGACGGTCCCGGAGGAAGGGCACCCCGAAATCCCAGGGTCCCCGCCAGAATCCGGGCTCCCGGAGACCAGCCGCAGGTCGGTTGGTCGGCCCTTTTCGAGGCCGCCCTCAGTTGCAGTTCCTTTTTCGAGGCTGCCCTCAGTTGCAGTTCCACTGGGAGGGAAGTGCAGGGTTTTTGTTTATTTGGTTTGGTTTTGGGTCTTTTCACAACACACCCGGCGATGCTCAGGGCTGACTCCCGGCTCTGCACCACTCCTGGCGGTGCTGGGGGGGGGTGTGGGGGGGTTATGGGATGCCGGGGATCGAACCCGGGTCAGCCGTGCAAACACCCTCCCCAGCTGTAGTATCTCTGGAAGACTAAGACCTCCCCTGCCCCCACAGCACAGGTCTTCTTAGCCAAAGGCACCGGCTGCCTCTGGGGACAGAGGTGGGGCTGGCCTCTGGCTAGCGGACACCTCGGTAGGCATGCAGTTCCTTAATGCATAACGCCCTCTCTACCAAGGGCTGTTACTCAGGGCCAGCACAGTTCAGGGGCCCTGCTCCTCCGAAGCCCCCAGGTGACAGACACAAAGATCACCCCGGAATGCCTCTCTGGGCTGAACTGCAGTTTGCCACGCCTGCCCCTTGGGGACTTGGCCCGATGGGGTAGTTAGCGCCATCCTGTTCCAATGCAGTTCTCCCCTCGGGCCAGGGCCCGGGGGGAGGCAATCAGGCAGCATACTCAAACGGCATGTGGGCAACCCCCCCGCAAATTCCCCCCCCCCCCCCGCCGCCATGGGAGCACTGCACTGGGAGCACCTCCCAAGGCCAAGTGGTTTTTGTGCCTGGAGCCGGGCGCCTGTTTCTCTTCCTGGCCCCGGTGCTCTTCATCCTTGGCTCCCCGTCACCCGTCGGCCCTCGCT
The DNA here is from genome assembly GCF_027595985.1 of Sorex araneus. Classification (NCBI taxonomy): domain Eukaryota; kingdom Metazoa; phylum Chordata; class Mammalia; order Eulipotyphla; family Soricidae; genus Sorex; species Sorex araneus. The sequence continues at coordinate 166,213,453 of NC_073313.1, forward strand.
GTTTGCCCGGGGACCACGGGGACGACGTCCACCAAGGCGCTGGTCCCACCTCTGAATCACCGCTGCTTCGTTTTCACACCCGGCCTGCAGCTTCCGGCTCGAGGTGGGGGGTTGAGGAGCTGGGAAGTGGGGCAGGTTGGAGGGTGGGGGGTGCTGGGGGGGGTGCTTGTCCTGCACGCGGCTGCCCCAGGTTCCAGTCCCCGTATCCCATGTGGCCTCTGAGCACTGTCAGGAGTGGCCCTTCAGGGGCTGGAGCCATAGCACAGCGGGGAGGGCGTTGGCCTGGCAGGCGGCCGACCCGGGTTCGATCCCTGGCATCCCCTAAGGTCCCCTGAGCACCACCAGGAGGGATTCCTGAGCACAGAGCCAGGAGTCAGCCCTGAGCATCGCCGGGTGGGACCCAAAAAAAAAAAACAAGAAAAGAAAGAAAGAAAAGAAAGAGTGGCCCTCAAGCGTAGAACCAGGGGTTAGCCTGAGCATCACCCCCCACCGGGCGTGACGCAACCCTCCAGTTTGTTTTGGGAGCCACACCTGTGATGCTCAGGGCTGACTCCCAGCTCTGCACTCAGGAATCACTCCTGGCGGTGCTTGAGGGACCCTATGGGATGCCGGGGATTGAACCCAGGTCGGCCACGTGCAAGGCAAACGCCCTCCCCGCTATGCTATCGCTCCAGCCCCAGCGATCATTCTTGGTGGGACTCGGGGGAGCATATGGGGTGCCCGAGATATAGCCCGGGGTAGCCCAACACACACACACACACACACACACACACACTCTTGTCTAGTAGTGCTCTGAGCATCTGACTTCACAGTCTGGGGTAGCCCAACACACACAGACACACCACACACACACACACACAAACACACACACACACCCTTCTTTAGCCCAGGGTAGCCCAACACACACACACACACACACACAACAGTCTTGTCTAGCCCGGGGTAGCCCAACACATACACACACACACACACATTCTTGTCTAGCCCGGGGTAGCCCAACACACACACTCTCTTGTCTAGCCTAAACACACACACACACACACACACATTCTTGTCTAGCCCCAACACACACACACACACACACTCTTGTCTAGCCCCCAACACACACACACACACACACACACTCTTGTCTAGCCCCCAACACACACACACACACTCTTGTCTAGCCCGGGTAGCCCAACACACACATACACACACACACACTCTTGTCTAGCCCCCAACACACACACACACACTCTTGTCTAGCCCCCAACACACACACACACACACACTCGTCTAACCCGGGGTAGCCCAACACACACACATACACACACACTCTTGTCTAGCCCCCAACACACACACACACACACACACTTGTCTAGCCCGGGGTAGCCCAACACACATACACACACACACACTCTTGTCTAGCCCCCAACACACACACACACACTCTTGTCTAGCCCCCAACACACACACACACACACACTCTTGTCTAACCCGGGGTAGCCCAACACACACACATACACACACACTCTTGTCTAGCCCCCAACACACACACACACACACACACACATACACACTCTTGTCTAGCCCCCCAACACACACACACACACACACACACTCTTGTCTAGCCCGGGTAGCCCAACACATACACACTCTTGTCTAACCCCCAACACACACACACACTCTTGTCTAGCCCGGGGTAACCCAACACACACACATACACACACACACACACACACACACACACTCTTGTCTAGCCCCCAACACACACACACACACACACACACACACACTCTTGTCTAGCCCGGGGTAGCCCAACACACACACACACACACACACACCCTTGTCTAGTGCTCTGAGCATCTGGGGGCAGCTGCCCTCGGGGCTGAGCGGGGAGGAGCCCAGGACTGGGGCCAGCCGGGCCGAGCGGCCCGCCTGGGAGGGCGCCTGGGAGGACGTGGCCAGCGGTGGCCCCGGGAGGCGTCTCTGAGTCACGCGATGGTGCAACCAGGAAGGCGGCACCGGACACGGCCGGGAAGGCCCCTGGTTGGTGACCGCGCCCACTTTTCCCGGGGCCAGAGGCCTCTAGCCCCGTCCACCCCGGGAAACCCCCTGCCCCTCACCGACGGCCCGGCGGGGGACCCCTGACCCGGCCCCTGACCTGGCCCTGCTCCCGCCCGCCCCCCACTTTCTTTGAGGGTGGGACTTTCTGTAAGCTAGGAAATGACACCACGCTGAAGGTGACCCCCGGGGCTTGCAGGGGCCAGGGAGACGGGCGGGGGTCTGCGCCCTGGTTCCCGGGCCCCGGTGCTCCGCCCCTGCATCCCTCTCGGTGCTCACTCGCGCGCCCTCCCTCCGGAGCCTCCTCTGGGCGCGGGGGCCCTGGAAGAGGTCCAAGCAGGGCCTCTGGGTCCCCCTGGGAGCCGGAGGAGCTTTGGGGCACGGCCCTGCACCCCTCGCGGCGCCCCCCCCACCCGGGACGCCTCCCCAGGGTCGGGGCGCGGAAGCAGCTCCGGGCCAGTGCAACCCGGGTCCAGGGCTCCCGCTGGGGGTCAGGGAGCACTTCCAGGGGCACGAGGGGGGTCAGGCCCCCGCCCGCCGTCCGCCCCCCACGACCCCGGGGAAGCTGCACCCCGCGGCTCCCGCCTTTCGGGTCGCGCGGGCTTAGGGAAGGGGCAGCCCGAGGGGGCGGGCGGGGCGGGGCGGCCCGACGGGGGCGTGGCTGGCTCCGTTGCCCGGGTGACGCGGGGCGGGGCCGGCACCGTTGCCCAGGTGACGCGGGGCGGAGCGGGTAGGCGGGGGCGTGGCCGGCGGCGTTGCCCGGGTGACGTGGGGCGGGGCTAGCGGTAGGGGGCGGGGCCTGCGCTGTTGTCCAGGTGATGCGAGGCCGGGGGCGGGGCCAGCGCCGTTGCTTAGGTGACCTGGGGCGTGGCCGGCGCCGTTGTCCTGGTGCCGCGGGGCGGGGCTTGGCACCGTTGCCCGGGTGCCGCGGGGCGGAGCCAGCGGCAGGGGGCGGGGCCGGCGCCGTTGCCGGGGTGCCGCGGGGCCGGCTGCGCGTTGCCCCGGCAACGGCGCGGCGCTTTCCATCCCCAGGCGTGCCAGGGGCGCGGTGCCCGGATGCCCCGGGAAGCCGCGGCGGGCGGCGGCGGCCGGGGTGGAACAATGCGCCCCTTCTGCAGCGGGGCCCAGGGCTGCACGTGCCGACCCCACCTCCGCGCCCCCGGCCCCCGCCGACCCGCTCATTCCTGCCCCCGCGGGCTGCGAGCGGCGCCTGCCGAGGGCCCCGCGCCCTGCCCGCCTCCCCCATCCGGCCCCCAGGCCTGGGACCCGAACCCTCTGGCCGGCCGGGGCTCCCGGGGGCACCGCTGCAGCGCGCGGGGCCCTGTGCACGGTTTTCCTCTTGGAGGAGGCGGGAGTGATCGCAGATGGAGCCCCCCAGTTCCCACCTCTTTCTTGGGGGGTGGGGTGGGGGTCCCGGGGCTGCCCATGTGGCTCTCGGCCTGAGCTTTAAAGGAAGCACGAGAGCCCTGGGTCTGGATTAGGCAGGAAACGTCCGTCCTGCCTCTGGAGGGGGGCGGTCTCCGCCTGGCTCGGGTGGGCCTGCGGGGCCAGCTGCCCCCCACCCTCCAGCCCCCTCCTGCCTGCCCCGCCGGGCGCATTGTTCTCCTCCCTGGCGGCAGGCCAGGTCGGAAGGGCAGGGCCCTGGCCCAGGAAGGAAGGTGGGGCCGGGGGACGCCCTGCTGGAGGGAAGGAAAAAGGAGGGAAGGAAGGAAGGAAGTGGCGGCCACCGAGAGAAGGTGGGACCCAGAGGGAGGGGACCCCATTGTTCTCCCTCCCGTCCCTTTGAGCTGCGCCAAGCCAAGGCCGGGCAGCCCGGAACTCAGGGGTGCCGCTGGCCAGGCCCAGAGAGGGGACGCCAGGTCTGGCCGGAGGCGCTGGTGACGCTGGCCGCGTGGACTGTCCCCGGGTGTCCAGCCAGGCCAGGGAAGGGAAGGTTCACAGGGCTAGTTCCCAGCCGCTCTCCGTGCTGGAGTTTCTCCCCTGGCACCTCCTGGGCACCTGCCCTCCACGCCACACACACCCCAAGACCGCGTTTGTCAGAGAAAGGGCTTCATCAGTGGGACTCCACCGCCTTCCACTTTCTGGGGTCCCCAGGCCGGCTGCAGGGGGGGTCACAGGGCAGCGAAGGGCGGGGGCTTCTCTAAGAAAGTTGTTTAGGGGGCTGGAGCGATAGCACAAAAGGGAGGGCCTTTGCCTTGCACGCGGCCAACCCGGGTTCGAATCCCAGCATCCCATATGGTCCCCTGAGCATCACCAGGGGTGATTCCTGAGTGAAGAGCCAGGAGTGACCCCTGTGCATCGCCGGGTGGGACCCAAAAAGCAAAAAAAAAGAGAAAAAGAAAAAGAAAGTTGTTTAGGGGCCAGAGCCAATGCACAGCGGGGAGAGCATTGGCCTTGGCACTGCGGCTGACCCGGGTTCGATCCCCGGCATCCCATAGGGTCCCCTGAGCCCCGCCAGGAGTGATTCCTGAGTGCAGAGCCGGGAGTCAGCCCTGAGCGTCGCCGGGTGGGACCCAAAAAAGCAAAAAAAAGCAGAAAAGCAAGTAGAAGTCTGTGTCCCACACGGTGATTGCTTCTTCGAACCCTGTGGTTCGATTGTGGTTTGGTTTGGGGGGTCCACGCCTGGCGGTGCTCGGGGCTCGGGGGACCATAGGGAGGTGCCAGGATGAGGTGCCGGGATGGGACCTGGGTCCACCGCGTGCCCTTCTGTCCTAACCCAAGCCTAGAAAGCGACCCACATCCTCCCTTTCCTCCTCCTCCTATCATCGTCACTGTCACTGTCATCCCGTTGCTCATCGATTGGCTCGAGCGGGCGCCAGTCACGTCTCCACGGTGAGACTTGTGGTGACTGTGTTTGGTATCTCGAATACGCCACGGGGAGCTTGCCAGGCTCTGCCGTGCGGGCGGGATCCTCTCGGTAGCTTACCGGGCTCTCTGAGAGGGGCGCAAGGCAAACGCTCTCCCCGCTGTGCTATCGCTCCAGCCCCCTTATCTCCCATCGTGGTTAATATTAAATCCTAAGCGCCCGCCGTGCGGGCCCAGGCCCGGGTGGCTGCCTGCAGCGCGTGACCTTTAGCCCTGAGCCACCACGTCCCTGTCCCGGGCCTCACCTCAGGCTTCCAGTTGATTCTGGACCCGAATGGGAAAGAGCAAAGGTGGGGGGTGGGGGGCACCGCCCCAGTGAACCTGAGCGACCTGAAGGGCCTTGCACCCCCTCCCCCACCCCGTACCCTCCTGGCCCCGGGCATGCCCCCAGGGCGGCCGGACCCTCCGGAAAGTCCCTGCCCCAAGGTCTGTGTTGAGGAGGAAGTGGGGGAGGGCGGGGGGGGGGGTTTCTGGTCCCCTGCGCGCACTGAGGCTGTTCCCAGGTCCGCGGGGGCGTCTGGGCGTGCCCCGTTCCCGCTGTGTCTCCAGCATCCTGAGCTGGGGCAAAGGTGGGTGCTGAGCCCCCGAACACCCCGAGTTTAGGCTCTTGGTTTTCATTCCGATGGTTTTCCTCTGGGACCCACCCGGTGATGCTCAGGGCTGACTCCCGGCTCTGTGCTCAGGGATCACCCCTGGCGGTGCTCGGGGGACCCTAGGGGATGCCGGGGATCGAACCTGGGTCGGTCGCGTGCCAGGCAAATGCCCTCCCCGCTGGGCTACCCCTCCCGCCTCTGTATGGGGGTCTTGGACTCAGGGTGTCAGCATAAGGCTCTCCAGGGTTCCCAGGTCGCCCAGCTCTGGTCCAGGTAGGGGGGCAGGAGAGGGAGAGAGAGACAGAGAGAGGGGGAGAGAGAAGATGGAGAGAGAGAGAGAGGGAGGGAAAGGCAAAGAGGGAGAGAGAGAAAAGAGAGGGAGAGGGAGAGAGAGAAAAGAGAGGGAGAGAGAGGGAGAATGGGAGAAAGGGAGAGAGGGAGAGAGAGCGGGAGAATGGGAGAAAGGGAGAGAGAGGGAGAGAGAGAGAAAAGAGAGTGAGATAGAGAGGAGAGAGAGGGAGAGAAAAGAGAGGGAAGGAGAGAGAGGGAGAGAGAGGAGGGAGGGAGAGAGATAGGAGAGAGAGAAGAGAGGGGGAGAGAGGGAGAGGGAGAGAGAGATGGAGAGGAGAGAGGGAGAGAGGAGAGAGGGGGAGGGAGAGAGGGGGAGGGAGAGAGAAGATGGAGACAGGGAGGGAAAGGGAGAGAGAGAAAAGAGAGGGAGAGAGAAAGAGAGTGAGATAAAGAGAGGGAGAGAGGGGGAGGGAGAGAGAGAAAAGAGAGTGAGATAGAGAGAGGAGAGAGAGGGAGAGAGAGGGAGAAAAAAGAGAGAGGGAGAGAGAGGAGAGAGGGAGAGGGAGGGAGGGAGAGAGGGAGAGGAGAGAGAGAGGGAGAGGAGAGAGAGAAGAGAGAAGGGGTGAGGGAGAGAGGGAGAGAGAGGAGAGGGGGGAGGGAGAGAGAAGATGGAGAGAGAGAGGGAGGGAAAGGGAGAGAGGGAGAGAGAAAAGAGAGTGAGATAGAGAGAGGAGAGAAAGGGAGAGAGAGAGGGAGAGAAGAGAGAGAGGAAAGGAGAAGGAGAGAGGGAGAGGGAGGGAGAGAGAGGGAGAGGGAGGGAGAGAGAGGGAGAGGGAGGAAGGGAGAGGGAGGGAGAGGGAGAGGGGGAGGGAGAGAGAAGAGAGGGAGGGAGATGGAGGGAGAGGGAGGAAGGGAGAGGGAGGGAGAGGGAGGAAGGGAGAGGGAGGGAGAGGGAGAGGGGGAGGGAGAGACAAGAGAGGGAGGGAGATGGAGGGAGAGGGGAGAGAGGAAGAGGGAGGGAGGCGGAGGGAGAGGGAGGGGGAGGGAGAGAGAGGGAGGGAGAGGGGAGAGAGGGAGGGAGGGAGAGAGAAGAGAGGAGGAGGGAGGGAGAGGGAGGGAGGGGGAGGGTTTCCCCAGAGAGCAGCTTCTGCTTCCTGGCCCTGGGGCTGTGTTTCTCCTGGGGGGATGTGGCCACAGGCAGGCCCGAGGCTTCCATCAGGAAAGTTCTTCCAATTTGCATATAAGTGGACCCACACGGAGAGCGTCCTGCTGAGGGGAATGAGTCAGAGGAGAGGGACAGACACAGGGGGACTCTGCACTCACTCTGGGATATAAAGTTGCATCACGGGAGACTGGCACCCAAGGACAGTCGAGACCAGGGCCAGGAGGGTGGCCCCACGGCTCAGAAGCCGGCCTCACGCGCTGGGGGAAAGGCGGCTGGGGTGGGGAAGGGAGCACTGTTGAAGGATGCTCGAAGGGCTCGCTCAGGATGGGAGATGCGCGCTGAAAGTAGGCTACGGACCAAACATGACGGCCGCTAGTACCTGTATTGCAAACCATGACACCCCAAGGGAGAGAGAGTAAGAGGGAAGGTGCCTGCCACAGAGGGGGTGGGACGGGGTGGGGGTGGCAGGAGGGATACTGGGGACGTTGGTGGTGGAGAATGAGCACTGGTGGAGGAATGGGTGCTCGATCACTGTGTGACTGAAACGCAATCACCAAAGTTTGTAAGTCTATAACTGCATCTCACGGTGCTTCGTTAAAGATATTGAAAAAAAAAAAAAAAAGGGGGGTTGGAGCGATAGCACAGCGGGGAGGGCGTTTGCCTTGCATAAAGCCGACCCGGGTTCGCTTCCCAGCATCCCACAGGGTCCCCCGAGCACCGCCAGGAGTGATTCCTGAGTGCAGAGCCAGGAGTAACCCCTGTGCATCACCAGGTGTGACCCAAAAAGCAAAAAAAATATAATAATAATAATAAAAAAATATTCTTCCTGGGTTGGAGACACAGCACAGCCCGGGTGGGGGGCATTGGCCTTGCGAGCGGCCAACCTGGGTTCAACCGACAGCTTCCAGAATGATCCCTGAGCACGGCCAGGGGTGGCCCCAAACGGGAAATAAAAACATACGTCACTAGTGGGTTTGGGTACTATGTCATTGTTGTCAGGCTTGAGGGATACGGTGGGTGATGGTTGGGGGTGACTCCTGGCTTAGTGCTCCTGAGGTGCAGGCGGACTGGGCTGCCCTGGCATATTTATCTTGGCCTCCCCCTGCAGTGCTCAGGGCATGCTCCCAGCTCTGTGCTCAGGAACCGCTCCTGGTGGGCTGTGCCCTGCGTGTGCGGCCCGGACCCCGTCACCTGGCCCATTCCTGCTGGTGTCTGCCCCCCGCCTTCCCCACCTCGCCCGTGTCCCCCTGCCCTGGCCCCAGGCTGTGAGGCGGCCGTGACTCAGGCGTTGGGCAACCCGGCCTTCCCTCGGGCACCTTCGGTAAACATCAGGGCCACCGGCTCTTGCGACACGCCGGGCAGGTGGGAAGCCGGGAAGCCGGGGGCGGGCGTGGAGGCTGGAGGGGGCGTGGCGGGCGGGCGGCTCGCGGGGTGGCGTGTTCCAGAAGCTTCTCCTGCACAAGGACCCGCCCTAGGCGCGGGGTCTCTTCCCGGGGGTGGTGGTGGGGTTCAGGCCGCCCCCGGCTCCCCTCTGGGGTCCCACCCGCTTCCTCCCAGCCCTGCGCCCTGTCACTTTTTTTTTTTGTTTTGCTTTTTGGGTCCCACCCGGCGATGCTCAGGGCTGACTCCGGGCTCTGTGCTCAGGGATCACTCCTGGCGGTGCTCGGGGGACCCTACGGGATGCCGGGGATCGAACCCAGGTCGGCCGCGTACCAGGCCAGCGCCCTCCCCGCTGTGCTGTCGCTCCGGCCCCTCAGGAGCGAGTCTGAAGCCCCTACAGAGGCTGTGCGGGCCGAGAGCCTGGATGCTCTTTGTTCTGTTTCGGCTTTCCGGTTCAGGCCACCCCTGGTGATGCCGGGTGATGGGGGGGGGGGGGGCTGTGTGAGCTGGGGATGGACCTGACGTCTCCCGCAGGTGGCCCTCCGAGCCATCCTGGCTACTTGTGACCATTTGGGGCAGGGCCCGGAGCACTGTGGGAGGAGCATGCGCATCAGCGCCTTGACTTCTTCGGGGGTGGGGGGCACACCCAGCGGTGCTCAGGGCTTATTCCTGGCTCTGCACTCAGGGGTCGTGCCTGGCCAGCACTGGAGGTCAGCACTGAGCCCGTCTTCCCTGTGTCCCTCCTGTGGCTTCAACCGGAGACCCTGCATTCTCCTTCCCGCCGGCTGCCTCTGTGTTGGGACTCGGCTGGCGCTGGTTCCCCAGTTCCCCGGTTCGAGCCACACCACTAACCGCCTTTCGCTGGGGCCAGTGCACGGCGGAGAGGATGAGGCCTTGTCAGGAAATATTTTTGGGGAGAAAAACACACAAATGTAACCCAGCAAGGATCGGGGTCAAGGTGATTTCCGGTTTTCTTTTTTTGGGTGTTGGGAGGTGTTGGTGCAGCCAGGGCAGGCCTCAGCCTGGAGGCACCCCTCTCTCTGGCTCTGTGGAACTGCACACCTACATCACTGGCCCTGTGGAACTCACACTTACATAGCTGGCCCTGTGGAACTGCACACTACATGGCTGGCCCCTGTGGAACTGCACACTGCATCACTGGCCCTGTGGAACTGCACACTACATGGCTGGCCCCTGTGGAACTGCACACTACATGGCTGGCCCTGTGGAACTGCACACCTACATCACTGGCCCTGTGGAACTGCACACCTACATCACTGGCCCTGTGGAACTGCACACTACATGGCTGGCCCCTGTGGAACTGCACACCTACATGGCTGGCCTTGTGGAACTGCACACCTACATCACTAGCCCTACATCTCTGGCCCTGTGGAACTGCGTTTCATGTGAGGGCAATTTCCGGTGGTCTGTACCCAAGGCTCAGGCAGCATCAGGGCAGGGCTGGGGGGTGGGGGGCCCCCTGAGCCCTGGCTGCTTGTGACCCCCTAGACACAGAGCCGGGGGCAGCCCTGGCACCACCAGCTGTGACCCCCAAATCCCCTTTGCCCCCTCCCAACCAGAATGGACATTGGTATTGGACGGCACCCAGCCAGCAGTGTAGACGGTGGGTCAGCCCCTGGCCCTGCTGTGGCCTCAGTTTCCCCTTCCTGGCCTCTGCTCTGGGAGGCAGAGAAGCCACGGGAAAGGCGGGAGTGAGGGAGGGGCAGAGCAGGATGGTGTGAATGAAACCAGGGACCCCAAGGTGCCGACGGGTGGGCGTCTGGGGGGGACTGTGGGTGTCTCTGCGTCTCCCCACACCCCAGACCCCCAATCCTGGGGGCCGGGCAGCACGTGGCAAGTGGGCTGACTGTCCCTCAGCCCCTCGAGCTCTCCCCACAGGGATGACAAAGATCAGACAGGCTGGGGGACAGCCTGGGAGGCATTGGGGGGGTTCGAAGAAGAGTGTCCACTTCTGGGGGCCGGAGCCATGGCCCGGGGGGAGGGCGCTGGCTTGCACGCAGCCAACCTGCGTTCGATCCCCTGGCGTCCCATTGGGTCCCCTGAGCACCTCTGGGAGTGCTTCCTGAGCACAGAGCCAGGGGTCAGTGTGAGCACAGAGCCAGGAGTCAGTGTGAGCACAGAGCCGGGAGTCAGCCCTGAGCACAGAGCCGGGAGTCAGCCCTGAGCACAGAGCCAGGAGTCAGCCCTGAGCACAGAGCTGGGAGTCAGTCCTGAGCACAGAGCCGGGAGTCAGCCCTGAGCACAGCTGGGAGTCAGCCCTGAGCACAGAGCCTGAGCAAAGAGCCGGGAGTCAGCCCTGAGCACAGAGCCGGGAGTCAGCCCTGTGGCCCCCAAACCCACAAGAACAAAAAGATTCTCCACTTCCTGTTTCCCACCCTTGTCCCGGCTCTGAGTGGACTTCCGGGGAGGAAGGGGCCTGGGGCTTCAGGGAGGACGGACAGGAGCGTCCCCCGGTCCCCAGGGCCCCCGACCCCGTCTCCCTGCCGCCCCATCACCCCCGGGCCTGAGCTGTCCCGGGTCTCCCCTGAGCCTCCCTCCGGCCTCTCTGGGGACCATCGCGGCCTGGGGGGAGCCTCAGAGAGATGGCGGAACCAGTGGGGGCCGCCCCGGGTGCTCCGAGGCTGCAGCTGGGAGTCCTGGGAACTGCCCCGGGGCCCTTTCTCCTCCCTGAGTCAGCAGGGGTGCGGAGGGCAGGGGCCTGGGAAAGGCCAGCGCCGCCCGCCAAGAGCCGCCCTTCCCGGCTGCAGTAATAGCAGGGCTGAGCCGGGCAGGGCTGGGCCCCCCCATAATTATCAGCCCCATGGGGGGGGCCGCTGACTTCCCGGAGCTCATCTGCGGTTGCTAGGCAACCGGCAGCCTGCACCCCTGCGGGACTCCCGTTCCGGTGTGGTGGGGGGGCCCTCCCTGGGGCCCCCCACGGGGGAACTTGGCTAGAGGGGTGCGGGGTGCCGGGGTCTTTCGCTTCTTTTCTTTGGCTTTTTTTGGGGTCCCACCTGGCGCTGATGCTCAGGGCTGACTCCTGGCTCTGTGCTCAGGAATCACCCCTGGCGGTGCTCGGGGGACCCTAGGGGATGCCGGGGATCGAACCCGGGTCAGCTGCGTGCCAGGCCAACGCCCTTCCCGCTGTGCTGTATCTCCAGCCCCTGATCAATCTCATTTCTTCCTGGGGGGGGGGGGCTAGCAATGCTCAGGGCTGACTCCCGGCTCTGTGCTCAGGACTCACTCCTGGAGGTGCTTGGGGGACCCTAGGGGATGCTGGGGATTGAACCCGGGTCGGCCGCGTGCCCCCTGTGCTGTCGCTCCAGCCCCTGATGGATCTCATTTCTTCCTGGGGGGGGGTCTAGCGATGCTCAGGGCTGACTCTCGACTCTGTGCTCAGGACTCACTCCTGGCGGTGCTCGGGGGACCCTCTGGGTAACAGGGACTGATTGACCTCGGGGCGGGGCGGGGGGCCGGGTGCCGGGCGGGGGGCCGGGTGCTGGCCGGCGCCCTCCCCGCTGGCCTATCTTGGCACCAGTGGCCTCTGCCGTTCCCGGGTTCTCTCTCCGCCGCCGCCTGCTTTTCTGGCGGGAGATGGTGGGATTTGGGGGGCTAGGGGCCGGCTCTCGTCCCCCCCAGGGCCCGGTGTGGGGCGGCCGCAGGACATGGAACGTTGCAGAGGTGACCCCGGCCCTGAGCTCGGCCCCATCTTCAGTGACAGACCCGAGGGGCCTGGCTGTGGCCTGGGGTCTGGGGTCTGGGGACCCCCTGCCGCCTACCGTCTCCCAGTGCGCCTGCGCAGCACAGCTGCCCCCCGGCCTCCTGGGAATCCGCCTCCCTCCTCCCCCGAGGCCAGCAAACCTGTTTGTCCTCCTGGCACCACCCTCGGCCCGGGCGCGGGCAGCTGGGTCGCCTGAGTCAGGCTGGGAAGCGCCCGGCCTCGGCGGTCCCACTGGGCGAGGCGGCCGGCCCCGCGTGGGAGCTGAGGAGGTGGCCGGGTGGCCCCACTCTGCGGCCCTGACCCCCGGGCTGGCCACTCGGCCGGAAGGGCCAGGATGAAAGGGCCAGCGAGCGGCCACGCCCTGCTGGGGCACAACCCGGGCACTCACGTCCTGTCCTCTCTCTCAGACTCTCCCTTCCCGCCTTGTCGCTCTCCGCTTGAGGCATCAGCCCATTGTACAGATGGGCCAGGGAGAATCACTGAGGCCGGAAGTCAGGGCTGGCTCCCTGCTAGCCAGGGGGGGTTTGTTCCTCATGCACCTCTGTCCCTTCTCTGTGATCGACTTCACTGTCCCTGTCCCCCTCCTGGCTCCGGGGGCTCTGTCTGGCCCAGAGCGGGCATCTGGGCTGTGCCGTTTATTTTATTTTTATTTTTTACTTTTTATTTATTTATTTATTTATTTATTTATTTATTTATTTATTTTGCTTTTTGGGTCCCACCCGGCGATGCTCAGGGCTGACTCCCGGCTCTGCACTCAGGAATCACTCCTGGCGGTGCTCAGGGGACCCTAGGGGATGCCGGGGATCGAACCCGGGTCAGCCGAGTGCCAGGCCAACGCCCTCCCCGCTGTGCTCTCGCTCCAGCCCCCCGGGGCTGTGCCTGTAGACCCCCCACCCCCCAGCGCGGCCGGCTTCCTGGCCTGCCGCTCTGGGTGCCAGCTGCTCCCCGCCCGCCCCCCCCACCCCCCGCCTGCTGGGCTGTCCCCGGGCCCAAGTCCTCTGTGGTTCTGGGGACAGGGAACGCCTGGTCCCAACGCAGACCCAGAGCCTCGCAGGGTCTCCCGCGGCCGTGCCTCGACTCCCCCAGACCGTGCATCCCCCCGCCCCCGCCCCCGCACCAGAGTCCCCTAGAAGGGCGCGCTGCCCCCTGCCCGTCCCCAGCGCAGAAGGGCGCCCCGCGTCTCAGCTGGCCGGCGTGTCCCTCCCGGCTGGCCCGGGCCTGGCCTGGCTCCCCGTCCCTCTGTCCCTCGCCAGCGGGCACCCCTCAGGCCTGGCCATCTGCTGCCCTCAGCGCCTTTTGTGCGCCTGGCAGGGAAGGACGAGGGCGGAGACGGGTCTGGGCCGAGGGAGGGGGCGGGAGGGGGCGGGAGGGGGCGGGAGGGGGGCTGCGGGGAGTGAGGGGCGGCAGGGACGGGCTGGGAGGGGCCACAAGGGCTCCCCCCTGGGGAGTGGGTGCGGGAAGGACCCCCAGCGTGTGGGAAGGAGCAGCGGGTGGCGGGTGGGGGCTGAGCCCCGCGGGTCCGGGCAGGGCTGAGGGTCCGGGCAGGGCTGGGGGGTCCCGGGCAGGGCTGAGGGGTCCAGGCAGGGCTGAGGGTCCTGGGCAGGGCTAGGTGTAGGAATGCGGCTGCCCTGAAGGCAGGAGGGGTGGGGGGCCAGGCCTGGCTGGTGGGGTCTGTTCTGGTTGGGTTGGGGGGTTCGGGCCCGAGAGGGGGTCTGGGCCTGGGTCCGAGCAAGCCTGGGTGGGCCGGCTCCCTGCGGGGGTCCTCCTGGTCGCGCCCGTGTCTTGCAGGAGGAGTTGGGGTCCTGCCCTGCGGACCCCTCCTCGTCCTGCACCCAGTTCCCCCCTCCAGGCCCCGCCGTCCCGCACCCTCTTCCCTTCGCCGCTGTTCCCGTGACCGGCCCTTGCCCCGGCCGTGGTGCTCCCTGGGGCCTCGCCCTTCTCCAGGGGTGCTCCCTCCCAGTGCTCCCGTCTCCCTGGGCCGTCCTGGCCACGGCCGGTGGACAATCATCAATCATCGGCGCCTTCAGCAGCTATTTTTTTTTTTCTTTTTGGGTTCCACCCGGCGATGCTCAGGGCTGACTCCTGGCTCTGTGCTCAGGGATCATTCCTGGCGGTGCTCGGGGGACCCTGTGGGATGCCGGGGATCGAACCCGGGTCGGCCGTGTGCCAGACCAACGCCCTACCCGCTGTGC